>NC_040036.1:17521860-17893110 GCF_003713205.1 Coffea eugenioides
TATTTACCTAGAATAATACTCGATTTCAATTGCTCAACAATATTCTTCCACCATAGCCAATAAGTTTCCACCTTTTAATCAGAGTGGCCGACCAGCGGCAGGGGACCTCTGGTGGGAAATACCGTTAGTTGGAAAATGGAAAAAAAAAAGAAAAGAAAGAAAAGAACAACAGAGACTGAAATACAAATTTATAGCGTTGGAATCGGAACAAATGACATCTACTCAAATAGATTGGCAGAAAAAGAATTCTTCCAAAATGTTTGAAAGGGCGACATTATGGGTATGCAAATTGGGACAAGCTTCAATTCCACTGACAAATATGCTCCCGCCCATGCTACCATACAAACAAAGCCAAGTTTTGGTAATCATCCACCTGAGAACAGAACAGGCAGTATGATCACAACAGGAATAACCCACCTGAGCGCCAGAGATACACAAAAGTGAACATGCAGTGTGCCCTTAATCTTTTCCAAAATCCGCACTGTAGTGCGCACTTGATTCGAGTTTCTTTGCTTCGTTCAGTTTTCTTACAGCCTGGGAAAAGGAATTACAAAAAATCATCCAAAATGTAAGCAACTATGAACACAATCTCAAACCCGTACCAAGCATTATACAGTAAACAACCTGAGTTCATCAAAGCAAGAGACTTTTACCTTCATGAAATCTTCATGGATGACATAATCACGCTCAGAACGAATTGCTGACATACCAGCTTCTGTGCAAATGTTACGAAGATCAGCCCCATTGAAACCCTGCAAAATAGCAACTGGTTGAAGACTTTGATTGATATTAGGAAAATCAATTGCAGGCAGCATAGAAATCCTTGTTACCTCAGCAAGCTTGACAACAGCCTCATAATCAATTTCACCGTGTTTAGCAATTCCTGCAGCATGGATCTTGAGAATTTCCATCCTTGACTGTTCATTAGGCAATGGTATTTCTATTTTCCTGTCTAGCCGTCCCGGACGAAGAAGAGCCGGGTCCAAAACATCAGGTCTGTTCGTTGCCATAATCATTTTAACCTGCAGAAACAATTTACTTTGAACTACAATCCAGACACCAAAACATACAAAAGAATATGTATTCTGCAAATAAGAACGCATCAATCTTTATATCTAACAAGCATTTAATATCAGCATTCCACAAAAACCTTTCCAAGCTGATCAAAACCATCCAGCTGATTAAGCAACTCCATCAGTGTTCTTTGGATTTCACGGTCAGCACTTGTTCCCTCGCTAAAACGGCGCCCACCAATAGCATCAATCTCATCCATAAATATAATACAGGGCTTCAATGAATAAAGGAAAAAAAAAAAGGAAATGTAAGAACATACTTTTGGCAAAACTAAATATCTATTGAGCAGGATATAACAAGTATAAAATCAAGGAGCTTTAAGGCCTTACTTGGTGATCACGGGCGTATCCAAACATTTCCCTTATCAGTCGTGCACTCTCACCGATGTATTTATCAATAATTGCACTAGAAACAACCTGTTCAATAAATACAAATAATATCAATCAACTATGGACCAGAACATTTTTCCACAGCTAGAAAATGATCAAGTATAGACAAGAAGTACCTTTAGGAAATTGGCGTCTATGTTGCTAGCAATTGCTCTGGCTAATAATGTTTTCCCAGTTCCAGGAGGTCCATAAAGAAGAACACCCTAAATCAAGTGCACTTTAAATTAACATAATCCAGGAGGTCTGCCAGATACCAGCACATATGCGGCCTCATTTAACATGCCGAAGACAACTAAGAATATTTAACACTTACGCTTACCTTAGGAGGTTTAATACCAACTCTAAGAAAGAGTTCAGGATTCATAAGAGGTAATTCTATAGATTCTCTCAACTCTCGAATCTGATCAGAAAGACCACCCACTGCAGAGTAGCTGACATTGCCAGGATCTTCATGAAGCATATTGTATACAACAGGATCAACCTGCCATATACCACAAACCACAGCACATTTCAATTCTTGAAGTACAACCAACAAAACAAAAATTCAATCCCTTAATGTGGTGAAATTTACTTCACGAGGAAGTGCCCGCATTATCGTGAGTGTTGTCATATCAAGTACAACTCTGGTTCCTGCAGTTAGTTTTTCCTTGTCCACTTTATTGCGACAGCCCACTACATACCTTGGGCCACTACTAGCTTTAACAATCACTGCAAAAGTAATATGGCATGAATTAATTCCTCAAACATCATCAAATTCCTTCACAAACCAAAAAAATAAGTAAAAGGCATGTTTAAGTAGGAAATACTCCCACACAAAATTAACTTGGATAGATGAGAAATGATGGTCAAAGTGGCTAGTTAACAAGCAAGTTTTCACTATTAAACCATCGATCATACAGACTCCTAACAGAACCCTAGCACCTTATCCTACATAAGTGTGCCAAAGAATCTCAATCTCTTAGGCTAATGTTCAAGAACAGTAAGCAACAGATAGGCTGACTAATGCTGTTAATATAACAGCAAAAGAAAGTTAATAAGATAGAAGGAAGAGTACTAACAGCGCTCATTGTCCAGCGGTCTAAGCACCTCCCCTATGATCTGTCCAACACTTTGGAGCGACTTCAAATCATCTTCTGTCTTAGCATATTCCTTTTTTGTAGTACGCAAATTCTCCCTCACTGCAAGTACCGATATACAACGTAGTGTCCAGTTTTAAAACACAGTAGGAAAAAAGAATTCAAAGCTAATCAAAAGAATTTTAATTGCCAAATAGCATAGATGTACATATATGCCAGACAAATAGATTCTATATAAACATGGATGAAGCAAAGGGTGTCGACACTTGCACAGAAAAAAAGTACAAGATCATGAGCTGGGAATGATGCAAAACAACCACAAGAAATGGTTCTAAAAGAAATAATTATTCATAAAGCAGCCATTCATATTCAAGATCTGACGACAGTCACTGGAGCAAAAAATCAAATATGTAATCTTACACACAAACTTCATAGAAAGAAACACATTTATAATGAGAAAAAGTGAGAAGCAACTATGAACTATCTGGTCCATAAGAACTATTGATGTGTAAGAACTCAAATATTCAACTGCAACAATATGTGGATAGCTTTCGTGGCTATACAAGAAAGCACACGAAGCAATAGACATTTAAGCCAAGTCGATCACAATACTTGCAGTCACTGAAGATAACGATCAAAATACTAAATAAACAAGAACTTCAAGTAAAACGTTAAGCCCTAATCTTTCTTAATCGGGCAATGGCAAAATTATGAAAATACTCCTACCAAAAAGTAAATATCCATCCCAAACCCAGTTAGCTCTTAAAATAATCTCTTCAATTCCCTCCTAGCTTCATACGAATAAATATCACTTCAAATCCCAACTTCACCCTCTGAGTATCACCGAAAAGTAGTTTGTAACTCTAATCTGATAGTTTTCTAGTTGAAAAGATTACGGCATAGGCAATTAATAAAGACATAATCTATCTTAAAAGGAAACCAATAAATAATATCTCCAAATGTCAGAACAAATGCTAATTTACTAGAAATAAGTATAAATCTAGGTCCAGACCTTCAAAAACAGTCGAGAAGATCCAAATATATTTGCATTCCAGAAATTCGAACCAAAAGCCGAAGTGAGGTGGGTCTAGTGATTAATAACTAAATCCCTTGGAATTGGAATAGAATTATTAAGAACATAAGAGAGGAATAGGGTTTTGAGACGTTACCTGTTCGAACTCGGGATTCTAACTCCTTGTGTTGGAGCAATTTCTTCCGGTACTCGGCGCTGGCCGTCTTGCGGCGGACGGCATCTTCTGTTTCACCTGACATCGGATTATTGTTAGTGTGATCTGGATACTTTACTTCTCTCGACTTGCCGACCAAGCAAGGTTCTGATTTCACACAGAGAAGAAAGAAAATAAAATTTAAGGAGAGAGTCACTTGAACAGTTGGATTTATAGTAGAGCAATTGTCTGTGGAAAAAATGATAGACTTTGGGCCTTGAGGCAGGATGGGCCAACAAGTGCTGCGTTAAATATTTGTAATTCTGCAGCCGCAGTGGATTTCTGATCTGGCCCAACAAGTTTTTTTATTATTTATTATTTTTTCGCTGCCTGCCACAATTTTTCAAATTGATAATAGTCCCTTTTTTTAAACAATTATTAGTAATACTAAAAGTTGCAAGATTTTATGAATTTCTTTGCAAATGCCTGCCACAATTTTTCAAATTAATCAAGTACTAAAAGTTACAAAATCTTTATGGATTTCTTTGTAAATGTTTGTAGGATTAAAAGATGAACCAAATTATTCGATACTTGATTTGAGGCTTGATAAGAGTTCGTTTGAATTTTAATTCTTCAACTAGTCAAAAGTCAAGTTTGAATAGTATTTTATGTACAATAACTCTTAAATTCAATAATAAAAAATTCGTTTGAATTTGATTCAGCAAATAAATAAAGTAAATTTGAACAAAATTTCAAATTCGTTAAAATAATCAAACAAATTTGAACATTATGGTGTTCGACTTGACTAAACTCCTAAAAGCACAAGGCACATTCCCTGATTATGTTTAAAAGTTAGAAATATGAGAGTGGGTGAGCAGTTAAGTCACAAATTTACCCTACAGATAGATGATCATCCGTTTTCTTCCCCGGTGACATATCTTCTTGGAAAGTAAATGTAACTTTAGCTTTGGTACATGGACAGTGTCATAATTTTCAGGCAAAAAAAAAACAAAAAGAATGAATGAACTTTTCTATAACACGTGTTGCATGCGTCATGCATGGTTTTTAAGTATTGCATTCGAAAATGTTTTCAGCCACATCCAAAGTAGAGCTGTGTGTAGGGATGGCAATGGGACAGGGGTGGGGCGGGGGACGGGGGATCCCCCGCCCCCGCCCCCGCCCCATTGTCAAATATCTCCCCCCGTCCCCCTGCCTCTTGCCCCCCACCCCCCGCCCCTTTTCCCCGCGGTCCCCCGTTACCTCAAGTTTCTGCTTTCCGCCACGTCAAACTCAAGACCTCGCTCCTCTTCTTCTTCTTCAAGTTCCCATCTTCAGAAGGATCCCAATTTCAAATTCAGAAATAAACCCCTCCTTGCCAAGTCCGCCCCAAAATCAGCTCCTAATTCCTCCAGGCCTAGATCTAATAAATCTATTGCTAACGAAAATGATGTGCCCAAAAAATCGTCTTCACAAAGTTTTAGAAAGAACCCTTCTTTCCTTTCCCAGTGGCAATCCACTAGAAGGCCCGCTTCAAAAACTTCTTCCCAAAGGTCGAAACTTTCTTTTGATTTGAGGGCAAATCTGAAGAGCCCAGCATCTGGATGTTTTGGAAGATTTGGTGCTGGTAATCAACAACGATTGAAGCAGAAATATCAACAAAGTTGCGGTGAGCCTAGTTTGCATTTCAATGTTGCTGATGATTTGGTAGACGCTAACAATTTTACACCTGTTGGCAAAGTAGCTAGTGGGCCTAGTTTAAATTATGCACTAGTTGTTGATGATGTTGAGAAGTCTGCGGGGGAAGACTCAAACTCTGGTCATGGTTTGTTATTATGTGCAGAGAGGGTGTGAGAAGTATGGAGGTTCGTTTCTTCGTTTGTTCTTTTGTTACTTTTGTGTGTGTGTATATATATATATATATGTATATTTTTTTTGGCGGGGACGGGGCGGGGGAATTCTAAACGGGAGAATAAAATTACCCCCCGCCCCAACCCCCGCCCCGACAGTCCCCCGCGGGGCGGGTGACCGCCCCATTGCCATCCCTAGCTGTGTGCTCCATTGATAAAGCGATACAACGCGTAGCTCGCAGAAAGCGTTAATCAGTGAGACTAACATATATATATATATATATATACTAGAGGTATCTTGGCTGTGCGAGGCACAGCCTTGGCCCCCTTCATAACTTAATTGAACATATAACAGCAAAACTTTTTGGTACATAATAGACAAAAACACGAGAAAAATTGCGTATCAGAATAAATTCCATCTATGAAGTTAGCTCTTCTAAATCAAGGAGACAATAAACATAGCATCTATTAAATCCATAACTGATCTTGAAGTTAATGAAGGCAAGCAATGAAACAGGTGCAGAGTTGAATACAATTGGGAAGGAAAAAATCTGATTTTTCTGTGCAACTTTTAGAAACAATTTATAAAAAAATAGAAAAAGAGACTTTAATTGATTACATAAAGGAGCTGTTTAAATGTAATAGTTGGTTAGCTACTAATCAAACATAATTAATCAATATCCAAGGATTAAAAGTTTTTCATTAATCTATAAAGCTTGATTCTATAGTAAAAAATTAGACAATATATAAAAATAATACAAGTTCTTGTAGTTATGCAAAATGACTTGCAATTGAAATCTTTTGTCTTATCCTGTATGGTACATCTTTTGTCTTGATCCATCAAGATAGAAGTAGGGAGATAAAAAATGGGAGAAAAATCTTAGATTTTTCGAAGGAGAGTTATGTCATGTGTCAAGAAATGGTAGTGCTACATTAAATTCCCATGTCTTCTTATATAATATGTAGACAATTAGAACAGAATGAAAATTGATCCAAGGGTTCTAATGGTGATGAATTAGACAGTACACTCACTTAATCAAATAATTAAGGTTAAAAAAATTCATTGGGCTCAGAAGGAGAATAAAGGAGCCAGACTTGCTCGGTTTGGCATGAAGAAAGAGCAGAAAAAAAAAAGATATGCAAGAGGCAAGAAAAACCATGTGCAAGAAAAATATTAGAGTTATACAACTTGTCAAATTATTAGGAAGCCAAGTGGCAACAAGGGAGACAAAGAACTAAACCTCCCTTTTTTTTTATATACAAGGTAGATATATATATATATATATATATATATATATATAATATTGGTCATTGCAGGTAATTTCTTTTAGTAGGCTGAACGATACAATCTTCACAAAACTGTTAAAGAGTGTTTGGATCGGAAATTATTTGAAATATCGGAAATTATTTGAAATATTATTTAGAATAATTACTGTAACATTCTTTGTGATATGATGTATATGAAATAAAAATGTGATTGAAAAGATTAAAAAAAAGTGTTAAAAATTATGTTTGTAATGCAAGTAAATAATGAATTTTTGTGCAAGACATGAAAAGAGCTTGGATGTGGGAAAAAAGTTAAATTGAAGTTAAGCAAAAAGAAAACACTTACAACCAAAATGAAATGCAGTACATGGAGTTCTGTATTGTTTAAATATGCTGGCCCTTAGTTGTAAGTTGTAGTTGAAAACATGGAAATTTGTCAAATCATGAATACAGCTTAATTGAAAAGCTCAAAACGAGTCCCCGAGGAAAGGAGAAGAATAGCGCATATGACTGAGTTTTAGTGCAGAACACAATAAATAAAGACAACACAAAAGCAAAAGAAATTACTGCTACTGCTAAGAAAGAAAGGGCGTTTTGAGTTTTGACCGAGGATCTATGGCTGAAGTTACAAGGTTGGTCTAGGCGCCTACATTCATAACAGAAATTCAATTACTGATCTTCCCACCTTACATCCATGGCCGAAAATATTGGCAAACCAAAAATAGAATTCAAGCAATAAAATTGACTCCGACCACTTATCCACACAAAAAGAAAAAAAAAAAGAAGAAATATTGAAAAGAACAATGGCCTTTTTTTTTTCTTTACACAGTAAGTAAACCCCTTTTTTTTCTCTCGTCCTTAGTAATTCCACATCTCGTTTCATCCTCCTAAGGAGGGAGGTTCGAGATGGAAACAATGCCCGGGGGAAAACCCAAATTCCCATGCTTGTTACCTCCATCGCTGCCTTTTTCCTCAACCATGGCTGTCCTCCTGGTACTTTTCTACCTCTTTCTTGCTAACCCTGTTGATGTCTCAGCTCAAGCCACCCCTGGTGCAGCTGCAAAACCTGGTTCCTTCACCCCACAAGACAACTATCTTATAGATTGTGGTGCCTCCTCCAGAAGTACCCTTCCTGATAGAAGGATTTTTTTACCTGATCAAGAAACGGGAAATTTACTGTCCTCCAAGGGACGTGACATCCAAGTCTCCGTGCCGTCGGCTGATAATGTTTCTCTTCCCATCTATCTATCAGCCAGGATATTCGTAGATGAAGCTACATACACGTTTCAAATTGCTAGAGCAGGTTGGCATTGGATCCGTCTTCATTTCTTCCCGCTGGCTAATAATCAATTTAATTTGCAACAGGCAAAGTTCAAGGTCGTTACGGATCAATACGTTCTTGTGTACGATTATCACGTCAATGACACCACGAGTCCTGTTGCCAGAGAGTATCTGGTTAATGTTACCACGGAGCGTTTCGAAATCAAATTTATCCCCGAGAAAGGTTCTGCCGCTTTCATTAATGCCATCGAACTTGTTTCTGCCCCGGACATGTTGATTGGAGATGTTGGCTCAAACTTATTCCCCGTGCAGCAATTCTCTGGGCTATCCCAAATGGCTTACCAGATTATTTATAGGCTCAATGTCGGAGGTCCCCTCATCACTTCACAGAATGATACCCTCGGACGAACATGGTTAAATGATGAACCCTATTTGAAGCCGCCTGCTGCAGGCAAGAGAGTGTCTGTTGCACCCAGTGTAATCACTTATCCCGACGGAGAGTCCCCCTTAATCGCTCCACCTTCAGTTTATGCATCTGCTATGGAAATGTCGTCGGATGCAGGCGTTGCCGCCCCAAATTTTAACGTGAGTTGGAGCCTGGAAATTGATACTTCCTACTCCTACCTTGTTCGCTTGCATTTCTGCGATATAGTGAGCAAATCACCCAATGATCTCTACTTTAACGTGTACATCAATGGGAAGATGGGAATTTCGGGGTTAGATTTGTCAACAGTAGCAAACGGTTTGGCATCGGCTTATTACAAGGACTTCCTTGTGAATGCTTCCATCCTGTCCAATCCGCTCACTGTTCAGATTGGTCCAATGAATCAGGACACTGGATCTAAAAATGCTATTCTTAATGGTCTTGAAGTCTTGAGAATGAATAACTCTGTTGGGAGTCTGGATGGGGAATATGGCGTCGATGGCCAAAAGGACAGTGGCCCAAACCGTGGCACCGTAGCTGCAGTTGGGTTTGCAATGATGTTTGGAGCATTTGTAGGTTTGGGTGCAATGGCAGTCAAGTGGCAAAAGAGGCCTCAAGATTGGCAGAAAAGGAATAGCTTTTCATCCTGGTTGCTTCCGCTTCATGCTGGAGATGCAAGCTTTATGTCCAGCAAGACGTCATTGGGGTCTCGTAAGAGTCAATTCTATTCCTCGACAATGGGATTAGGTCGATATTTCTCCTTTGCGGAACTGCAGGATGCTACCAATAATTGGGATCCTAGTGCAATTATTGGTGTTGGTGGCTTTGGGAATGTCTATCTGGCGGAGATTGACGATGGAACCAAAGTTGCTGTGAAGAGAGGTAACCCACAATCTGAACAGGGTATTCACGAGTTCCAGACAGAAATCCAGATGTTGTCCAAGCTTAGACATCGCCATTTGGTGTCTTTGATCGGATACTGCGATGAGAACTCAGAGATGATATTGGTCTACGAGTACATGTTAAACGGGCCTTTCAGGGACCATTTGTATGGAAAGAACTTACCATCTCTATCTTGGAAGCAGAGGCTTGAGATATGCATTGGTGCTGCTCGTGGGCTTCATTACCTCCATACTGGTGCAGCTACAGGGATCATCCATCGTGATGTCAAAACCACCAACATTTTGCTCGATGATGCTTTTGTTGCTAAGATGGCTGATTTTGGGCTATCAAAAGATGCACCTACAACAGAACAGACTCACGTTAGCACTGCTGTGAAAGGAAGCTTTGGCTACCTTGATCCTGAGTACTTCAGGAAGCAGCAGCTCACGGACAAATCAGATGTGTACTCGTTTGGTGTGGTGTTGTTGGAGGCCTTGTGTGCCCGCCCTGCCATTAACCCGGCATTGCCAAGAGAACAAGTGAACCTGGCAGAATGGGCCATGCAATGGAAGCGAAAGGGCTTGCTAGACAAGATCATTGATCCAACACTTGCTAACCACATTAATCCCGAGTCGATGAAGAAATTTGCTGAAGCTGCAGAGAAATGCTTGGCAGAATATGGTGTGGATAGGCCCACTATGGGCGATGTCCTGTGGAACTTGGAATATGCATTGCAGCTGCAAGAGGCCTCATCGCAAGGAAAAGCTGAGGAAGAAAACAGGGCAGTTGCAGACTCTCCTGCTGTGGTTGCCCCAGCTCCTGCTCCTGCTCCAGCTCCTGCCTCTGATAGCAGACCTATTGCTTCACCCGAGCAAAGTCAAAACCCTGCCCAAGTCCAAGCCATTGATGAGCACTCAGGAACGGCAATGTTTGCTCAATTTGCTGCTCTCAACGGTCGATAAATGAAAACGAAGATTAAGGTCATTATTCATCGTACAATATATACTAAAGCTAGCTCCCACCTGTAGCTCTGGTGGCTTGACCGTTTATTGTCTATAAAGGATTAATGTAACATATACCCATCCCTTTGTTTTGCAGCTCCTTTACATGTCCAATGACTGCATGGAACATGGGTACACAACTACATGCTAAACCTGTACCCTGATATATCAGGATAAATCGTGCCTGGTTGTTGCTTTGTCTTTTCCTTCTCTGATTTGCTTCAATATTTTTCGACAAATAACCCCACCACTCCTCACTCTCACCTTCTCTCACGACATAGAATCCCAGAGTGAGTGCTGCTTTTGCAGCTTTTCATTCAATCTAACGTCAGAAACAAGACATTAGACTTGAAATGTATCTTCACACTCCATTTTATTTGATCTTTTCTTGAGGAAAACTTAATTACTACCGTTACATCTGTATCATACATTAGAAGCACAAATCAATACCGTGAACATAAGAAAAATAATATATAGACCGTAAGCAGGACCACCGACAATTTTCTTTAGAGGCTGAACTGAAGACAATTACTCTGGTATCTGTAACATTCAGAAAAAAGCCCAATAGGTTAAGTTAGAATTTGGATGTCTCGATGCTTAAGATTACAGAGTCAAGTGCACAGTATTGCGCAGCTCAGGTCAAAATTTGACGTTCTAAAACTAACAATGGAAGTTCTAGAGTTACAGCACCAAATGAATTACAGTTCACTATATGGTACTATCAAGTAATGCAAAAACATGCCACTGGAACAAGTTGCGAGATGACTATTGCCCCCTCTTTTTCTTCCTTTCCCCGTTTCCATCAAGCACAACAACAGCCTCACTATCTTCACGATCAATTGCTTTTCTTGGGATTTTAGTCTCATCAATGACACCGGAAAGATCTGAATTGGAAGAATTAGCATTGTCAGGCAACTTTCTTTTCTTCCCAGCAAGACCACTAACTGCTGGAAGTATTTGTAGTTCATCATCTTCTTCAGCCTCCACAGAAACAGTTTCCGACACATTAGATGTACTTGCACCATTTTCTTTTGATGCCTCATCATTCTTCTGAACAAGTGCTTCGGTCAATCCAGATAAAATCATTCCATCAGGTTCCTTTTCCCCATCAAACTCCTCTCTGCAAATATTTAGACATCAATAACATTTCATGAAAAACTTCTCAGCATCAGAACCTAGTAAGAATGAGAGATCCATGCAGGAAATTGTAAAATTGAAGCCCACATTTTGGTATCACGACTCGCTAGAAAAAAAAAATATATAGTTCAATATTGGCATAAACACTGAATCACCAGAAGCAACAAAGATAGACTAAGCTACGAGCCAGTGTGTAAAAGTTTACACACAAATGGAGAAAATGGAAAGAAAAAGCTTAATATCTGATTCTTTCTCAAGGCAGGTAAGCTCACAAATATTAGGCCCCATTAGAATATTTCATCCAATTTTCATGGAACAACAATGATTTGAAATCTACATTCCCTGATCCTAGTCAACCATGAAATGCACAAGCCAAATGAAACTGGACATCTGCATATGACTGACAGTGCAAATGGTACATCCGCTATTTTTATCAGTACATTTACAATTTGCTCTCCACTTGCTAATGTCCCTGTAGTATCAAATTTTTGTACTGACACATCTAGGTCTATGTCCTAGCAGGCACATAATCTAAGGTTAAAAACGCAACATCCAAAGGAGATCTAATTTTTCAAATGCTACATGCCTACTGTTGGTCTTGTACTAACTAGCACCAAAATAGTCTTAATCCTCCTCCACCCCCCAAATGACACAAAAGGATAAAAGAATTTTCCTTTGATAACAGGTGCCACGTCCTGTCTGTGACAGATCGTGCACTGCTTGCACATTTAGACGTAATGTCCCATGTATTCTTCATTTGCATAAGCAAGAACTAAACACAATCATTGTCCAACAAGACCTTCATCTTGCAGTAATTAGTCACCAAAAATTCAAAAATTTTTAGTTTAATTGTCTGCTTCATTCTCTGTACATATTAAGCGAAGTGTTGCTTTCCAGAAACATCATAAAAAGCTTACAGTTTAATGACCAACAATCCCGGACACGCAAAACAGTACAACTAAAATTATTAAACAAGGTAAAGCAATAATTTCAACTAAAAGTTCCAGAAAAATATCAAATTGATATAAATTCATTTTCCGTAAAAAAGAATCAGACACAAGAATATAGATAGCTTCACATAACCAGTATAAGGTTACAAAATAAAGAAATAAGCATATCACCATTTACGTCCATCAAATTCTTCAACCCTGCAGGAAAGCAGTGGGAAAGAACGAATTCAAGACAAACAAAGGAACTGAAACAAACCTGTGCTTGATATTGATTGTGCATGTCAATTCTTGTTGAAGGTCCTCAACCATGATTACTGTACCACCAGTGACAGGTGAAGGGAGTTGAGCTAGCACCTATAAAGTGACACAAGCACCATAAGGAAAAATCAACATACAGGATGAACATTCACAAAGTAATATGACATGTAAAACCAGTAGAAAAATGGGATACCTTCTCAAGGTTTGCTGCATAAGTGGTAGCCATATCTTCCTCAAGACCATCACCAACCTCATAAAGAAGAGCGTGTCCATGCATGATCATTGGCTGACTCATGCCAAGCTTAGCCTTAACAATCTTTTCAACAAAGTCCCTCAACTTTGAGCGACTTGTATTAATCTCGAGCGTCAAAGGTGTCTGGTGCATATTTCTTGCTTTACATCAGAAAGGGTTTTCCAACCAAGTAAAAACAAGTGTCTAAGTTCAGAAAAGGACATTTCACAAACCTCAGAACAAACATAGCATGATTTGTTGGGCTCAAATGGCTCCACTGGCATGAGAAGCATCTTTCTTGAAGGATGTTCAAGACAATATGTCATCCTGCACAAGTGCATGTTATAATTCAAAATTACTAGCTACAACTCAAAAGATAATACTTCAGCAAGAGCAGAAAATAGGAATCATAGGAGGGAGACAATAAAGCCAAAGAAAGATAACAGAAAGAAAGGTATCATAGGCTCTATTACTGGTAGGCTTTAGAAAATTGAGCCATTAAAGCCTGGAATATGCATAATGAGTGATGGGTCATTTTTCTCCCAATTTGACAATATGGAATATGCTTTTTCATAATTTTGAGACGCAAATACTGTCTAAGATATTATACTGTGTCTAGAATTCATAAAACTGCAAGACTAGGCTTTCCCTAGCTCTAGAGAAAGATGAGCAAGGTGCAAGAAGCAACATCAAAGAACCTGGATATTTTGTCAAACTGTTTAACACACTTCTGACTTTTCTTTTTCTTTTTTGGTGGCCACAAGGGGAGCGAAGATGGGTGGGAGAGTTGGGCTGGCATGAATTAGCAACATGAGACACAAGCCTCAAATGCAAATTCAAACAAAAAGAGAGTGAAAAGTAGTGGCAAGGAATTCACTCCACCTGTAATTCCTGACATCATCTTGCAACACTTTAATTGCCTCAATCACAATCAACCCAGCAATAACAGCATTAGTTGTTGCAACTGCATGCACAATATTCCCAGCAATACCTTTTGCTTCGAAAAGGCTATGCAAAGGTATCCCAAAAGAAGACGCACGAATATTTGCAGCAGCAGTAACAATTTCTACAGCCAACTGATCATCCTTATCAAAACTTAAGTTTCCAATCTCCTAAATGGACAGAAAGAGAGGATAATGAGCAAAATACTCAAGCTTGACCAAAAATTACAAAAACAAGAACAAAATTTCCCAAAAACATCATGGCAACGTAATATTTCCAACCTTTCCCCTTTTCAAGAAGAACAGTTTTAATGCCTCAAGAAAGACTCTTGAATTTTCTGCCAGGCTCCATACATCTTGGGGATTTTTCAGACCAATAGTTGTCATTGCAGATACTGACAATGGATCAGTAGACACCGGAACTTTATCTAAATTTCCATTTTGTTGAATCACCTCAGCAAGTGCTACATCCTTGATATATATAGGCCTCGGCTTGTTCCGCTTTTTCCACGTATCTTCATTAGACAAAGCAACTTCAATATTATGACCAAAAACATGATCATAAATTCTCCTCCCATACTCCTCAACATCTTCATCCTTTTTGCGTTCAAACACATCTTCTGCAGGTTCAGATGAACCAGATGCATCACTAGAACGTACATTCAGATCATTTTCCTGATTTTTGTCCCCAAAAAGCTTTGCAAAAAGTAAGTCCTTTGCCCATACAATACAGTGAACAAACTGCAATAACAGAACACTATGTAATCCTGTTGTGAATGCAGAGTAAAAGCAGGCGACAACTAAAAGAACTTGTTAGATTCACCTTTTGCTCCCCCAATGAACCATCCCATTTATTAAACACACCAGAGTTTCTATGAGCAAGAGAGAACAGAAAAAAGTAATCTAAAATCTGTCTTGCATGTAAAGTAATCACATTCCACAGTAAGCAATCAAAACCAGCTAAAATTTAATCAAGTGGTAGATGACAGCATTGTTTAACAGAAAACTTCAACAAAAGTGGAAACCAGCAACTACAGAGCCTCAGATACACAGTTGTTTGCAGACCAGAAACCACTGTAAAAACAAGTCTATACTGAACTGGAGTTTACTAGTGGAATAACAGATACAAAATGAGAAGTAAGGATAAAAGAGACAGGAAGACCGACAAAAATTACCTTTGATGGAGTACTTGTAATAGTACAGACAGGATAAGTCTTAGGAGCTGGTTTAGGCTGGCATTCATAACATTCTGTTCTACCCTTCACATGTACAGTTACCTGAATCAAATCAGATTTGAAAAAAAAATCAGCATAAAGTGCAGAAATGGTACAGACTGGACAAGTTTTAGGAGCTGATTTAGGCTGGCATTCATAACATTCTGTTCTATCCTTACCATGTACATGTACATTTACCTGAATCAAATGAGATTAAAAAAATCAACATATAATGCAGCAGTATAAATGCAGAATGTAGAACGCAGCCAGCCTTTTCTGACAGGGAAAAGGTACAATATTTGTAAGATTAAATGCTAAAAGCAGATAGTCAACATAATTAGGAAAATTTGGAAAAGGAAGTTGCAGAGAAACATTTGAAAGGGATTGTGACCATGCGTGTCTATGTAGATCCGCAAGGGCATTATACCAAAGAGGAAGGGGATAACAATGATCAGAAACATTGGATGAAGATGAGTGCCATCCAAAAAGGATATAACATTACCTGCCCTAGGAACCCAGTAGTCCCACTCTCAACCAACGGAACCCCAGCAGCCAGGCAAAGACGATTCACATGTCGCCTAGCATCCAAATTATCGAGCCCATTCAGAACAACACTGAATCGCTTGAAGAAATCCACATTGAAATCAGGGTCTTTAACGTTTGCATGGTATGGGGTAATGCTAATATTAGGCCTAAACTTTAAAACAGCATCACGAGCAACCTAGGTTGAAATTCAAATATGATTAGGAGCTATACATGGCTATGATAATAAACAGCTAGCATCCATGTGTGTGTGTGTGTGTGTCTGTCTGTCTGTCTCTGTGCTCAGTGTATTTGTGTGCTTGTGAGAGAGAGAGAGACAGATCACATATATATGAGTGTGTGTGTAGACGGAGAGAGAATGAGCTGGTAGTCACCACTCACTTTGGCTTTAGATTGCCCAACATGTGATTGCCGAAATAAGAATTGTCTGTTTAGGTTACTCACTTCAATGGTGTCCATGTCAATCTGCAACTCAATGCATGCCACAGTTAAAGCTTGAGAAGATATTTGACATACATTAAACAGCATTCTAAATTCAACATTCATGATCAGTCCATTAAAGCATAAATTTGACATTTAATCGCAGAAACGCTAAATCAATTCAAAATTAACATGTAATCCAATGAACAACAACTACAGTTTTCTCCACAAGTAAAGCCTGTTAAACTTGATAAGAAGTAACTACAAAATGATGGCTACAATTAGTTTTTGAAAAAAAAAAAAAAGGGACTGGAAATGCATGATACAGCAGTATGAAAAAGTATAGTCAACAGCAGAACAACATAGATATGATCAGGTCTAGAGAACATAAACTTAAACAATTAAATAGTTTCTCAAAAACAATATTTCAACAAAAACACCAATATGGAAGATCATGAGAAACCTAACAGACGCCAATAAACTATTCAAATCATACAAAGAGAGCTAGAATCGAATCAGTATTATTTGAACATTGCCAAAGGCGCAGCACTTACCGGTGGACTGTACTGCCCCAATATAGTTATGACGCAATAAAATTGTTTTCTCCAAATCAAATGTACTTCCAAGTATTCATGTAGCTTAAAAATGACGACACTTAATTGATCGATCAGTTCCGTCTCACAAAATCTATTGACAAAAGACTTTGAAATTCAACCCCTTACGTGCATCCATGCTGCATCACCCATGCAAAGATCAATTTGCAAGTCCCTTCTGAGATCACATTGTGATACTTCGAAATTCACAAAAATGTTGCTTTTGAGGCCCTTGAGCGAGAATAAAAACACCAACTCTTTTTATAAAACTACACATCCTGTTTTCGAAGTGTTACTCCATGCTCAATATAAGTTCTTTTTTTCTAATTTCCAACACTAAACGTGGCGTGGCATACACTCCAGTTTCTCCGTGCTAGCAAACCTTCCAAACGGGTTTGCTCCACAACAACATACTAAAAAGAATATCAAAAATATCCAGTCCCTTTTTCCTTGAACAACCGTTTGGACTCTATATTGCAGTTCTCTAGTCCAAATTTATGAAAATAGCAGAAGTACAGACAAATAAGCAACTAAATAACCACATATAGAAAAAAAAAACCCTAAAAATATGGAAATGGGCTGGAAGAAAAATTTAAAAACAAAAAACTTTCACAATAATAGGGTAGAATTGCACTCACAATATGGATGTCTTGAAATTCAGAAAGAGCAAGAGTTTTGAGAAGCTCACAACCTATTCCACCGGCACCCACCATCAGCACTTTTGAGCCCTAAACCACACCATACAAAAATCTTTATCAAACAGCAAAATCAAGCCTTCACCCAACTGTTTCCTTTTTTTAAAAAAAAAAAAAGAAAAAAAAAACTGCAGAAGACATGCAGTCAACTCACAAATTATTACCTTAATGGCCGATAACTGTTGCTCGGTAGCCATTTCCTCCGAGTGATAATTGCTTCCAATATCTGAGTAGACTTCACATATATGTGCGAAAGCGAGAAAATAAACAGGGGAAAAGGGGAAGGGGGAGTGGTGGGTATAGTTGTCGGGAACCGAAGACGAAGAAGATGGGGGGATTTGGGGGAAAAGTAGTGTGTGGTCGGGGGGGAATCTGGAGGGGTTTTGGCAAAGTGGGTTCGAGGAAAGGGCGCCAAAACAGAAAAGTCTTCGCTCAGTCTCTTCTCGCTCTTCTTGTACTTGTCTTCGCCAAGTAACCACTATAATCCTCTGCTGCTGCAGTAAAGCAGTGAAGTTTTTAGGCTGCTGCGGTCTCTATGAGGAAGCACAGGGTCGGTGATACCGATGAGTCTTTTTAGTTACGGGGAATTCCTGTTTGGCTTGTGACTCATTGACAATAATGTTGTAGGCTGAGCCGACTTCTTTTTTTCCATGTTTCTTGTTTGTGACTATACGGTACATTTACTAGCTATTTCCGAGCATATAAACAACAGCACGCTCATACTTAGCGAGTCGGGGTTTCTGGGAATCTAAATGCTTTCCTGGAATTTGGTTCTCACATCAGAAAGGGATACTCGCACCAGAAGAGAGACTATCTGCAATGTACATACCACGTTACACAACATTGGGAAAATTACATAGACCTTTTTACTCACTTAAATCCACCAACTAAATACATGTATCTGATTCAATCCTTGAATAGCGAAATATTTCGAGTATTCTCTTATTTGATCGGAATAGCTTGGGATAATATGGAGTAACTTGGGAGTATTCTCTTATTTGAATAGCGAAAATTGAGCTCATTGTCAAGTTTAAAATTCGAATTCTGTACTTGATAGTTAGGAATAGGAAGGGATGGAAGGGAAAAAAAAGGTAATTACCTTTTATTTTCCAGTAATTTGGTACTTTTTCATATAACCCTTATAATTTAAAAATCTGTATATAACTCCCTCATGATTTGGTTTAATCTGTTACAACTAATTTTTTTCATTAAAACTAACGGTTAATAATAAAAAGGCAAAGGCAAACTAATAAATTGACAAATTTACCCTTTTGTTACTTCTTTTTTTTCCTCCAAATATAAAAAAAAGGAATTGAAATAGAAAGTAGATAAATAAGAAGTAGAAAATGCCATTAAGGATTTGGTTTAAAATCATCTCTTCTCTTCCAAAAAAATAAGAAAGAGAAAAAAAGAAAAAAAGTAGTGAAAGAATTAATTTGTCAATTTATTAGTTTGATTTTTAATTATTAATATTGATCATTAATTTTAACAAAAAAACTAATAGTGACACCTTAATCCAAACTACGAGGGATTATATCTACTAGTGGGTGTGGCACGCATTATATGTGTATATATTTTAGAAAAAAAGCAAATAATAAAAAAGATATAGAATAAAAAATTAGTTATAGAGATTTTTGGGAGGTGATGTAATATATAAAAGTTTAGTGATAGTTATGTAGTGGTAGTTATGTAGAAATGGGAGGTTTTCCAGATAAGATGTGTATAGATAATGGTAAATATTATAATGGTATTTTTTAATGGGTAATGTTAGCACTTTTTGTTAACACAAAACCCTACTCATGTTTTATTGTATTGTAAAATAAGGTTTTATTATATTATAAGATAAGTTTTTAAACCATAAAGGTGTTATGGTAAAATATCAAATCATAAGGGGGTAGAAAGTAATTCACCCAAAAAAAATTAGACAACTTTAATGTTAAATTTTAAATTGTTGGGATAATTTCAGAAACCTTCCCTGAGGTTTTTGATAATTTCACGTGACTCCTTTAAGATTTCAGAAATTACCTACCTCCCTTACCCATTTAAAATGACAATGCTAACTTTAATATTTTAATAAAACTCTCTTGTTGTCATATTTATACAAATGATGGATTTTATAATTTTTTTGCTTTTTTCTTTCTTATTCATTTCTCTTATATTTCATTAGAAATATAGAAGAATTATCAATATTGTCACTAATATTTATCCAAATTAAACATCAAATTAGTAATTTTTTATGACTTTTAACATCATTCAATTTTTTTGAAACTTTTTTTTTGTATCAAAATCAAGAATAAATCAACAATTATTATAAAAAATTGCCTAAAATCACTACCAAACTATGATAGTTTCATCACTAAACTAGTCCATAAACTTTATTATAAAAAAAGTCCATAAACATAAAAAAAAACACAAGATAACACTTTCTTCTCCATCTTAAAAATAATATATATTCCCAATAAAACACTATAAAAAATAGTTTATCATAGCAAAAGATTTATTGTTATAGTTGATTATTAAATAACAGATATTGGCATGAAAAACTTGAGACTCGTTTTTTTTTATAATTGTGTCAAATTACTTTACAGTTGTTTAGAATAATGAATTGAACTTTGTAAGATAAGGGCATTTTAGAGTATTCATTAAATTTTGTACCTTATTTTAAGGTTTGGTTACCAAAGTGTCAAATCAAGACAGGTAAGTGTAATTTTAAAAATTTAAAAAAAAAACTAAGTGAAATAGTCAAAAACCTTAATGAAGGTTTCTAAAATTATCCCTAAATCATTTCTCTTATTTTCTCCATGGGCCCACAGCCACCTTGACCGCCACCACCACTAATGACGAGTGAGTCTTGGCTGACAAATCCCACTGCTCCACACTCATGCCTCTTTTTGCATAACCTCTTTGAATTGTATTGCACGTACTTATTTAAATGATCAAATTGTAGGCCTGGTAGTATCTGTACAATTACTATCGATAGTAATTAAATCTATCTCAATCAGCTTAAAACATTTTTAGTTGGTTTTCTCTGTGAAATTACGTTGAGAGACAACTTTTTTGTTGGATCAATTTCTGGAAAGAATAAAAACCCATCTCATTAGGAGTGGGATGGCAATGAAAACAATTTTGTGGATTGTTTGTTCCAAACAGTAACAAATTCTCTATCCAAATTTGTACAAAACCATTACTAGAGTTGGATCTCTAAAGCTCATGTTTGCGTTTAGGGTTTGGGCATTTCAATTGTCTGGTCACTTATTCAATTTGGCAAAAAAACTCAAGTCAAAATCAATATTGAACCCTCTTCTAATAATCCCAATATCAGGACTCCATTTGGATTTCTCATTTTTTGAAAAAATAATTTTTTCATACACAATGTTATAATAATATATACAACCAAAAATAACTCAAAAAAATACAATATCCATACAATATATAAAAAATAACTCCAAATATATACAAAATAAAAATATATACTATTTTTTTCTTCCATCTATCACCATAACCCATCACCACCATTCCCTCATTTCTCCTATTTCCTTTCCCTCTCTCTTCCTCCTCCATTTCCCGCCACATCCCACCTCTCCTCTTCCCCTCCTTCCAAAATTTGGCCTTGGCTAGATCGTGACCAAAAGGATCGCAATTTGGTCGCGATGTCATAACTAAAGGTCTTGATTTGGTTTTGGTTAGATCTAGAGTGGGAAGAAAGGGAGGGGTAAGGAATGGCGGGGAAAGGGAGGGGAAGAGTGGAGGGGAGGAAAAAAATGAGAAGGAAAGAGATGGAAGAAAAGGAAAGGAAGAGGGCGGGGGAGAAGGGAGGAGCAAGAAGAAAGAGAAAGAGGAAGAAGATGTGGCAATGGTGAGTGGTGGTAATTTTTAAAAAATATCACAAAAATTAGTGAGCCTTAAAAATATCCCAAAATATATCCCAAAAAACCTCAAAAAACATCACAAGATCTATAATCAAAAGCTTTTCAGATACATTATTACAGTAAAATATTTCAAAAACACTCTAAAAAACAACAAATTCAAATGGAGCAGACTTCGTGAGTTAGAAAATATTCATAGGATCAAGTGTTGATAATTGATTTGAAAGGAACACAATAAGGATCACTTATAAACATAGAGCGGAAAAATGTGAATATATCTTCTCTAGGAGATGTTTTAATTTTCAATAACATGTATTTGAAAATTTATCTCAATTAACAAAATTTTGAGATCAATAGAGGTGGGGTAACCTGGACTAGTCAAGGGGTATGAGTTTAGACAAATTCATAATGCTAGAATCCTTTGCCATCATGTTTGGTTTTTACCATAAAAAATTTACGATAAAAATAATGGGTAATAATTTTTTGCATTTCAATACTACTCAATGATACCCAAAATTACTCTTTTTGGCACTTAACAATCTATATTAAAAAATTATTGTGATTTTAATTAAAAACATGTTCTTAAGTATAGAAAAGAGATTTTTTTTAGCACGCTAATATGTATCGACTATCAAAACTTTTATAGTCGAGGGAGAGAGGGGGAGAGGAGGAAAAGAAGAGAGATGAGAGAGGGGGAGGAGGAGGGAGAGTAGTGGTGGCGATGGATGATGTAAAATTTTTAAAAAAAATACCTCAAAAAAGTTATAATTATTAAAATATTTCAAAAAATATTTTAAAAATACCAATAAAAATAATCTAGAAAACATCTAAAGTAAAAAATTTTCATATACACAACTACTGTAAAGTTTTTTAAAAATACCCCAAAAAAATAATCCATCCGTCTGATAAAAAACATATGCTCTCTGATTATTTGGCGCTGTGCAGACCGTTCCCTTGTAAACTCGGTGTTCTCCACCTAGCTAAAAAAGACAACAAAAAAGGGATAATTTCAGAAACCTCCCATGAGGTTTCTGACAATATCACTATCCTCCTCTGAAGTTTGTAAAATTACACAAACCTCCCATGAGATTAAGGTTTTGATAACAAATTAGTCCAGTTAAAAAAAGTAACATTAAAAAAGTATTTTAAAGAGAGAGATGAAACTTTGATTCTATAAATACCCCTTATGCATGTATATAAGTTAAATTAGTAAAAAAGTAAAAATAATTAAAAGTTATAAATAATTAATGCACACATTTTATCACTCAAAAAGTTCACATTTAGATTAGTCATCTTTTTTAACATGATATTTGCTATGATTTTTATGATTTTGAACAGAAATTTTTTTTAATTTTGCCTTTCTTTTCCCTCCATTCTCCTTTACTAATATTTAATAATCAAGTAATTAGAGCACTAATTAACTATTAGTAACTAATTAACAAAAATAACTATTAATTTTTTTTTTAATGATGAGTGATGACTTGTATTTACAAAATAACATTAATTGATATATTATACCTAATGAAAGAAGGGAAAGAAAGGCAAAATTTAAAAAATTTTCTATTTAAAATCACAAGAATCATAGCAAACATCATGTTAAAAAAGATGACTAATCCATTTTATTGAATCTTGTGATCATTAGTGTAGTTTTATTGCTTATTTGTATTATTTAATTTATTAAATGTGAATTTTTTGAGTGATGAAATGTGTGTATCAATTATTTCTAACTTTTATATATTTTTATTTTTTTACTAATACAACTTATATACATGCATAAGTGGTATTTATTGAATCAAAGTTTCATCTCTCTCCATAAAGTATTTTTTTAACGTTACTTTTTCTAATTGGACTAATTTGTTATCAAAACCTTAATCTCATGGGAGATTTGTGTAATTTCACAAACTTCAAGGGAGGCTAATGATATTGTCAGAAATCTCAAGGGAGGTTTCTGAAATTATCCCAATATAAAAAGAAAAAGCCCCAAATTTTCTAGTAAAACCCCTCTTGTCAGTCCTGCTCGCCACTCTCCCTCGCTGTCTTGCGTACTTGGCTTGAAAGAAGCATGCTTGGAACCGTCTTTGCTGTGATAGCAAAGTCAGCCCACCGGCAGAGCGCCAGATTAAGCAACGTCAGTCATTCCCTCTTTGCAGTGAAAATTCATCACTCTCTTCCTGAATATAAATGGGTTCTTGATTTTGTGATTGACCTGAATTTTCTTTGAAATGGTTTTATGGGTTTTTTTACAGCGAATGAATTAAATTAACCATGATTTTTTTCGGGGGTCTATAGAAGAATTGGCGAGAAGAATGGGCTCTACCACGGTTGGCTGGCAAAGAGGAGACAGAATGCCGGTGTCCAGAAAAAGGTTCCTGCCTTACGGACCCAGTGGTAACATCCCAGTTTCCCGTATTGCCTATTTATTTAAGACATTGATGTTAATGCATGTAATTGTAGTCGCAAATATGCCATAGTCTGATGAATAGTTATGTTTTGGGAGTTGAGCTTTGTTTTTGTTGTTCGTTATCCATCTTGGTACAGCATTTTCTGAATTTTATTTGTTTTCTGAAGCTTGGATTTTTTATTTATAAGTGTCACTTTGCTCCCACTTGCAATTCTTTTACCTCTGCGGAACACGTATCTGTATCTCCTCTCTAACTTCTGGTACTTCACTAGAGTTGGCCTCCCCGCATGCCCACGCCCGCCTACGTGCAAACTATTTGTTCCTTTTGTTAATAAACTCGGTTTTGCCTTCATGCGAACAATTCTTTTTGGGCATGCTCTTTCTACCGTTGCCCTTTTATGGGATTGATGAATGACAAAGAAACTTGACTTGCGCATCTTGGATTTGTTTCATCTCTTCCAAAAAAATAGTTGCAGCATATCTTTCTTGAACTTCAAAATGTCTGAGTGGTAATGTTAAGAAAAGAAAAAATGGAATTCGGGCTTATCTTGAGTGAAGCTTCAAGCAAAACTTGTTTCAGTTAATTGGATAAATTCCATTGTTGTCTTCTCTTCTCTTATTTAGTACTTGAAGGTACCTGCAGAAGCCTACTCTTTGTTGGCATAGTGATCAACTTTTATGATGCTATTGTGATCTCTTTGGAAGTTTGTGGAGTCGCTGTAATCATTTTCTGAAGATGAACATCCATTATCTTTCGTCTGTTTGTTTATATATATTCTACATCTGCTGTACACTGATTGACACTATCTAATGAAAGCCTTTACCTCATCCAAACAAGAGCAAACTTTCATCTAAACGGAAATTTTCATGTATGGAAAGCGTGCTAGTTATTGTTTGTTTTCGTAAAATTCAATTACTCATGGCACATGTGGGTCTTTGCATGATTAGAAACAAGTTCTTATTTACCGTATTCCCTGCCCTATGCAATCGTTGATGTCTATCGTAACAGCTTCCTAATCTAGCTTTTATTTTGTCTTCAACCAGGTAGATGATGTATAATTGTGGTAAAGGCAATCATTAGTTTTTTGCCATCTTTTATGGTAGTATTATTGATATTCAGCGGCTGCCAAATTGATAGACTCTCAGTTAGACTTTTCTAAAATAAATAAGGAGTTCTGCTGTTATGTCAACTTGTAACTTGTGAATGATGAAAAATCCATCAGAATACTCTGGTCTGTTGGCCTTGTAATCCGTGGTTTTGCTTGTTATTTCATTTGGGATTGTGCTTAGTTTCAGAGACTATCCAATTGCTGTGAAACTCAAAGTTCTGCAGCGTGACAATGGGTCTGTTTGGTTAGCATAATTTGCAAAAAAAAAAAAAAAATTCCGAATATTATTCACTCAGTTTGCATCATAAATCCAATTTCCAAACACCTTTTTATCTCACACATATTACATCACAAAAGGTGCTACAGTGTTTTCCAAATAATCTCCAATCCAAACACACCCCCGTGTTGTGGATTATACTGTGCTTCAGTGGCAGTATAGCACTTCATGCATCTTCCAATATATCCTGTTGCATGGCCTTGATGATTTGTCTTTTATAAGTATGCTTTTCTGATAAGTTCATTGGTATGTCTTTATGAGGCTATAACAAGTATCATCTTTGTTTCTTCTTCCCAGTACATGCACATCTTAAAAGATTAGTCAGTTCTTATCATGTTTGTTCTTTTTATACTTTGTTTTCCTCATTTAAGAGTTTGTACATGGCTGTATTTACTTTGGTTTTAGAAGTTAATGGGCTTTGAACTAAAAACCAGGGTCTTTTTGCAAAAAAGGCCATTAAAGTAATCTTCATTAATCTGAGGTCCTATTGTTTAATAAATCAAAGCAAACTGGCAATTCGCATCATACGAAATGGGTTCACGTCCAATTACAGGAGGGATGTTCAGTACTGATTCTCATAGTACTGCCGCGAGGTTGATGAGCTAATTCCTATAGATGTCCATTTGCCAGGCTGTTCTTCTAAACCGGAAGCAATTACAGATGCTATAACAAACTTCATAAGAAAGTCAAAAGTTCTTGTGCTTAACTACTGTTTTCGGTGCAGATATTAATTTGAAAACACAGAAGAGGATGAAAATTGGAGGCATGAAATCTGGTTCTGCATGTTGGCGTGAGGAATTGGATGTGAAGAAACAAAAACTTTCTGCAAAAGTTATTGACTATTCTGATCCGTTTACCACGTCTAGTGTGCTGGAAGAATTGGGTTCTGGAAAATATGGAAGTGTTACCAACGATATGGAGGACCTTATTCGTCGGAGGCGACTGTTATTAGGTATTTACTGTGCAGTTGATCCTACACTTGCTAATCTGGATTTGGAAAACTACTCAAGTGAAAAGCCGTTTGAGACAAAGGGATCAACTTCTGTTGATGTCATTGATGTGGAAGATGATTGTGATGCAAGCACTGTTGCTCCACTGCAGTCTGTTCCAGGGGTACAGCATCTCCCTCTAGCTGGGCCTCTTGTCATTCTTGATTCAGATGATGAAGACCTCAGGAATGAGGGCTCTGCATATCCCTACCAGGAGATTGTGTTGCCAGATCCAGGTAGAAATTTGCTATTGAAGGATTTTGAGGTAAGTGTGTTATGATTAATTAAGTTTATTTCAGTAAATGCACAAACAATTAACAAATCTTTTCTGAACATCAACTTTGATGTTTGGGACATTTCTGCACTGCATGTATATAATGTTTAAATTTCTGTTGCTGGACATACCAGAGTAAAAGAGTGTATGGATCATGATGGAAGGACCATAAACATGACATATACTTTATTCATTGATCAAGTAGAATTTGACAAAACCAGATTAAAAAGAGAGAGAGAGAGAAACTGGCTATCCGAAGACTTAATTTGTGAAGTTTGACAGAATCAGTTGCTGATAACTTCTGCAGAATCTTCTTTTCATGTCATTCAAATGATAAATTTTCCTTGCATTGTGACATTGCGAGTGAAAAAGGGATTTAGGGCACAATCTTGACTAAGGAAAGGATTGTGTAGAATGTCTTTGAAATTTTGTAGCTGAGGTGAAAGAGGAAGATTGTTTTTCATGGCTGTTTCCTATTCCTTATTGATGAATATGGGTAGATTTTATTGAATCATATTTCAATCAGGATTATGGCAACAAAACATCGAAGGAGAAATTTCTTAACACAGAGAAATAAAACCTCCTCATGTGAATAGTGCCACTTTTCTTATTCTTAATTTTCATTGAATTACCGATGGACATTTCTTTTTCTGCATGTTGGGTGAATAGTTGTTCTTCAGACATGGCACAGTTGTAGTAAGTTAAAGTCATCTTTGAATTCTAAGAAGTTTAAACACGGGAAATGTTCCTGGGCTTTATCGATCTACTTATGTTACCTCATATTGTACAAAACAACATGGTTGTGCTATAATCAGTTGGCAATAGTAGATTAATAATCCTCAACAAAATTTGCTTACTTATCTTGGATCAGCATTGCCTTACTTTTTAGATTATGGAATCGTGTTGAAAGTGAAATACTCGATCACGTCATAGTTTTAGCACCATTACTGGCTAAGAAGGAAAACTATGGCAGCCTAAGCGAAAAAATTTCAATCTCTTTGTATAATTTATATGTTAGATTATCTGGACTTCCAAATTAGTTGCCTCCCATGGTCCCGATTTTATACATATTTCATGCACATGAAGCAACCTAATCATCCTCACAGAAAGGTTGTCTCTAGATTATGATGCTTCTTGATTTTGGAGACTGACACATGTAGTAAGAATCCATATGGGAGACACTGTTTAACAATCATTGCTTTATGAATGGTGATATTTTTTTTTTAAAATCCTATACATTCATTATATTTACAATGTTTGGAAAGAAGATTTAGATGTATGCCTAGCGCAACTTAGTGGGCAAAGGCTGATTTAATTGCAAGGTAGACAAGAAGAGTTTGATAACTTTAACGTTTGTGTGAACTTTGAAAGTAAATTCCTACCTTGATTAGTTTTTAATTTGCCAATTTCTATATGCAATGTTGTTGTACTGTAGATTATCATACTGTGATGCATGGTTTACATATTATCTGTAAATTATAATTCTTCTCAGAATCAACGTTCAAGAGCAGGAGTTGTCAGCTCGATCAGTCAGATGCAAGATAAGAATGATAAAGGTGTCTATGTGGGGTTAGAGGATGACATGGATGACAATGAGCACTCCAGCGCTAATGATGATGGCCTGGATGATATCTGGAAAGAGATGACATTTGCAATGGAATCTTCAAAGGTGTTATTCTCTGTCCTTTCATTTATCAGCTATGAAATTTTTACAGATACCTTTGATGATTTACTTGTAAAGATATTACTAAACTACCTGGTCACCGGGTGAATCAAAATCATTAATTGTTCATTTATCATTACTTTCTGCTTAAAAAAAAGGAAGAATTATTACTTTCTGCGGTCAGTACTTGATCCTTTTCAAACTTCCTTCAGCATTGACTTCAACACTGCAATCCTTTTCTTTGTCTGGTAGGAAACTGCTGTAGAACCTTCATGTGATGAACCTGCGGCTGAGGATGCAGACGAGTGTGATCATTCTTTTATACTAAAAGATGATATTGGTTACGTATGTCGTGTTTGTGGAATCATTAAGAGAAGTATTGAGACCATAATAGAGTATCAGTATGCAAAGGTTTGTTTCTCCTTTATTGAGTCTAGAACCATTGCAGTGAAACCTGAAAATAATATTTGACATGCATTAATATTTGGAAATAGCCTCATTTTTGTGCTGAAAAGTGTTGAAGCTGCTAGCGGCTATGTGCTGTGTATGTTTGAATACATGCACCACTCATCAATGCACACAGTGCATTTGACCTTTAACTTTACCCACTTAAACGTACATTGGTTCTGCTGGAGATGCCATCATCCTACTTCATTCTAAAAGCATAAGAGTTCTATATAAGATTAACACATTCAACATCTAGACGAACTTAATATTTCAGAAATATGTCAAAGATTTTTAAGGAACTATGCTGTTCTACTGAAAAATTTTAGCATTATGACTAAAGCATCTGACAAGATTGCCTGTAATAAGAGATCTCAATTTGAGCAAAAGAGTTACTCCAACCTGCTGATAATATAAGTAAAGACTGTTGTCTATTGTCACATTTATGCTCATTGGCTCTACACATCACTAGCTAGAGCTTGCTCTTTCTTTAGTAGATTTGACAGGTTGGACATGTAGTAAGGAATGTTACAGAGCTAGTGTGGTTGTTTTCTGGATAAAGTTACTGGAAGTAGTGGTTGCTTGTCAGAGTAGTAGAGATGCTTGAAAACAGTCAATAAAAGAAGATGCTTAGCAAAAACGAACATGAATAGTATGGGTAAAGGAAGATGGATTTACTCTTATCTTTGTGGTGTTGGTTAGCAAATTTTAAGAACTTTTAACGTTTCGGGTATTTATTCTTGTGGATGAGTTCGACTGTTTTCTGTTCCTTCTCCTTGGATAATCTGGCATATTTTTATTGGAACTATCATTTGATGGCTTTTTGGTAGCTGTCTTTGTTGTTGCAATACCTAATCTATTGCAGCACTAAGAATGTGTGTTCATATAATTTTGGGTAAAAAAACAAAAAAGCCCCTTATGGGAAACCTAATAGATAGAAAAGCCCCCGTGGTTTCAAAACATACAAAATGACATCTCATGCTTTGAACTAAATTGTAAAGGTGACGGAATCCGTTAAAATTAACGGAAATGATTTATTGGAACCTAAAAATAAATTTTTTATACCAAATTTTTAACAAATATACTTGTTCTTCCCATTAGCCCCCAATTCTTTCTCTCTATAGAATGAAACAAATGATTTTGTTGACCTGTCTTTTGCTTAGTTATATCAGGGCATTTTTGTCATTTCGTCCGTCCCTTTTTAACGTATTTCGTCACTTTTACAATTTAGTTCAAAGCATAAGGTGTCGTGTTGTATGTTTTGAAACCACAGGAGGCTTTTCTATATACTAGATTTACCACAGAGGGCTTTTTTATTTTTTACCCTATAATTTTTTTCTATCAGGTTTCGATTTAATTTG
Organism: Coffea eugenioides; assembly: GCF_003713205.1. Lineage (NCBI taxonomy): Eukaryota > Viridiplantae > Streptophyta > Magnoliopsida > Gentianales > Rubiaceae > Coffea > Coffea eugenioides. The sequence goes on from NC_040036.1 coordinate 17,551,634, forward strand.
GAACTTTGCATCAAGCATTTAAGTCTTTCTATAAGGATGCAAAACCAATGAGATGTTCACTAAAATTACAAAAGGAGTATCATCATTTGAGGTGCTAGGGTTTACTGTTTGCATACTCCGGCTATTATAGTTTAAAGTCTTCAAACAAATGTAGCCTCCATTAGAAAAAAGAGGTAAGTGATTTGTATGACTTAGTTAAGCTCAAGTTATACTAATTCTTACAAGTGATATTGATGAGAAAAGTAAATTTTCTTTGTCTGGGCAACAGTTAACTTTGTAATCTTTCCAAAACTTTTGCATCCTATTTGTTACTCATTGTCCTTTGAAGAATGAGTTGGAACTAGAAATTGAAGAATAGAACATTGGCGTCAATCCTTACTTGGCTTTCCTAAATGAGAAAAAATGGCAAGTACTTGCTGAAGTTGATTTTTCAAGTTTCTTCTTTCAATTCTCTTTAACAGCTGTGGGGAAATACCTGAAGTAGGCTTTGTGAAGTACAATTCAAATTTTTTACACGAATCAACACAATAATGTTTACATTCTTCTGTGGTGTTAAATGTTATGGGACAAATAATTTTACAGTATGAGTATTTGGTAGTCACATATGAATTGGTAAGAGATCTTGATAGGATGCAGTGTAATGTGTGGCATTACTTATATGAATGCCAAAACTGTCATGAGGAAGTCCATATAATATATAGGCCTTTACACTGAAGAAAATCTGTTTTGATTCAATTAGTCAGCAGTTTAGCCTCCTGCGTTGTCTACGTTCATGTTATCTCGTTTCTCCATATATGTTTTTCCAATGATCTCGAGGTGAAATCTTTGAGTTTTCAGCATATGTAGTTCACTGTTTTCTATCTCCATTTAACAAAATTTTGGCAGTCCTCGCTAGCCTATGAATTTAGACCTCCAGCAGAAAATATTTATGTAATACTCAGCAATGTCATGGATAGGGTAGTCATTCATTAATACAGATTTCTTCTTTTCTTCAAGGCTAGGAGTACCAGAACATACCGATATGAAGGTCGTTCAGCCAAGGACCCTGACCAAACTGAATATGCTCCAGGAGGAGTTAAGTTATGTGCTCATGATTTCACTGTGGCTGAAATATCTGCCCACCCTAGGCATCGCAAGCAAATGAAACCACATCAAATTGAGGGCTTCAATTTTCTTTTAAGCAACTTGATGACAGATAATCCCGGTGGTTGTATTATGGCCCATGCTCCCGGATCTGGGAAAACCTTTATGATTATCAGTTTTCTACAGAGTTTTATGGCTAAGTATCCATTTTCAAGACCTTTGGTTGTGCTACCAAGAGGCATCTTGGCCACATGGAAGAAGGAATTTCAAAGATGGCAAGTAGAAGACATTCCCCTTTTTGACTTTTATTCAGTCAAAGCAGATAGTAGAACTCAGCAGCTTGAAGTTTTAAGGAAATGGGCCGAAGAAAGGAGCATTCTTTTCTTAGGATATAAGCAATTTTCTTCAATTGTATGCGACACTAATTGCAGCAAGGCTGCAGCTTCCTGCCAAGAGATCCTTTTGACTTGCCCTTCAATTCTTATACTAGATGAGGGTCACACGCCTAGGAATCAAGATACTGATGTTTTGACCTCCCTTGAAAAGGTTCAGACACCGAGAAAAATCGTACTCTCTGGGACCCTGTATCAGAATCATGTCAAAGAAGTTTTTACCATTTTGAACCTTGTGAGGCCTAAATTCCTGCGCTTAGGCACTTCAAAAGGCATCAAAAGACGTATCTTGAGCAGAGTTTCAATAAGTAGCAGAAGAGATATCTTGAGGAAAGGTTCAGACAACGAATTCTATGAAGTTGTAGAGCATACATTGCTGAAAGATAAAGATTTCAAGAGAAAGGTAACAGTCATACAAGATTTGCGAGAGATGACAAGTAAGGTACTTCACTATTACAAGGGAGATTTCCTGGATGAACTTCCGGGACTTGTTGATTTTACTCTTCTCCTTAAGCTGTGCCCTAAACAACAAAAGGAAGTTGCAGAGCTGAAGAAATTGTCCAGGAAGTTCAAAATAAGTTCTGAAGGGAGTGCTCTCTATGTTCATCCTCAGCTGAAGTCTCTTTCAAAGAATTCAGTAGTTAAAGACAGGGTTGATGAGGAGAAGATTGATATGATCTTAGAGAAATTGGAAGAGAGAGATGGAGTGAAAACTAAGTTTTATCTGAATCTCCTTCAGCTCTGTGAATCAAGTGGCGAGAAGCTGTTGGTTTTCAGCCAGTTTCTCCTGCCCCTCAAGTTCTTGGAGAGGTTGACAGTGAAGGCAAAGGGGTATAGTGTTGGAAAAGAAATATTTATGATCACTGGTGATTCAGATAATGACACACGGGAGATTTCTATGGAAAGGTTTAACACTTCCTCAGATGCTCGAGTATTCTTTGGATCCATCAGAGCATGTGGTGAAGGGATTTCTCTTGTAGGGGCATCACGCATTATAATATTGGACGTGCATTTGAACCCTTCAGTCACTCGCCAAGCTATAGGTCGTGCATTCCGACCTGGTCAGGAGAGGAAAGTCTACGTGTATAGATTGGTTGCATCAGGTTCGCCGGAAGAGGAAGACCACTCAACCTGCTTTAGGAAAGAGTCAATTGCCAAAATGTGGTTCGAATGGAACGAGTTTTATGGCCACCATGACTTTGAAATGGAGGCTGTAGATGTAAGAGATTGTGGTGATTTGTTCTTGGAAACACCCAGATTGAGGGAGGATTTGATCTCTGTATACAAGAGGTGAGTAGGACACTCTATATCTCGAGTAGTCTGCATTAAAGTGCTTTATTTCCTCTTTCAATTATTTTTTTCAGGTTCAATCTGATATTTTGAATGTCTGTTGTTTACTTTGTATTTTCAGATAACTGGTAACAGGTTGCGACTGGTTGGATAGTAGATCATCATTGTGATCTTGGTTTCAGTCTACGAAGTGTAGGGAGGTTGCTAAACAATCTACTGAGATTCAAATGTACAAACTATGAATCCAACTCTGAAAGCGAGAAATTCCCCAGGCATTGATGATAACTAGCATCCTAGTCATGTGTGCATATCTATCTGAGGATGTATTTGTTTCTATTTGCTTTATTAGGTGTTTCAGATCAGTTCTCTAGGCATTGAAGATGGATTACTTTTGACTGTTCCATATCAAATGAACTTCTTTTTTTGTACAGTATTATCGGCCTCGTTGGAAAGTACCGTGGGGCGCTCACCCTCTGGATGGTGAACGCGTACTGCTGATGAAATTGCTAGTTTTCGCTGTGCCTAGAAATAAAGCTGATTGCATGTGTATTTCTCAAAATGAAGCATCTTTGGCATGCAGTTGTTAATTGTTGTGGGATCCAGGTGATATGCTGCTCAGCAGTATTGTAGCTTTGCTTATTCAAATGCTCTCACCGTCAAAAAAAAAAGAAGATGATCAGTACTAATTGACCATAACCAGGCCTACAGCACAGAACGGGTGCTAAGTAGAAGACGTACAAGATTAAGCTTAAAGACGGAAATAGAAAACAGAGCTCAAATTCGACAGTACAAAGTATGAGAGTCAAGTCTCCTCGTGACTATCTACAATCTTTGCTTGCACGAGTTCTAGTTCCTTTATCATTCTGATTGGAAAGTTTCCTTTCAATTTGATATTTATTACCAGATCAATGTTGCATATTTCTATTTTCCCTTGCCAAACCAAAAACCGTATATCACATACTTTTTACAGATAAGCTATTCTTACCAAACAATGTATATACAACATTCTCATCTTACATCTCATACAGGGAAGACAAAAACACCTCCTCATAGCCCATTTAAAGGAAAAAAAATCACCGCCCTGCCAGTTTCCTTTCAACAATAGCTTCAATTCTAAATAAAGTAACGATCTCAGGCTACAAAATCATGCAAAGTTTGAGAGGAGGCAAATCGATTCTGCTGATTTCCCGAGTCCATGCAGTCAAAATCTGCAGCCTGTACACCCATGGAAGGTGCTGCTACACTGCACTTATCATCCCCTCTCATGGGGATATAATTCTGGTAAGTTTGGATGGGCATTCGCACGGTGCCTCCATCGCTGTGTTGCAACCCCAAGGTGAGGGACACTCCACTGCCATTCTCAAACCTTTCCAGCTCAGACATGTGGTACGCAGCAGCAGAAGCTACCATATATCTACCGTTGCCTTCTATTGATTGAACAACTGCTGTATCCGGTAAAACATTGGAGTCATTCTGAAATGGTCGACCAATATTCGTTTCCATCATTTCTACATCAGGAAAATAATCAGACTTTGACTCAATCAATTGCTCGGCACTGCATCGCTCAGTAACTGTTGAAGTTGTACTTTGTAGTATATCTTCGCCTCTACCTTCAGATTCCTTGACATCACCAACTACGGTTTTTCCAGCAATATCAGATGAAGAATTGGAGTCCATTTCAGCATCAACAGCCTCTTCCTTGTACATCTCTTCAACCATGGGCTTCCAAAGACGCACTCTTGCATTTATAAACCAGTTTGAGACCTGGATCAGGCCGTTTGTGTCAATAAAATATTGTTACATGAACTTGCTATATATTCTATGCCGTACACAAGGCCATGCAGAAAATGAGTTAAACAATCATCCTTCTCATTTATAAACACAAGAAGGTGCAGCAAAGCTTTCACACCTTGAGATTCATTGTCCAGTTAAACTTCTCATGAAGGCAGATTATTTTCCGACTGCTAACTGAGGTGATGAAAAAATCCTACACAAACACACACACAAAAGGAGAAGACGAAATAAAAATCCCTCTGTTCCCTAAATTCCCATCAAAGGCACCTTCTCTTGCCCACACCAGGCTGAAAATTCCACATGATGTGTAAGAAGGAAAATGAGAGACATAGTAATCTCCATTCTCCAGTGGAGTAAAAGATATCACTCTCCTCCAGTGATATTCTAATTGCATAATTTTATTTTAAATTATAAAAAAATAACAAATAAACAGACAAACAAAGAAGTTTGTGGACACTCAACTTTTATAACGTGAATTTCATAGTTCACTGGTACAAACTACAGAACAGACATCTTGAATTTTCGATATTTGCATCATTAATGTGGAGATACCATTAGCTCAGCTCTCTCTTGGATGCTATTAAAATTAACACATTCATGGTACATACTACAGTATAAGATTTTTTTACCTGACTTCTTGTTAAGCCAGTCTGCCTTGCCAGCATGATCTTGTCAGAATCTTTAGGGTAGCTGTTAAGCAGAGAAGTGTCATTATATATATTACAACGATCAACTATTACTGACTAATGAAAACTGCATAACTACAAATGACATAACATAATTCAGGAAAAACCTACGGATGAAGAAAATGCTCAAAAAGCCAAGCACGTAAAACTGTAACAGAGCTTTCAGGCAGCCCTCTCTGTGGCCTCCAGGCATGTTGCTGCATCATACCAAGCTGCTGCAGGGCTCTCTGCTGTTTGATCTGTTGGTCTACATACCGGAGGCGAGATATTCCAATCGCTTTACTGCTTGTTGAAGCATCTTGCTCACCAAGACTTCTCCTTGTTACTTGAACCTGCACATTGATTGCATCTCGCAAGCACCGAAAGTGACGGGAAATTGTCTGGAGGGCAAGAGCTGTGTATGGTTGTGCAGCACCAGATCCCGCTATAACATCAAATGATGACACTACAATCTGCATTTGATGATAATACTGTTTGTACCTTTTGTCAACCTGTTACCATATAGTGCAATCTTAGAAATGCATCAAATGTGAGTAGAGCAGAGTTGACTCAAGCTTAGAAATCTTTTAATGCAAAGCACTTTGGAGCTAGTCACATCAGTTCTCGAGAAATTCATTTTTAAAAACTGCTATTTACGACAACATATGAAGATTATTCAATCATTCCAGTATATGCATTTTTCCTATTTAACCATTTCGATCCAACCTGTAAGAAACATGGAAATCTTTAGAATATGGCATGAAGGTTCTTGACACAACTCCTCTTCTGACCCAAATCCCAGCAAACCCCAGTTACTAAATGAATGATAATGAACTGTATACTACATAAAAGGCTTAAAAGAACTTGTAAGAAACCTCTTCAAGATGACTAAGCATCCACCATGTTTTAAACTGGAAGAATCACTCGGTAAAAATTTTTAAGCCTAACACGGACATCATTTAAGAGAAAGCAATGTCATTGCAGCTACATCGTTTCCCACTTGATCCTGAAATCATGCAGAAACAACTGTAATGCACTGTTCAGCTGTCCACTGTTATAATACTTAGAGAGAGAGAAAAGGAGAAGAATAATGAAAATATTTCTCTACAAAATCAATACGTCTGGAACATGAATCTTTCTAGCCCTCCACCTCCCACTTCCCACCTTTCAGGTGAACAACAAAATGGGGGAAAACACACATAGAGCATTGTCCTTGTTAATCAATCACACCAGTTGCTACATTTTAGAAGTCCAACCTGTCTTGACTACATGAATTCTTAAGCTAAAGTTATCATTCTGGGAACACAGTGGATTGGATTGAGGACTGTTGAACCCATCAAATTAGAAAATGTTGATAGCATCAAGAATAATACTTGAAAATTTGAATAATATTATGGCAAAGTAAATGATAAAATATCACAGCTATGGAGCTAGAGTACAAAGTTTGGATTTTTTCTGGAGATTGCAATCAGTTTAGTAGCTTTTAGATTGCAGAGGATGAGAATATAGAGGAGTTTAACAACACACCATCCCAGAAAGTTATACACTGACGTGTCTAAAAAGAGACATCTGCTGAAATTCTCCAACACTTTCAATTATGGGCATCAGATAGTTTGTTATTTAGATACCATAACTTTGGATAATTGGCAAGCTTGTATATTAAGGAGAATATCTTTCTTCAGAAAAAGTTAAATACGAGAGCTGAGCACAAGAAGGAAATATCTACAACACCTTCGAAAATTACTAAAATCAAGACAGAAGGAAGAAAAGGAGTGCACTGACCTCATCCATCATTGCCAAAAGCTTTGACATTTTACTCTGCAAATCTTGTTTCTCAGCTGCAGAAAGTTCACTGGCAGAGTTACTGCTTGATTCTTGTGCATTTGTAGATGATCCACATATTGGATAATCTGACTCTCCATTTTTTGGATCTCCATGTGATTCTTTGGAATCTTTCATTGCACCCTTCTTTGGATTATGCTCCTTGAGAGCTTTTCTCACATTAACAACTTCATCAAGCAGTTGCTGAGCTGCCTTCAGATACTTCGAATTTGGAACAGCTCTTGCAATGCTTGGCATTCCATAAGGAGATACATCAGCTCGTGCTGTATCTGAATTGCTTCCTGGAAAGCCAGAAGAAACATACTCGATGTGTCTTGACTGTTTACTTTGGGAACTATCAAGATTTTCAAAGTACCCATTTCTACCAGTGCCTACAGCTGGTATAGATGGATTAGCGCTCAACAAGGAAGAATAACCAGGATTAGGAGAACTACATTGTAGTGATGACACTTGAAAACCTGATGGTACATGTGTACTCAGAGTAAGAGATAATCCCTGAATCTGCATGTTTTGTGGATTTTGAAGGACACCAGCAGCATCACCCCCAGGGTACATTAATAGCATGTTATTTCTACCATTTTTCCATTCAGTCAAGTCATGCTCCCCAATTCTCTGCCCTCCAAGGTCAACCAGATTTTCTTGTTCAGATGCTTTGGAACTTGAAGCTACTAGCAGATCAGTAATGCTGCTGCCATGGTTTTGTGAATTTCCTGCCAATGCACCTGAATATGACCCCGAAGAAGATGAGTAGTTCATATACATCATCAAATTTCCAGGAAGCACTGGTGCATTTGAATAAGAACTAGATAAAGATTCCCTTAAGTGGAGCATTGTTGACATATCTCTTTCATTTTCTGAACCAGGAAAATATGCGGCCATCTATTCTAGCCGATTCAAGAATTTCCCTTCTGAAGAATTTTGACTTCAATGAGTTACTATCTCCTCAAACAGGTCATTAACTGGTGATCACAGCCTCTGCATAGTCAAGAAGCTATTACCAACAAAGGATTAAAATGCGCGCATCCACCGATGTTAGTTAGTCAGAATTGTCACATTGCACGTTAAGTAAAGAGAACTAGTCTAACATATGTTTCAATAATTGAATATTCACAGACATGGTACACAAGTACCATACGCAAAACTCAGAATTCATAAACCCATAAACGCACTCTGCATTTTTGTGTGATACACCTAGAAAGATTCAAGAGTTGGAGGCTTCAGAAATAAATGACAATGATCAAATAGCCTACATAGATGGCATAAGCATTTAAGGTTCAAGAACCAGACCACAACCATTTTCCATATTCTGTGCAAGCATTCTTTGTGCTACTGACCACATGTGCATTTAATTCTGGTAGGTCTTCTAACAAACCAGCAAGTCATTAAAGCAATCTTAGTTATTATGTTAAAAATTACTATAATGCAGCAACAGGAGTGCAGTAGGAAGTGATGGTTCTGCAACTTGTGCGGATTCAGCAAATCCTTTACCAGTTTCTGATCAACCCAAGCAAATTTACACTGGTTGACCAGGGGTAATAGGATCGAGCAATTCACACAAGTTTCGGTGTCACATGAAAGCATCTATTAACCTATCTTAAAACAACTTTAAGACAAATACTGAGTCAGACATAGAATTGGACATTAAGTTGTCAGAAACAAGGGGAAAACCATGAAGCAGAAATGTTTGTGAGCAACTCATGGACTAAGAGGACTAAAATATCGGAGAAGGAAGCATTCCAATAACCCTATAGAAAAAAAAAACCGGTACTATGATTTTCCTATATATGTCATTGTTTGTCCCCTCCAGGCACCTTGGAAGACGTAAACAAGTTCATTCCTGAGCAGCTAAGAAATTAGTGAAAACAAAGTCAAGGTAGAGAATTAACTTAGTCTAACATCCAAAAAATAAAAATATTTCAAGTACCTGAAAACCAGTAGCAGTTGTGTGTCCTGTGGGGAACACAAAAGCTCCGATCGGCAGAGCCAATCCTCCTTCAATGGAAACATACCGATCCCAGGACTCAAATTTCAGGCATAAACACAGACACCTACGGATTCCCTCTCTTTCTCTCACACGCACAACCCCAGAGAAAGTCACCGAGGAGCAAGAACTCCAAAATTCAAAAATGAGAACAAGAAAAAAGAAAAGGAAAAATAGAAGGGACTTCAATAAGTAAAGTAGAAAGTACAAAAAAATGATCACGCCTTTACTCTCTTTGGTCTTTTCTTATCATATATTCTCCATCCATTCCATCGTCATAATTGATAATACTATCTTTCTTCTACTATCCCCACGTGAGAGACTGCTTGCACTTCACAAAACGCACACACAAACAGAACAGTTTTCTCATCTGTCTCTTCTCTCTATTTCTACGCGAAAGCCCCAACAAGCTTTCTTTTTTTCCCACTTTCTTTTTAATGTCAAGGGACCGTTTCTCTTTCTCTTTCTCACTCTCCTCAAACGGGTTTTCTTAGCTTTCTTGGTTAGTGTCTTTCTTGGTTGTTGTTGTTGTTGCTGCTGTTAATAGTAGTGATATTGTTGCTGTTGTTGTTGCTTAGATTACTTGGTTCTTGTTATTCTTTGCTGTTGCTGTTCTTGTTGATGATGTTTGGTTAAGGATTTCAATCTCTAACCACCAGTTGGTGGACCTAAACTCTCTCTTAAACCTTCTTCTGTTACTGTACTACTTGCTCTCCCTCTCTCATCTAAAGCATGGATGGATGAAAGGTGCGAACTGCAGCAAATAATATCCAACCATAAATGGCCTTTCTTTAATTCTTGTTTGTTTGCTTGTTTGTTTTTGTGTATTCTTTAAAGGGACAATTTCAGAAACCTCCCCTGAGGTTTGTGACAATCTCACTGTCTCCCGTGAGATTTTCAAAATATTAGAAACCTCCCCTAAAACTAATTAGCTAGTAACAAATCAATCCAATTCAAATACAAAAACAATATAAAATTGGTATTAAGAGAGATAAAATAATTTAATTCCATAACTAACCTCAAGTTTTGTATTAGATAGTTAATTTAATATGAATAATATATATCTATTTTAACTTTATCAAATGTGAGGTGGTGTGGCTGTTACTGCATTCATAGAGAGTAAATAAAAGAACAACATTCTAACTTTACAACAAGTTACCAACTTAAAGTCTCATCTACATATTGCACGTGTAATATCATACTATTATATCTATTATAACACATCAGTTGCATAATTTGCTACAAGAGAAACAAAACATATAAACCTTACTACAGTCAACAATTTGATTTAAAAAAAAACATTTGTTGAATAATCACCAACAAGAAAAAAAATTTGTCATAATTAAAAGGTTTTTCAATTTAGTAACATACAACCAACAATATTTACCTATATTTCATACAACATCAACATTTATTTGCGATGATAATAAAAGTAACAATTAGGGTAAAAAAAAGGAGAAAAACACTGTAATTGAATACCAATCATTAAATGAAGCAAACCATACAGAACATAATGCAAACTACATAATGTCATATTTTTCATTTTTTGTTTGATCCAAGCTATTCCTTTCACTTGTAGGGTCACTATTAAGCATGATCATCAAGAATTACCTTAACATTTGCAATCAAATAATAAAAATTTCCAAAATTTAAGAGCAAAAAAATCTTAGAAACTGACCTTGAGATTTTCACAATTACGAAAATTTTGAGAAAAATTTAAGAGCAAATTTCCTTGTAATGGCATATTAGAATTTTTTTAAAAAAAAACCTTATGAATTGTCATTATTTTTGTTAAATATAGTTAATAACAATTTAACTAATCATGTGAACATAATTGGGAAATATCTCTTAATTTGTGTGGGTAATTAAGTCATTTATCCATGATTGATGTGACCATTGGACTTCAATGACCTAATATGGGAGGTTTCTAAAATTATCCCTTCTTTAAATTGGTATTTGCATATTTTATTGTATCGTTTTCTTGAGAGAGTGCCCAAGTCACCACACGTGATTTGTCCTTTTCTACCCCTTACATTGAATACAAGTATTGCTGCTGTAGCCCCTTCTCTTCTTGTTTGTTGGTACATTTGCCACCTTATTATTGATATTTTGCTTGAGACCCCAAAAGAAGGGGTCTCAATAATTATCATTTCTAAATCTTAAATGTACGCCATGTTAGGGATAGAACCTTCTTTTTTTATGAAAAAAAATGTTTGGACGATTTTGGTTCTGATCACCATAATTGTTATAAATAGTTATAAATTATTCATCAATATAATCTTCGTATCAATAGTGAATTTCAAAAACACAAACCCGGAAACACACAATTTGTCATGATAGGAATAGATGCTTAGACTCTTCACATACGTCTTCGGTACTATCTTAGTCCATAGGAGTTCTTAAGCTCCAACACACAATATATAATGTGTCCTCCAATAATTTTTTATGGCATGTAGACAATCTTGATTCGTAGCAATAATTTTTTAATGCTACTATGATCAGAGCTGTTGCTCTAATTGTTGAACAACTTTTCTATAGCCCCACTACTGCTGTTATGAATTATCCAATTCTAATTTATGCCTAGGCTGTCTAGATGCATAGTAGGAGCTTCCTTGTGTGTGTGTGTCCTCTCCCTGTCTCTCTTTATAGAAGTAACCAGCAGGTCCACTGCCAACCGTTCTTTATGAAGGTAAGCATATTCTATTGAGAGTGACACATACACCAACCGACTCTAGTTGCCTAATTCTTGTGGAAAATAATCAACCATTCCCTTTGCCAATTGCCATTGTTCCTTTGGCACTTATTGATCGTGTTCCGTCCATAATCAAGGGAATCCGCTTGTTTCGCAGTTTAGGGGTTTAATAAGGACAACATGAGGAAATTAAGACTGAATAATAGGGCAACTAGTATCTTAAAAATCAGTTCTTGAATATTCACAATACCCAAAGAAAAGGAACTGCAGAGATGGGAACCCTTTTGAAAGCACTAGGGATAACAGCAATAAACCGATTCATAAATTCTTTTTTTATTTGTAAAAAAAATAATAAAAAGCTAAAGGTGAACGATCGTAGTTAAAAAATTCATGGTTTTTCATATTCTCAATATACTTATCAATAAGAGAATTAATTCGGTAGCCCAATACATGATTGTACAAAGGATTGATCAATTAATTCGGTAGACCAATACATAATTGTAGAAAGGATTTTCCTGACGAACAATTCATTGTTAGTAACATTTAAATTACACTTATTTATTATTAATGAATATATATATTAACAATTATTATTGCATTTATAAATTTTTTCTATTCAACTTTATTTTTTAGAATGTCAACTACATCTTAACTAGACACCTATTAGGGGGTGTTTGGATTAGTTGTTTTTGAAAAAATTTACTATAGCAGAGTTTTTAAAATATATTTTGGGATATTTTTAGAATATATTTTGGAATATTTAAGAGTAGTAGAGTTTTTAGAATATATTTTAGGATATTTTTTAAATATTAAAAAAAATTTAGACTACTTTTTAGAATATATTTTACTTTTAGGGTACCTTTTAAAAATTTTTATAATATTTGAAAAATTAATTTTTGAAAAACTGAAGGATCCAACAAAATAAGAATGTCAGAGTCCCTAAATTAAAGACAGTGCAGGATTGATGCAGATGTCACGAGACAATTGAAAAATGGTAATGTGTTAGAAGGTTATGCTAATCATTAGTTCTAAAATCTGACAACTTAGAACCCTTGCTAAGCTGTGATGCCGACTTAACAAACATCAAGCTAACATCATCGTCACAACCCCACTCCAAAGAAGAAGAGATTGTGTGTGTGTGTGTGTGTGTGTGTGTGTGTGTTTTGGACAGCAACGTCGAGGCTTGGAGCAGCTTCATTTGGTCTCGTGCCGTCTTCATCGTTCGTACGCTAAAATCCAACAGTTCTTTAATCACAAAGCTATAGTTCATAGGTGTCGAAGATTCAGGATAAAATGTGCATGTTTAAAAAAAAGAAAAAAAGAAATAGAGGGAGAACTTTTGCAGTTTTACGCTTGAATTTTTGAATTAGCGATTTCAAAGTGTTAGAAAATTATGTTCGACCGATTGGTTTAAACTAGGGGTGCAAACGAATCGAATCGAGTCGAGTTTTGGCATAATCGAGTCGAACCTCCAATTAATTTTCTCGAGCTCGAGCTCGAGCTTAAAAAATAAACAATAATAATAATAAATTTATTTTTAAAAAAAATAAAAAATAAATATTTATTTTTAAAAATGAATAAAATAATAATTTTTTAACAAATAATAAAATATTAGGAATATATGTGTAATTTTATTATTAAAATAAAAAAGTAAAAAGTAAAAAGTATATATAATTGAGCTCGTGAACCGCTCGTGAGCCAACGAGTTTAATGTTTTTTAGCTCGAACTCGAGATTGCGTTCGACTTAATTAGCTCGAGCTCGACTCGATCTCGATATTGATCGATCTCGTACTCGATCGCTCGCGATCGGCTCGATTCGTGAGCACCCCTACTCTGAACGTCCCAAACTAGCAATAATTTTCTGCACAAATAAAATCATGTAAGGTGGGTAAAGACATGAGATGCCCTTATATAGTAAATAATGATTAACACTAAGAAGTTTGAATTACAAAAGAGTAGTTCAAATCATTTGAAACACGCGCGGTTTGAGTTTAGTTCGTAAGCTTATTGATACTGAAGTTTAATTTATTAACCAACAGATCCAGATACAAATAAACTTATATTTGATAATATTCAGTATAATACAAATTTTCAAGAAATTGTCGCTCTTATAGACATGATGTCTAACTAAGATTGAAATTCTAAAAAATAAAGATTTTGACTTCAAATCTTCCTTCTACTCCTTCCCTCCTAAACAAATTATAAAAGTATGTAAGATGCCCTAGAGTTCTTTATCCCCTCAAAAAGGGAAGAAATTAGGAGGAGTACAAAATTACTCTATGTATACATTCTTTTATAATTAATGGTGTTGGTGTAAACTATTAAGAGTACTTTTGGTTCATGAATGACACGAGATTGGATTAATTATTCTGTGTCATCACAAATTTGGATGCATTTTATACATGGGATGACACATTTTAACTAAACGAATTAATTCAATATTTGCAGAATAAAATGATCCTATGGAAGATGTGGTATTGATTATCATGAGATGACTAAGAATTGAAATGATAAAATTTTAAACTAATTTATTCTTATAAATAATACAAATTTATACTCTCATGATTATATAACCTTATTCTCACATGATAATATGACCGCAATGAACTAATTTGCTCCTACTAAACCCTAAGCAAATAATGTTCCGTGGGGAAGTAAAGAGAGAAATGGAATATATTCTGGGGGGAGAAATGAGGAACATGACTGATTCAGGGGACCAAAAAGATATATGCTTTCCCTAGAGAAAGAAAACAGCGTGCATCACGGGCAGCAGGCACTCCGCGCAGTAGCAGGGCCCTCATTCCTTGCAAGATGGGGAGCCTGTGCGTGCGTGGGTTTACTGTTGTTAATCCCAGAGAAAAAAGATACTACTGTACTACAGAACTCAACCTTGGGATTCGTAAAAGCAAAATCTAAGGTTACATTCCACCAAGAGAGAATTGATTTGGTGACGCCATATGACTTTCTAACACGTAATCAACATATCTCATTTCCACAACTAATTTAACATTTTTGAAGTGCTTTTCGTTTTTTTTTTTAAAACGTGCTTTCCAATCTTGATTGGAGAAACTTTTGTACCTAGCATATACTAAATTTCAGCTAATAAACTTTCCTAATATATTATCATGGTGTTGTTCAACAAAAATTTGCACTTTTAAGAGCATACAACCTATCTAAAAAAATAAAAAAATTACTCATTAAAACACTTAAATCAGTGATTCCGTGATCGTCTCTAAACAAATACTCAGTCTGTCATGTAATTGTATATACTAATAATTATTATCGTATCTTATATTTTTACTCTGTTTAATTTTAACTTTTCAAAATATTAACACTTTGAAAAAAAAATTGTAACACCTTTTTTATGTCATGTATGTGAGATAAAAAAAAGATTAAAAATATGTTAATGATACAAGCAATTTAAATTTAACAAATAACCTCTCTCCAAACAAACCAATTGTTTCTCTTGTTTTCATTTTTAGCTTAAATTTTTGTCTCTCTCTTTCTTCTTCTTTTCTTCTTTGCTTCTTTTTGTCTCCTTAACTCCCGAGCTCGGCGCTTCCTTTATAACATACTCTTCTTTTGTTATCTCTTGTAGGCTTACAAACTAAACATTAAAATGGTGAATAAGTTTCACGACTTCAATCAACTGTTTTTTCCTTTTTCAGCAAAAAAATAAATAGATAAAAAGAAAAAAGAACAATCTACATCTGATGTGAGCAGTGACATTTATCGGCCCACCGCAATTAATATCGTGGCCCATTGGTTCCCCGCCTCGACGCGAAGCGAACGGTGGAAAGCGTGGCTTGTACAGTTTACCTGTGCAATTTTTGGTTTTCACTTTTCATCACTGTGGGCACACTTGGCCGAATTCTCGACTTATATTTTGGTGGGCAAAATTCGTTTCTTTATTCGAATTTCTCAAAACAAATTGGTAGGTTACGGTGCAAAATTGATTATTGTCGTTCATTGTTACCTCATAATTCACGTTTATGCAAATCAAGGAATCCTTTTATTTATGGAAAATGGAAAGGCAGATGTTAATTTCAAAATTCAAATTCTAATGGACCAGAAGTTTTTGAATAATTTGTTAAATTTACCACCTTCAAGTTAAGATTACATTCAAGCATGATCTATCATTTTTGAAAATTTTGTTTCGACATAAAAATTTGAATTGTGGTAATGTTATTGGGAGGTTCTACCAATCCCTTTTAGTGTCATATTCTCATACTAAGTTCACTGTTACATAATGAAATAAGTGTTTCTTGTGTTTAGGTAGTAATAATTTTAAATTTCAAAATACTCCACGTTACCTTGAGAAATAATTATTGATGAAATAGTTTTCGAAAGGTACCGTAGCATTTTTAAATATTATTTGCCAAAACATAAGGTGAGTGACACGAGTCAACTTGTGCATCTTCCAATTTGAGTACCTATTCATACAGAACAACATAGTAAACAAATTTAGTTACTCGTTCATATAGAACAACTAACAACTTAGTAAACAAATATAGAAATGCCGAAAGAAGCTATTATTTTGAAAATTATAAACCACTCTTAACCATTAATAGTGATAGGTACGAGTTAAGTACCTGTTCGTTTAGTATCTAGATGATTTGACCCGCATCTTATGGGTCAGCAATTTTCTAACCCTTATCCGCTCTGTGTATAAGCGAGTACCTTATCAACGGGTGTATACTAAAAAAGGATCGGATCAATGGGGTACCCCCTGTTTATGACATAAAATTTTTAAAATAATTTATACTAAATTAATTTTATATTTTACATATTCATCTAAAATTTAACATAGATTTTATCCAAAAAAAAGTCTTATGTCAAAAATAAACATGCAAAGACAATATAAGAAAAAGGAAAAATGTTAAAAGAATTCATAATCAATGAAAATTAAAATATGTAGTACTTTTTTTCATATATATTCTACATCACTCAAACTCCTTCATTAAAAATATAAAATCATGACATTTACAAATGAAATTTGTAAACAAATAGTCTCTTATATTTTTGGAGAGCAATTTGCTTGATAAAATTACTTAATTAGCTCTAAAAATATTATTTTGTAGTATAATGTATATATATACACACATATATATAACATATATATATGTGTGTGTGTGTATATATACACGAGGACGATCGAGTACTTACAAGTTCTTAATCCTTGACTATAACTCGTCCTGCATGTAAGAGGATATCAGACTCTTAGTTGACCTGGTCAAATAATGCAAATCGAGTACCCTATTTTTCGGATTAAAATGGATTGAATATTACGGATTTTTAGTTCAATAGATATTTTTGCCTACCCTAGCCATTAATCTTTCCAAATCTATAGTTGTTCAGTATTATTTTGTGGCTTGATAGTTGGATAATTTTGTGATTTTTAATATTTCAAATGATACAAACAACGATTGAGAGTCTAATCAATGTCTTAATTTTTGAAGTACAGACTACAGACGATTGTTATATCATTATTATTTTTTAAAAAAGTAAAGAACAGTTGAAGTGTAGAACTATTTTTTTCCTTATGACAATATAGATATAGACATAAATGCGCATCAAACATGTAAAATTTAATGTTTAAGTCTAAATTGACATCCAAACCTAGTATTTGTATATCCTTACTAGGGCTGCAAACGAATCGCGAGCGGCTCGAGTCAAGCTCGAGTCGAGCTCGATATTAATCGAGCTCGAGTTGAGCTCGAGCTCGAACTCGAGCTCAGAATATTAAGCTCGTTAGCTCGCGAGCTTGAGTATATATATATATATATATATATATATATTATTTTTATTTTTATTTAATAATAAAATTACGTATATTATATATATTTTTTTATTTTTTATTTTCATAGTAAAATTACGTATAAATCCTTAATATTTTATTATTTATTAAGAAAAAAATATTATTTTATTTATTTTTTAAAAAATAAAATAATTATTTTTTATTTTTTTCGAGCTCGAGCTCGGCTCGACTTGATTCTAGTCGAGCTCGAGCTTGAAAATTGCCGGCTCGTCGAGCTCGAGTTTGGTAAAATTTAGTCGAGACTCGGCTCGATTAGTTCAAAATTCGACTCGACTCGGCTCGTTTGCAGCCTTACGCATCGTTTGGATTAAGGGAATGGGAGGAAAAGGAAAAGAAAAGAATTGGAGGGATTTGATTTTTGTTGTTTGAATTGATTTTTTAGGAGGGAAAGGAAAGGATGGTGAGGAAAAGAGAGAGAGAGAGAGAGAGAGAGAGAGAGAGAGAGAGATGGTATTGTTGTTTTGTTGAGTTATGGTTTTCACTACAAGGTGGGTAAAAATGGAGGGAGCTGAAACCAAATTAATTGAAATAATTTAACTTTTTTTAAAAGATCAATTTTTCCTTATCTCTTTGAGTAAAGTAAATTAAATCACCAGTCCACTGTCCACCTCGTCGAGCGACACTCTACTTTGCTACAGCCGTGCCACGACGGACGGCCCACGAACGCCAAAACCCAGCCCTTTAGTACCCAACTGACTTGGCTGAGACTATTAAATTTCAACCAACCCAATCCGCTAAATCCCTGTATAAAACCCCCGGTTTCCACATTAAGAAAAACCTTCGACAGAGTTCAGCGTCTTTAAGCTTTGGCACACTTGAAACCTGCAGAGATGGGAAAGAAGAAGAAGGTGAAGGCAACTGATGGCGACAGCCAATACAGCCCTTCCACCGTCTTCGTCACCGGCTTGCCCTATTCTTTGACTAATGCTCAGGTACTCTTTCTTTCGGTTGCCTTTTTAGCTCATTGCACTGTCATGTTTACCCTTTTTCTTTCTTGTGTTTAATACATCCTTTTGTTTCTGTGAATTTGTAGTTAGAAGAGAGCTTTAGTGAAGTTGGACCAATAAGACGCTGCTTTATGGTTACGAAGAAGGGTAATTATTGCATTTATTTGAGATAGTGAATTGCTTTTTCGTGTAATTTTCCGATTTAAATAGCTTAGTACAGTCTCTGCATAGCTAGTAAACATTGAATCCTTAATATTGGCATTTTATATCATTCTTAAGTCTTGAGTTATTTTTCTTGAGGACAGGGTCTAGTGAGCACCGGGGCTTTGGCTTTGTTCAATTGTAAGTCTGAATTGGAATAATTTTTCATTGTGTCAGTGTAAATTTTGCCAATCCCTTTATTTTTTCAACTCCAGATTATTGGTTTCATATCATTTTGCTCGAATGAGCTTATTTTGCTCTCTGGTTCTGCTGTTTTTTTCACTAGCGTGTTAAAAATAATTACGTGTGCAAGTCTTGATACTTTTTGGGTAATGTCTGGAATTGCAGCGCTGCAGTTGAACATGCTAATCGTGCTATTGAGCTGAAAAATGGGTCCACTGTTGGGGGTAGAAAGATTCAAGTTAAGCATGCTATGCATCGTGCTTCTCTGGAACAACGCCGATCGAAAGGAAATCAAGGTTTATACTTATATGCTTACCTGCTATTTGGTCTAATGCTTTCTGCTTTCTGATTGCGCTCTCATGAAGAAAATCGGAAACTCACATTGAAATTTGTTTGTGTTATCCCTTTTTTTCCAAAAATAAATTTAGCAGAAATTTCTGATGGTGTTGCCCAGGCAAAAGATAACAAGTTAAGTTTGTCTGCCAAGACAGTCGAGCACGAGGAGTTTTCAAAATCTCTATCAACAGGTGTCCAATTATGACGGAGTTAGTGTGTGTTTTCAATTTATTTCGATTCATCGATTGATTTATTTTCTGTTAGCAGTGAATGAAACACTTGAGTCCTTGGAGAAAAGAAAAGCAGCTACAACTTCTAGCAGTATAGCTGATGAAGAAACTTCTTTAGAAAAAGAAAAGCAGAGGTATTACTATGTGATGTTTGTGATCTTATGAAAATTTGGTCATGGGATTTATTTTGCATTCTGATCTTTGCTGAAACCCCCTTGTGGTCGTTTATTTCACCTTTTCACTCTTACTGGCGTTGTAAACTCCTATATGTGGCAATGATTTTGCTTTTCCACCTGCCTCCAACCCCTGACCCGATTTTTAGTATTGAAATGTTACTCCATTCATAAAATGGTCAATTTCGTATTTTTGCAGCTGCAATCTTATGTTGACCTCCATATTAGATAGGTGAAATAGTATTTGGTGGTATAATAATAGACTTAGCTACAGCTAGTTACTTTATGAGAAGGTGTGTGTGTATACACACACATATAATACATGCATGATTGCTCCATATTTCAGTGTTTGTTGGCCTATAGAGCACTGAGATACGGTTTGTTTTTTGTTTCTCATTTAGACTTAGAGGTATGGTTAAAAAGTTTGCACTGTGAAATTCTTTGAAGTCATTGCTACATTGATTCCATGGCAACTCACATACTTGTATGATTTCTCTATACCTCTAGGAGTGAGATACATTGCTTGGAAGGTCATGATTACCTTTCGTTGATTTTCTGCGAGAGACAAGTGCTTATTTCTTTACTGCACCATGATGTGTATTTTTCAATTTATATGACAGAGTTGCAAAGACAGTCATATTTGGTGGTCTTCTTAATACTGCTATGGCAGAAGATGTTCACCGTCTTGCCAGAGAGTGTGGCACAGTACGTTCTATTATTTATCCTTTCCCCAAAGAGGAGCTTGAGCATCATGGTAATGCATGTCCTTATTTTGTTCTCAGTGCATCCAGGTTTACATTTCCTAGGTTCATGCTTGTGATCATCATGCTGAATTGATTAAAGAGTCTTGTCCAATGGCTTGAAATATTCTGAGTGGATATCTGTATCACTATATTGTGCAGAATGGGGAGTTTAATTACAGATGTGAATTACAGTTTTGGGTCCCAATCTGCAATCATAGCATACAGTGTTGAGCTTCCTATCGTTTTTGGTTCTAGCTAAAACAAAAAGAACGGTTCTCCATTGAACAAAGAAGCCCTTATGACATAGTTAATACACTAAGAATTTATCTGACTCCTTGCAAGATTCTCGGTTCCTCAGTTAATGTAGACATAGCTTAGCTCAGATTGCTCTTTAGATGACTTCCTCAGGCTACTCTCTGTTTGGTAATTGTCCATATAAACATGATCATCTGTGGATGCATATCTTATTGGTTTCTCAAAGCTATGTGGCACATATCTTATAGGTTTCTTAAAGCTATAATGACTCTCTACAAGTTAAATCCTGGACTGTGGTTGTAAGGTGGTGGTTTGTCTAGACATGGTTTTGGGCTTCTGAATGGAAGCTCTTTAATTTGTGATGCTGATGTGACACACTGAAATTTGTCTTCTTGGATGCCAATAAGCCATTAGTGATTTCTCTTTTTGTTCTTGATACACTGTAATAATTTTGAAGAATATGTTTCTTTGATAATACCAAAGAATATGTTTCTTCTAGTACTATTTTGATTTTTCTCTTTATACATGACCTTTGTCAACTTTTGAAATTTCAAGTATGTTGGGGATTTATCACTACTAAATGGAAGAGGTAGGCCCCAAACTGTGTGTGGTTACTCAGTGTTTATAAACATTTTGAAGCGAAACTTTTGTTTTCTAGTTTTATTTGAAGTGTTTTTCTTAGGATAATAATGTTGTAACTAAATCTTTTTTTAAGAAAATGTAAGATCACATTTATGTAAAATTTTTTTGCAGGTCTAGCTCGAGATGGATGTAAAATGGATGCTTCATCTGTCCTTTATACAAGTGTTAAATCAGCTCGTTCCTCTGTTGCAGCATTACACCAAAAAAAGATACATGGTGAACTTCTATGGGCACGTCAGCTTGGTGGAGAGGTAGATTTTCAGTTTTTGAGTGTGGGTGTTTTTATACGAAAAAGATTGCTTTATTCTTGTCCTTGCATTTGAATTTGCAAATGTGATGGAATGGTATATTAAGTGTATGTGAGGTTACATGGCAATAAATTGTTGACCATATGACTGGTTGAAATTTGACAAGACTAGAGGTTGTGGTTACTAGTTTTGTAATCTAGTGGTTAAAGTGGACGAGGAAGTTGGTCAATAGGAGTTCACTGTCTTGTTTGAACTTGTGCTAAAGGTTTATATTGTTAGAAATTTTTTGCTTCTGAAGGTACCTCATTGTAGATTGAGATATTGCCTTTTCTTTTCAGATGGAAATAAAATTTGAAACTTTTACACAGTTCTTAAAAAAAGTGGATTAGTTCAACTTATGCTTTTAGTGTTCACAAGAGTTGTTTTGCTTTAAATACTGTTCCTGGTATTGCTGACCATCTTAAAGTTTCCTGGAGCTATTCTTTGTAGTTTTTTCATGAATAACTTTCGGCTTCCTGGAATCGTCTATAAGCTGCTCTCTAAAAGTCAAGCACTTCAGATTGTGCTATTCCACTTGGCATTGCCTTCTGGTAGGCCATGCCTTGGAGACTGTTGCTTTTACCATCTCTTCGGCATTTGGCAATTCCATGTAGCCTTTGAGATGCTATTAACCTCTTGCTGCACCAATTAGGAATAATTGAAAAATGTTGATTGTTCTGAAGGGCCTAGCCTGTCACTCACTCTCTCTGAAAATCACAATTTTCCTTGGGTTTTAGATACTAAAAATTAAGGTGCTGTATTAATTATCGGAATGAGAAGAAAAGAAAAAGGAAAAGGTTGCTTTATAAATTTTTTAGGCCACCTGCTTTTCCTGATTTTTAACTCTGTTTCATATTCTTGCATATAATTTGTTCAGGGACTTTAACTTCTTCATAGAATATAAGTATTTCTATATTATTCTTGTCAACTAGGGCTCGAAGACCCAAAAGTGGAAGCTTATAGTGCGGAATCTCCCATTCAAGGTTTCTTATGCTCATTTTCTTCTCTGTGCATATTTTTTGTGCAATATTAACTATTCTACAATTCTTATATTCCCTTTATTAATATGTGCAAATATTATGTGTTTGACATAATTGAACAACTCTGGCCTATCTTATTAAAAAATAATGGCAGATGACGATTGACTCTTAATTCTACATTAGCCAACATCTAACTGCAGGCAACAGTGAATGAGATAAAGAACATGTTTTCGGCTGTGGCTTTCGTGTGGGACGTTTTTATTCCTCAAAATCCTGAGACAGGGTGTGTTTCCTTAAACTGCAACACTTTAGAGTTTGTTACCTATTTTTATTTAAGGGTTTGAACTTTTCCTGTCTTTTTCAGGTTGTCGAAGGGATTTGCTTTTATTAAATTCACATCAAAGCAGGATGCAGAAAATGTATGTATTTCGTCTGATAACATCTCTAATCTTTCAGGCAGTTATCTGCCTTTCCAGTTGAAAACTACATAAGACTAGGGTGTAAAACCATAATATTTCCCAAAATGTCAAAATCTTCAGAGATAATAGAAGAAGTAGGGGCAAAAAATACAACACATTTGTTCAATTACTACCAAGGCGACATGCCACCAATAGCGTAGCGTATGTCACCATGATAAAAAAATTAACTCATAGCAAGACTGAAAAAATGACATGACCAAAGTAATTGGTTGATGATTCTTGCGTATTACTCTAAATAGTTCAAGTTGTTCAAAGTAATTAACTCATAGCAAGACTAAAAAAATGACATGACCAAAGTAATTGGTTGATGATTCTTGAGTATTATTCTAAATAGTTCAAGTTGTTGTCGTCTCTTAAAAGGTTTTGAAGTAGCTCCTAATCTCTTTAAAAAAGGAGAAATAGTTCTATGCAAGTTGGTTTTAACCAGATTCTCTGAGCTTGGAATGTCCTCCTTTTTTTCCTTTGAAAGAATCTGAATCTCATTTGTTCAGTTCTGATGTTGTTTTTGGTTGTGGTTTTCTTGTACGATGTGAAATTTGAGATACATCAGTATTTCTTCTATTAGCTATTGCTTATGGAATATGGCCTCAAATTTTTTCCTTTTCTGTTTAATTGAGTACTAAATCTCAAGTTCGAAGCTTGATTTAACAGCTTCAGGCAAACGTATCATTCGGTCAAATTAAGCTTCTAACACTTTGAATTTTGGTGGACTGAATCATGGTTTATGTTGCCAATTAGTTTTTTACTCCTTTACATTATTTGAAAATTTTTTTGGGTCCTTTTAATACTCAACAGATTATCAAGATGTTCAATGGGAAAAATTTTGGTAAAAGACCAATAGCTGTTGATTGGGCTGTTTCGAAAAAAGTTTATGCCTCTGGTGGTAAATCTCTTGATGCTGGTGAAGAAGGTAACTTTCGCTTTTCAAATAAAATTTTAATTTGTGCAGTCTGCAAAATGATAATTGAATTGTCAATAGTGTTGCAATTTGTGGAACAACTGGAGTGGTCATTACCTTCTTTTGAGTAAATGTTCCTAGAAAAAGATGATATCTATTTGCTATTGCACAAATAAATTCAGGACCAAATAAAGTTCTTTTCCTCTCTTTCTCTACAGTAGAAAACTGTTGCTCCATTGGTTTACTAATGGTTCCTTCAAATTTTATGAAAGGAGAATTATCTTGCTTGTTCTGGTTGTGTCATGCTAAACATTGTCATTCTGACACGCTACATCTACTGTTTCTACTGATAACCATCTTTTCCTTGCTTATCTGAATTCCAATGCTGAAGTTCATAATGATAAGTGGGCCTTTCTCTTAACTGCTTTGGTTAGCTTGAGGAAACTGGCAGTGTCGAATTTTGCTTTTAACCTTTAGTTTTATTTGCCTCTGGAAGTAGACTATCTCTTCAAACGCTTTCAGTCATATGCATGCATGTGCAGACCTTTCCTAGGTTTTAGATTTTGGTCATCTTTTCTCCTGTCTTGTGTTTTGCTTATTTAGCATTTGAGGAGAAATCTTTATATATTATCAATTCTCTCTCTCTCTCTTCTGCACTTGGTACGAGATTAGCATAGAACTTAATCCAACTTATGCTTTGATGACTGATATAAGGGATATTCTGTGATATTGTATTACTGGATTTGGTTCATTTATTTATCATGGATAATCTATCTATCCTTTTCCACTCACTTAAATGTGAAAAATGAGGTAGCTTAAAATATAATGCTGGGAAGTTGGGAAAAGAAGTCCATGTCTGACTTATGTAATTACAGGGCAGGACAAACGTGGTGAGGAAAGTGATAGTGATGGTGATTTGGATGAGGATGATACAGAAGTCAATGAGAAATCCCTACAAGATTACAAAGTTGATGGTATGTCAGATGGGTCTGATTCAACTGAAGAGAAGGTCTCTGACAGTGAAACAAACTTCGATGAAGAAGCAGATATTACAAGAAAAGTTCTCCAGAACCTAATTTCATCGACGTCTAAAGCGACAGATAGCTTGGATAATGATAACTCTGGGCTGTCCAAAGAAATGAAGGATGATGAAAGTTTGGGCATATCAAGCAAATTGTCTGATACTTTTATTGCACCAAACACAATACCAGGAAATTCTGGGAAAAACAAACAAATAGAGAAAAACCCAACTGAGAGGGACAATGAACTGCAAAGGACAATATTCATTAGCAACCTTCCTTTTGATACGAGTAGCGAAGAAGTAAAACAACGGCTCTTGGCATTTGGTGAAGTAGAATCCTTTCTTCCAGTTCTTCATCATGTTACCAAGTGAGAATGAACTTTTCCTGTTGGCCATTGGATTTCCAAATATCTTCTCTTCCAAATGAGAATTTGTCTGATATGATCTTGGTTTTACTCTGTGCAGGCGACCGAGGGGAACAGGATTTCTCAAATTTAAAACATCAGATGGTGCTGATGCTGCAGTTTCAGCTGCCAATGCTGCTGCTGGTTTGGGTATCTTTCTAAAGGGTAGGCAATTAAAAATTTTGAAGGCTCTGGACAAGAAGGCAGCTCAAGATAAGGTTTCGGAGAAGACCAAAAAAGAGGATCGTGACCACCGCAATCTTTACCTGGCAAAGGTTGGTATGAAGATCAGGCGGCATTCTGATTATATTTATCTTTTTTTTTTGGTGTGTGTAAATTCTATACTTGCACTTTTATGTGTGTGTCTAACAGCATGTTAATACTCTTTTCTGACTTAACAGGAAGGTCTTATCCTCGAGGGAACTCCAGCTGCTGAAGGTGTTTCAGTGAGCGATATGTCAAAGCGCAAAATGTGAGTATTAAGTTTTATTAGTAAATGATTTTGGAATTTATCTTATTTTATGTGGTCCACTTCTACCAGGAAAAATCTTCAAGTATATATCTGTACATCATCTGCTAGATGTCTATCTTTCAATAGCGAATCTGGTTATTATCCGGCTGTAGTTTGTTGTTTGGTTACCTGGCTGCTTATTACATTTTGGAAGCTTTGAGTTAATGCATTGTCTCGTATCTTCGAGGAGAGTTATTTTCTGGATACCTAATGGGCCCTGGATTTGCATTCTACAAACATTATATGTCTTTCCTAACTTTCAGTGCAAGTTCAAGAACTTTCCCATGTCTGCTCTCTGTCATGCTAACTTTTTTCTGGTGCAAACAAAGTAATTTATATTCGTCAATGTAGCAGCAATTGTTAGGGTGTTGTTTCCACACTTGTCAGAATAAACTGATGAAATAGTATTCAGTGATTCCAAATTTGTTGGCATGAGTAAGTTGCATATTGGCAACTTACAACTGCTTGAAAATCTTTATTGGATCTTTCCTGATACTGTGAAGCTAGAGCATATTTCAAATGGTACCAATTGGATGAAGCGATAAATTTCTCTAAAGTTACACGGAAATGTGCTTTATATGTCTGAGATGGCACTTCATACAGTGGCCTTTTCCCCTCTGGATATTAGATTGGAGTTCAAAAGGGTGTTAGCCACACACTTCTTGAAACAGGGCTATATATGGTTTACATGGATATGGGCCAAAACAATGGCACATCAATGGTGGAAAAGTCATTAACTCCTGGCTTGACAAGTTCCAGTCTCATAATTTACTTTGCATGTTTGTACACATGAAATGGCAGATATTCTTATATCATTTATCTCAAGAACACCTCAAATTGCTTTAGTTCTGCAGTAAGTGGAACAATAGAGAATCAGCTTAATTTAAGCAAAGAAGAATAGGCCCTATGAGTTGTAAATTTTCCAGTATAGCTTTCTTGCTTAGCCAATTACTAGATAGTTAGAGGTATCTCTTGCTTATGCTCTTAAATTTAACAATTTTTGAGACTGTGGTTGACTTTTTGTGCTCCAAGAATTTGCAAACTCAATAATGCTCCAAACAACTGTACAGGTTGCAGGAGAAAAAAATGACTAAACTTAAATCTCCAAACTTCCATCTGTCAAGGACAAGGCTGGCGATGTACAATTTGCCAAAGACAATGTCTGAGGAAGAGTTGAAGCAACTCTGCATACATGCAGTAACTTCTCGAGCTACTAAGCAAAAGCCTGTTATTCGACAGGTAACAGATGTTCATCTCCAATTGAGTTTGTGCAAATTATGGATCGCACATTTTTGGATCCTAGGAGTGTTTTTGTCATGCAGATAAAAATTTTGAGGGAGTCCAAGAATACAAACTCAACCAGAAAAAATAGTTCTCGTGGAGTGGCTTTTGTCGAGTTTTCGGAGCATCAACATGCACTTGTGGCTTTGAGAGTTCTTAACAATAATCCAGGTAATCTGTTTCATAAAACATTACATTTGCTCTCTAAATGGTGACACTGATGGTACTCTGCCAGTCTGCATATAAAAATTGTTGCTGTAAGTTACTAATATCCGGGCAAGCAGAGTGAGTGCAACTATCAGTTGTATCAATGCTAATCCAGTGTGGTGTTATGGGTGCAGAAACTTTTGGTCCTGAGCAACGCCCAATTGTCGAGTTTGCTGTTGATAATGTCCTAACACTGCGAAGCAGGAAAGACAAGCTTCAAGCTCGGCAGCAGGATTCCTTGAATGGCGTTCAAGATTTGCAGCAGAATGACAAATCAAGTGCATTGGATTATCATTCAAAAGAGAAATCAAGAAAACGCAAATCTAGACATGATGCTAAAGCATCAGACACTTCTGGGAGTAAGACAGAAGCTGAAGTTGGGAGGCAAGTTTTTGCAGAGTCTCCTTCAGGGGAAGTTCGAGTTGTTAAGAAGGAAAAAGGTGATGCTGGTGGCAAAAGGGACAACATTTCATTGAAGAAAAAGATGAGAGGCTCAAAAAATAAGCAAATACCCCACCAGGAACAAAGAAACCCTGATGGAGGCGTGCCACATCCAGCTGAAGGCACAACCATTAGTGCTCATAAGCGTGGACATCAGGAAAGAGCACAGTCATATACCAAAAAGAGGAGGCTTCAGAATCAAGCACAAAAACACGAGGAACCCGTTGGTCCTGAGATAAGAAAAAAGAGTAAAAGGAACAGTGACCCTCTGGGACGAGATGTGGTGGATAAACTTGACACACTAATTGAGCAGTACAGATCCAAATTTGCACGGCGCGATGCGGACCAAACTGACCATGAAAAGCGAGGTTCCAAACAGATCAGGAGGTGGTTCCAATCGTGATTGTTCTAAACTTTTGTGCAAGTTAACTGTAACTTCTGTTAAGTTTAATGCTCAACGAGGGCTTGGCAGCATGCATGTGTCTACATTGTAGACTTGCTGAATTTTTGATTGCCAAGTCATTACTGGAAGATAGGGTTGACAGAGAGCATCTGTCTTGCGTGCCTAATATGCCCTTCCATAAAGAAAAGGCTGGGATAAGGAACGAAAAGAATAAACTATTGCTGAGAATCCTTTTCTTTTTCATCTGTTATCAATTATGTAACATTTAGGATAGAGTAGCTGATTTGGAGTGGTTCTACCTAACGAATGCCTATGGCCGAAAAATCGCCTGTCATTTTATTAGGGATAATTTTAGAAACTTGCTCTGAGATTTCTAACAGTTTCACTATCCTCCTGAGATTCTAAAAATATTACTAACCTGATAGGTTATACAGCATGTATAATTTAGCCATTAGTGATGTAAGCATTGGATACCAAATGACTGGCGGGGGAGATAAGTGATATTTAGAAAACTTTAATGGAGGGCAGTAAAATTGTCAAAAAACTCAAGGGAGGTTTTTGAATGGATCCCTTTTTATTATTAGTTGCTTGTTCAGTCGTCCTCAGCACTGCATAAAAATATGCGGACGTGCATTATACAGTTTGTCACGCAGCATGTGGATTTTAACTTGTTAAACCTAAAGCCCTGAAACGTTCCCCAAGTTGAAAATCAAAAAGAAAATAATTAATTTTATATACATTGTTACAATTGAATGTATGACATATAAATAAAATTTGAATTTTAAATTTAAATTCAGATGAGTTATTACACGTGCAATGTCGATTGTGTTGTATTTAAGTTTAGATGAATTGTCATGAGTTCAATAGTAATTGTGTATACGTTATCTGTGTACAAAAGATTAATTCAAAACAAAAGGGATGGGTATAAAAGTGGCACTTTGGTGGGTCTTAGTCGTGCCAGCTCTGTTGCTGATATAGCTGGGTGCGACATGGACCAGACGGCTGGAGCCCATAATTGATACTCAAATGACCATGGTAGACACCGGCGACTGGACGCAGAGCAACAGTGCAGGCTCTTCGGAGCTTACCCATTAATGAAGGCCTGAAACGTTATCCTCTTTCGGGTTTGTGTCATGGCGTTAACTTATTTGGTGTATTGTGCTTGTCTTTTTTTTTTTTTTTTTCGAAGACGACAACTGTAGTATATCCTAATCTATCCTATACTAGAAGGAAAGAATGGATCTAAGGAGGTTCAGGGATAATCCGGAAGGAACCGAACAACCATCAGACCAAACAGATGCACTATGCACCAGTGCACCTGTCTGAATTTTTTGAAGCAAATCCACATTTTAATGTGGTAATGGGTGAGAGACAAGGTTTATTCACCAAAACTCAAAGGTTTGATGGTGGCCGGGCTGGTGGTTGTATTGTGCCTGTCTAGGTGATGGAGAAATGTGAGACGACAAGACCATCTTCAATGATTTGGTTGCCGCCCAACCCCTTTCCTAATAAAATGAATTTGTTGTAGCCACATGATGTGTTTCATCTCGTTACATCTACTTATTGATAGTTCTACGCATGTTAGCCAGTCCTGATGGCTAAATTCTTCTTGTCTACTTTGAATTATCTTTTGCACGGTGATAACTAGGAAGTGTAAAAGGGACCGTGATGATGGTCTAAAATGGTTGTTAGACAAACCAAAAGTAAAAATGTGCCCAACCAAGAGCCTCTGGTGTTTCCAATTTTTACTGTTGCTTGAATGAGCTATCTATACGACATATTACATCTATCGCACGTTTGATCTTTTCAACTGCAGTTTGCGTGCTTCAGCTAAAAAATCTGAACTGGTTTCAAAGGGTGCACAACGAGTTTTACAATGTTGATTGATTACCTCCCCTCTTCCCCCCCCCCCCCCTCCCCCCAGGGGGGCGAAAAAAAAAAGGCTTGACAGGGTACCGAATGCGGTTTGAAGAAGAATTACTCTGCAAATTCTGAGATCAATAAATGAATTTGTCTTGTGAAATACCAACACTGACAAGAGAACACATTTTTATCTGACAACCAACTCAGGATCCTTCACATGCAAACCTAAACGAGTCACGGGGATACAAGGAAGACAGCAACTGCTCTACATATCTCAGTAGTAAATTTCGTACACAACATTTGCCTGATGCTTCAGAACCCGTGTCATTCTTGAAAGCTCAACTAGGACAAAATCCCGGACTCCTGTCTTACAATTTTGTGGAATGTCCGTGGCATAACGTTTTTTCGGGTCTAACTTGCTAATTCATGCATTAATTGTTTCCCTCATCTGATGATCCAATTCGTACTTGAGTTCGTCGGACTGAAGATTACTCGATGCAACTCTTAACTATTATGAAGCTTTTAAAATCTCCGAGATTGCCAAAAGGCAGCATGGTTGGATTTTCTCACATGGGGTTGGGGAAGGCTTATAGTGGGTGGTGGGAAACGTATGGCCATATTTTAAAAAAGTTCATGGAGCAACAGAATATTATGGGAAGCATCCAATGATGCATTCTCCTTTCTTATTTTCTGTGTGTCCTTTAGCTAAAGGGCATAATGAATTGCCTCCTCAACTAATCCTCCGGCAATTATGCAGTAGGGATAACGTTTATAACCCCGCGTTGGAGTTGATCTGGCAAGATCATGATGATTATTGGTACGAAAACGACAGCTTTACGAACCTTAAATGCCATTCTTAACTCTCAAATTTTGTCTTGCACGTAAGCGTAGTGGGATTTTACCAATAATTGCTCGAGGGAAGGCATGCAAGAGGATGATAATTCATGAACTGCTTAAAAGGTTCCAAAGCAGAAAAAGAAATTTGAATGTACTTAGCGTGGCAGCTCAGTTATTTCATAGTCTTAATTATTGAAGTTAAAGTTCATCCATCTGCTCTTCCTTTTTCTAACTGTTCAACGCATAAATCAACTGAAAAAGTAAGCCCCCCACCGACACACACAGGACGTCAGGTTTCACTGGCTTTTTGAAAAACATTCATAACCCACATTGCTGTTTCCCTGGATTTCTTTCTACTATTAGCTGGCGATTAGCAGAATTTGAAACGTTCTTTTTCTTGATAATCCTGGTGGGACTTCAAGAATTTTCACCGCATAGTTTTTACATTATTTCAATAGTGGCAAACCAGAGCTCAGCCAACTCTATACAAAGTATTGGAAATGGCCCTTTTATGAAACTCTCACAGTCAATAATTCAAGGCAGACTTTGTTTAGTTTAAAAGAATTTTTGCCTTTATGTTAAGGGTCAAGTGGGGAACTGTGGGAGAAGTTGATACTCTCCAAAATAGGAACCTTTCCCAACTGCATGAATGAAGGTGTTCACAAGATGAAGATGGTTTTAACTTTACCTTCCTTTTTTATTTTTTGCTTTCTCGCCAAGATACGGTCTAAGTCCCAAATTACGTGCAAGACAGTAGAGCATTAAATTTGATGCGACAAGGGAGATGATTCCTTGCTTAGTATTTTGATATCTGCTTGAGGAAACTTAAGTGTGACTTATCTCTTCAAACTCCTGAGCTTTAACATTTTCATTTCTTCTTTTTTGATAGGTTTCTGTACCTCTTAAACGAAACTGTTTATGTCAGTGCTGTGATATTTGCAGAATCACGTCAGAATCTTTCTGAACCTCACTGGTTCACATTCTCTCATATTTTCGCTTTTCTTCTAGTCCACTTCATTTGAGTGACAGCAAGCAAGAAAGGATGGAAGCCACCTCAGCTTCTTCCAAGTGGTTTTTGCACTGCATGCTCTTGATTTTAGCTGCTCAGGTTGCACACTGCAGTGTTACTTATGATAGGAAGGCTCTTATCATCGATGGACAGAGAAGGATTCTCTTCTCTGGCTCCATACATTACCCGAGGAGCACCCCAGATGTAAATTAACTTTTCTTCTCTTTTTAATCTTGCTAATTGAATATGGTAAATTTGTGCTAACGGCAGCTCTTACGAGAAAATTGAAAGGGTAGAAAACATGCAGATGTGGGAGGGGCTTATACAGAAGGCTAAAGATGGAGGCTTGGATGCCATAGATACCTACGTGTTCTGGAACATCCATGAACCTTCTCCTGGAAATGTACTTTAATTTCTCGTCACAAATTTTAACATGGCATGCTATGGAGTTTCTTTTTCTTCTTTTTTCGACTGAAATTTTGACGTTTGTTTGTGTTATTCAGTTCAATTTCGAAGGGAGATATGATTTGGTTAGGTTCATAAAGCTGGTCCAGAAAGCAGGGCTATATGTGCATCTGCGAATTGGGCCTTATGTTTGTGCTGAGTGGAATTTTGGGTAGTAACCGTTCTTTCTTTGTAACTTGCGGGAAATTTTAATTTGAGGTTTTTTTTTCCTCCTGCTTCTAACTTTTCTTTTGATAAATTCCTTCTGTTGCAGGGGCTTCCCTGTGTGGTTGAAGTATGTACCTGGCATCAGCTTCAGAACCGATAGCGAGCCTTTCAAGGTATGGATGCATTTGCGAGGCAGTGTTAAGTACTAAATATGCATGCTTAATGAACCTAAACGTCTCTGTAATTTTGGTTTTGCAGATGGCAATGCAAAGGTTCACCGAGAAAATTGTTCGAATGATGAAGTATGAAAAGCTGTTTCAATCTCAAGGAGGCCCTATAATTCTTTCCCAGGTATGAGATATTGCAATAATTTGGTAATTTGTTCTGATTGAGCTCGGAACGCCACAAGTCAGTCGCCCAAAGATAAGTAGATGTATTGAGTAAATTTTCCAGCTGCAATTTGTGTTGTTTTACTGGTTACGTTCAATTGTACTGATACAGATTGAGAATGAGTATGGTATAGAAAGCAAGGCATATGGTGCAGCTGGACGTGCATATATGAATTGGGCTGCTAATATGGCTGTTGAGACGAATACTGGGGTGCCATGGGTTATGTGTAAGGAGGATGATGCTCCGGATCCAGTGGTTAGCAATTTAACTCTAATAAAGGAGAGAAAATAGACTCCAACAGTCCAACTAAAATTTTCACTTTGCTTTATTATGTATTATGATTTCATCAGCAATGCTGCCTATTGCACCGCATATTAATCTAAAGAGATGGTGACCATGCGTTTTGTCCTTTATTTTGCATTTTTCCAAAGAGCAGAAGGTTGAAACAGAATTCTCCTTGCATAGCATATCCTTGAGTTCCATAAAATTTCTGAGCCAACAAGTACGGACAACTTGTTGATGACTTTATGAAACACATAGTTTGGTTTCATTGGCAGATAAACACATGCAATGGTTTCTACTGTGATTATTTTTCTCCTAACAAGCCATACAAGCCCACAATTTGGACAGAGGCCTGGACAGGCTGGTTAGCTCAACATCTGATGCCTCTTCAAGTTTTGCATCTGCTGTATGGCTCTAGTTTGATCTCTTTCCTCCGTCATTTGTCAAGGTTCGAAGATTTTGGTGGACCAGTTCATCATCGACCAGTTGAGGATTTGGCCTTTGCAGTTGCCCGGTTTATTCAAAAAGGAGGGTCTTTTGTGAACTATTACATGGTCAGTTGTGGAGTTCTTATTGCATTTTATTGTGTCCCATAAATAAATCTATGATCCCTGGACTTACTTCTCGAGTCTGCTTGACGAGTTAAATTCAGGTGAGGAGAAAAAAGCTTTCATTTGACTCCATGAAATTTTCATTTTTAGTGTCAGAACTCATATTTTCCAAGTTTTAGGTGTAGATTTTCTTTCATTTTATGTCTATTCTTAGCACCATTGAAACGAAGGGGAAGTATGAAATGAATGCTTTATTTGATTTCCGTGAAGCACCAGTCCTAATTAGGGACTCGTGCAGATGGGCATTATCCTTAATTTCAAGTTGAGTATCTTCCTTCCATTTCTTACAGCACAGAAGTCATGAATTTAAGACCCTGGTCATCTGATGCCATTTTCTATAGCCACTGATCCTAATGCAGCATCATTATTCAACTTCTTCTCACAGTATCATGGTGGAACGAACTTTGGAAGAGCAGCCGGCGGCCCCTTCATCACCACCAGCTATGACTATGATGCGCCTATTGATGAATATGGTGAGTGAGCAGAAGACTAACCGAATTTCGATTTGACTCATATATAGCACCACTCTGACTGATGAGTTCCCTGCTAATGAGCAGGCTTGATTAGGCAGCCAAAATATGAACACTTGAAGGAGCTTCACAAGGTTATCAAGTCATGTGAGCATGTTCTGGTCACTGCTGATCCTACCCTTACTCCTTTAGGAAACTATGAACAGGTACGTATGAATTTTTTAACTGAACAGATAGATGGCATTAATGCCTCTTATCAAAGGAAACATTACATGAGTTAAAATGTTTGAATTCAATAATTTGTTCTCTTATTAGTACCAGTTTAACAACAGTTAAAAATACTAGATCTGGTGTCTTGCAGGCACACGTATTTTCTTCCAGCTCTGGCTGTGCTGCTTTTCTCACAAATTACCATTTAAACGAAGCGGCACACGTGACTTTCAATAAGATGCACTATGAATTGCCACCTTGGTCAATAAGCATTCTCCCTGATTGCAAAACAGTTGCATTTAACACGGCAAAGGTAAATCAAAAGGGCAATTAGAGAGGATTTGAAAAAAGCTTGCATCTTTCTTGTAGGGAAAAAAACCTAATATCACCACGATAGTGTTTCGCAAGCTTTCATAGTACATCTTTTGTTCTAAATGGGGAAAGGGTAGGGGAATGTAAACCAGATTTATCACTCAAGTTAACTCCTGGCAATACTTGTCCTGTCTGGTTACTTAATTAGGAGCACTTCACATCACCTTCGTTTTTCTTTTGCATACCTACCATGTATACTTAACTGTGAGGAGCGTTTTCGACAAATTGAATCCATTCTCTTGCTTCATATGCTTAAATGGCCCTGTTTTGAAGCCAAAACTTCTCGTACAGGGTCTCCTTACAGTTGAGAGAAACGTTCTTCTAACAAAAGCACTGTATTTTCTTCAAAACCTGTATTCATATACCAATCTACAAAATGGTGTTCTCCCAATCTAGGTAGCAGTTAGACCATCAACGGCACAGATGATTATTACTAACGCGAAAATGCTCTCGTGGGAAACATTCAGCGAGGATATATCCACGATTAATGATGACTCCTCGCTAACATATGTTGGTCTTCTGGAGCAATTAAATGTCACGAGAGACACAAGTGATTATCTATGGTACACAACCAGGTAAATCAAGAATCGAACCTCAAGTTCTTATGCAATTGCATAAACATCAAATCCGTTTTTACGAGTTTTGATTTAATGTTTCAGCGTTGAAATAAGTTCATCTGAATCTTTCCTGCGTCAAGGCCATTATCCCATTCTCACTGTGCAATCAGCAGGCCATGAATTGCATGTGTTCATTAATGGACATTTATCAGGTGCAATATCTTCCAAGCAAATTCCTCCAGAAAGTTTTTTATAGGAGGATGTTAAAGCTACATTACTTGCTGTAAGCGTATGGAATTTCATGGTTTCTTGCACGAATTACAGGTTCGGCATTTGGGACTTCAGAAAACAAAATATTTACCTTTACAGGAGGCATCAACTTGCATGCTGGAGTTAACAAAATTTCACTACTTAGCGTAGCAGTTGGATTACCGGTTAGTTCCTCAGAACCTATTCTCACCCATTGTACATAAACAAGCTTGTACGATAGAACTCTCAAGTTTACTCTTGGTATGAACTTCCTATGAGAAGTTTAAAAGTGGTGCATGCAAACCAAAGGAAGCTATCTCCAATCTATTATGCAGTTGTTTTTCAAATGTGCTCACCCCAAGCCCCACTGCAGCGGTAGCCTTTCACTCGTATGCTCAGTTGTTTTTTGAACTCAAACTTTAATTTGCATCACTTCTACCTGTACAGGAACAAGAAACGAAGTTTTATTGCTTTTTTCTTCACCTTCCTTATAACCTTTATCATAATTTCTTGAACTTGAAGAATGCTGGAGCACGTTTTGAGACATGGAGCATAGGAGTTGTGGGACCTGTAGCTCTGCATGGGTTGGACGAGGGACAGAAGGACTTATCCTGGCAGAAATGGTCATACAAGGTCCAGGAAGAACACTTATCAATAATAGCTCAATATTATATGTATCTTTTAGGTTTTAGTCTCAGACAGGACTTGCATGTACAGGTAGGGCTCAAAGGAGAAGTCATGAACCTGGTTTTCCCTAATGCTATTTCATCTGCCGAATGGGTAGGAGGATCTTTGGCTGCAAAGAAGCAGCAACCTCTTACATGGTATAAGGTAATGCTATCAACTAAAGCTTCTTGAGTTGAAGGCAAAGCTATAAAAGACGGTTGGCTCACGGGCCAGCTTAATACATGATACCAATTGACAATGAAGAAGTGATGTTTTGACATGTTCCAAGTCACTAGAAAAAGGACGGATTTTTAGGTTGCATATTGACAAATGAACATCCTTGGCAAGTTTGGAATGGCAAATACCATAATTTGGAGTACTTCCTACATTTTAGAGTTGTACGCAAACTAAATTTGACAGTTTTATTAGTTAAATTGAAAAATGTGAAATTGACTGCCATAACTATACTATAGAAACACAATCAAATTTGACAGTCATCATGATATGGATGGAGGTTGCATTTCCATGTGTAGTAGCTCTATCATCTAGCTATCAACCTCTTCGTGTCTCAGAGTTCCACACCAACTTGCAGGCTTATTTTGATGCACCAGAAGGAAATGATCCTTTGGCATTGGACCTCAGCAGTATGGGAAAAGGACAAGTGTGGATAAATGGGCAGAGCATTGGAAGATATTGGACTGCCGATGCGAAAGGTAGTTGTGGCCAATGCAATTATTCTGGGACGTACAGGCAGTGGAAATGCCAATCTGGATGCGGCCAGCCAACTCAAAGATGGTATTATGCAGCAAATACAGATTACTTATGTTAACGGCCAAATGAAACATCCTTATTTCCATCCACATGTAATAATTGTCTAATGGAAGTCATTTTTGCAGGTACCACGTTCCCCGGTCTTGGCTGAAGCCAACTGGAAATTTGTTGATAGTTTTCGAGGAAATTGGCGGGGACGCATCCAGAATCTCTCTAGTCAAAAGATTGGTGTCCAGTGTATAGCAGGGAAATATTCATGAACTTGCATGATTCTGCAGTTTTCGGCTTGCAATTTCCTGTGATCATGTATCACGTAGGCATTCGGATTTCTAAGAAGATTTGTAAACCCCCCCAAAACACAACAACAACAGAAAAAATATATATATATATATATATATATATACCAATTTGCTTATAAAGTTATTCAACTAAAATCCCTTCTCTTCCGACTAAAGTTATTTATCACGGTCAAACCAACTAGACAAGCCTAGAATCAATGTAATACTACTAATGGAGCAAGTAAAGAACCCACAATCTTATTTTAGATTATGAAATCAGCGAGCTCTACAATCTCGTTTGACATTTTTATTAGTTAATAAAGATCAACTATTTGCCAAATAAATAACTGGTGCGGACCGTGATAACGTTTCTGGGCAAGTCTCGTGCTCTGGGCTTCTCGATCACATATCGTGCGAGATTAATCACCAACTGGAAAAAGTCAAAAAGAAGGTTTCTCTGAAAGATGCGGAATCGGAGTTGGTACGGCTGCCTGCAAATCCACCAATTGCAATGGGGCAAACCGTAAAAGTGCCCTTGTTCACGAGCTAGGGTTCCTACATCTATGGTTCTCGAAAGCCTCGAGGGTCCCCACTCTTGCAAAGGACGGCCCAAAAGTTGGAATTCAATGACATGCATTGACCATTGAGAGGGCCAGTTGCCAACTCTAATATTCACCTCCTAAAGTAAAACATCATAAAATCTACTACTAAGTAGATGGTTTTCATCTATCTATAGACTACTTGATTTGGAATTAACTACCTTTGGTACTTTTCTCCGTAGTTACAAGTCATGATCTAATCCGTATTGTTGGATTTTGTCCCAAAAATCGGCAAAAATTTGATTTGAACTGCATGAATAAATATGGAAAATGTATACATCATCCATCATGCATAAACTTTAATTTTGACATCTATTGGTATTTTTTCATGAATAAACTAGTACAAACATGGAATAAAATAGGTCAAGATTGAGTGATATGCGTTTGTTTGTGCAATTTTTGGGTCAAAAACTAATCTGTAATTAATTACGTGTCAAATGAATGAGGTCGTACTCAAGTTCTAGAATTTGCTCAATGCCGTGTTAATTAGATACACAGCTTGATTCTAATCAATCTCTTTCATGATACAAACAATAATAAAGAAATTTGAGTTTCAAATCTGTTATTTCTATGACATGTATGATAATATATTTTCTGTCATTAATGCGTATCTTATGAATGAAATGATGATTTTTATGTAAAAGAAAAATGACTCGTTACTATTGCTTTGACTTGGAAAATGATCGATTATTTCTAAGGACTGGACTTCTAAGTTGGCTTTCAATTTTCATGTCCTTGTACCAAATGGATTTCAAGTTGGACTGGCTTGAATTAACTTGTCTACAACTAAAGAAACTTATAATTGATTAAAGTATAACTACTTGTCATGTGGAAAAAAAAAAACTACATGGATTAGGTGTTCTTTAAAAATTTTACCGTAACGGCGTATGTGAAAATCTTTTATTATAAATGTATTTTGAGGTAATTTTAGAATTTAAAATTTTAATGGAATACTTTATAAATAAATAAATAAATAACTTAGCCACCTATCACTCCTCCCTTCCTCTCTCCTTCACTGTCACTCCTCTCCCCTCCCTCCTCCATCTTCCTCTTCCTCTTCCTCCTCCCTTTTCCCTTCCCCTTTCCTCCCCTTCATTGCAGCTCCATCCCTTCCTTTCCCTTATCTAGTCACTGGCCGCAGCCAAATTGCGGCCCGTGACTATACCAAATCTAATCGTGTTGGGAAGGGAGAGAAGAGGAAGAAAAGAGGGTGGAAGAAGAGGGAAGAGGTAGAAGAGAGAGAAGAAAAAAGGGGGAAGGGAAGAAAATAGAGGGGCAAAAGAGAAAGGAGAGAGGAGGGGAGGGAAGGGAGGGGCGGCGGTGTAGTGGCGGTGATGATGGGAGCGGAGATGGAGGAGGAAAAGGTAGGAAGGGAGAGATGGTGGCATTGATGAGTGGTGATAGTGGGTGAAAGGAGAAAATGTCAAAGTATTTGGTAATTTTTTTTAAATTTTCTAAATTGTATGTGAGATTGTGTGTTTTTTAAGTTGTTTTTAGAATATTCCTATAGAGTCCAAAAAATAATTTTCCAAAAAAATTCCATATCCATAGAGCCTCCATAACTACTTGCCTAATTCTATCCCACAATTAATCTTAATTATGATTACATAAGTGCATATGGTTTAACAAACTAATAAGATTTAACATAAACCTGTCTTAGTTTTTGCTTTTGACAACATCAAATCGGACTGGGGACTCTTACACAGTAACAAACTTGCCATGAAGGGTTAAAGTTGAGCATTGTTGCATTGAGACTTGCTGCAAAATTTAATTAGAATGTGCTCCCTAATGTTTCTGTTGTAGCTCACTTTGGCCCCTGCTTTTCTAAGGTAGCACTTAATCCTATTAAAGGTTAATCGATCAAAATGCCCCTTTATTTCGATTTGTTACACATTGAATATTGCTTTCAAATTAAGCATAACGCAGAGTAGAATATATAGAGGCAGGAAATAGATAAGTAATCTTAGCATAAGAAATCAAGCGTGTGATAAAAAAGCGGGGATCTTTTTTTTCGAAATGGAAGAAACACACCCACACACAATTAGATTAGAAAACGGGGATCAAAAGTTTTAAAAATACCAGGTGGCAATGTGAAAGATGAGAGACAGAAGAAGAGAAAAAAAGTAAATGCAAAGAAGTAGAAAAAAATAAGAAATTAAACCGCTAACTAGAATAAGAAGAAAAGGGTAGCGTGATGAGTTGTCTTCTACGCTTGAACTTGGAGAAATCCGCTGACTAACAGTGTTAGGGGGTCAGATTGACAATTGAGGTAAAGCCCGGGGCATGGATGCAATTTACCTTTTGGAATTAGTTAGAGACTGTTAGCATATTATCCAATGTGACGCAGTTATCCTCAACACATCATATCTACCTAGAAAGTCCGCTTTTCACATCGGGAACGCGGGCCCCGAACCGCCCATCTCCTAGATCAGGACCTGGGAGACACCTGTCTAACCAATAACTATACTCTGCGAAGCACAATAGCAGGTCTTCCACTCCCAGGAAAATCCGACTTGAAAAAAAAGTTAAAAACAAACCCTGTCGCCATCTCTCTCCCTTGCAGCTTGCTCCACATATCTCTCTCACCAATTTCTTCTCTGTAAGCCCACCCAGTGGATGTCTCTCCAGTCTCTTCTTCTTCACTAGTCCATGGGTAAAGGCCGCTCAACTCGCCGTACTCTAGACTCTCACAACATTAAATCTATCAACAAAACCATCCGAGGTAAACTTTTTCTTTTTCTTTCTTCCTTTTTTTTTTTTTTTAAGCTAGTAGAACCTTTACTTTTACTTCACCCGCTTAACAGCGGAAAAGGAAAAACAATATATATATATATATGAAATGATAAATTTTCTGAGAACCTTGAAAATCTTAACTGTACGACGTTACGAGCAGCCGGAGACTGCGTGTTGATGAGGCCGTCGGACACGAACAAGCCGTCGTACGTGTCGAGAGTGGAGAAGATCGAGTCCGACGGCAGAGGCGCCAACGTCAGGGTCCACGTCAGGTGGTATTACCGGCCGGAGGAGTCGATCGGAGGTCGACGGCAGTTTCATGGCTCCAAGGAGGTGTTCCTCTCCGATCACCACGATATCCAGAGCGCTGACACCATAGAGGGCAAGTGTACGGTCCACAGCTTCAAGAGCTACACTAAGCTCGATGCTGTGGGCAACGATGACTTCTTTTGTCGTTTTGAGTATAATTCGTCCACTGGCGCCTTTAATCCCGATAGAGTCGCTGTGTATGTTCATTGAATCATTCATCTATTTATTTTACTAAGTCTCTCGATCTCGCGCAGTAATTAAGAGTCTTCTTAGACCTAAGATCAACTGTTCTGGAAATAATTCCCCTTCATCACTGGACATTTTCAGCATTGGTTTTGATTAGCTGTTATTAGAAAAGAACGCAGGTTACGCAGCAGCTGTTTTGGTCTTGATTTTACTATTTTAGAGCTACAATAAATTGAATGTATTTATTGTTCCTGACGTGGCAGGTACTGTAAATGTGAGATGCCTTATAATCCTGATGACCTAATGGTTCAGTGCGAAGACTGCAACGACTGGTGTGTTGGTTTTATTTGACTATTTTTGTGGTTGATCATTTTTTCTTTTCGAGTTTTATTGCGTCATTAGTTAGTCATGACTAATTCTTATTCTGAGTGTGAGCGGTTTTGTTCTGGTTTATCTTCAGTTACTCAAATTTTTTTGGATGGGAGGCAAATTTTTTTTGGGTCCTGTGTTAAGCTTGTTGTTTCTATTGGCCGCAATAAATGTATGCGTTGAAAGCATTGATTTGTTTCTGTGTGTGTTGGGAAGCTGAATAATAATAATAATGACTGAAGATTAATAAACATCATGCAACAAGCTAATAAATATGATTATTCTAACTGAAGATTGATAGACAATATACAGCAAGGGAAGAATTCCTATTAATATTTTCCTTAATTCATATTGTGATGGTGGAAGTCGGTGCTTATAATTACTCCTTTCCTGTTTTTCTTGCTAACACGGTTGTTATAACAGCATCTGTATCTTATACAAACTATCTGGCTGGTTATATTTGGAAGACGTGCTGCTTAAGGGAGGCTAATAATTTCTCCTAAATGGATGTACTCCTTTACTGGACATAATATGCACGTAACTTCTTTATCATTTTTAGCCTGCCAAATTAGGTTGAGCTTGCTTGTTAACTCTAGAAAATTGGATTTGTATCAAGAAGGGGACAAAAACATTATGAAAATAGGGGCATCCTGCTGATACTCTCCTGGGCTATTTTCTGCTACCACTCCTCCAACATTTGAACTCTATCAATTTAACAGGAGGAAGATCTCTGTGTTGCCATGCTTAAGTTTTCAGCTAAATATCTGGATAAAACTGATGTGTGGTTGAATTTGCTTTTGAAGTCTTGGTTGTCTTAATGAATTGAGTCAGTTTGAAATACTGAATAGTGCATTTTGAAGTTAAGATTAGTTTCCAGCTTGTTAATGATTAGTCTGAGGTGAAGTACACTTCCTATGAAGACGTAACATGTTAAAGTTGGTCATGAAAGGAAACTGTAAAGAAGAATCTCCATCCTTCACAGGTTGTTAGGGCCTCTATGGAAGAGTAGTTTGACTGAAGGCTTGTTAG
The DNA here is from genome assembly GCF_003713205.1 of Coffea eugenioides. Taxonomy (NCBI): domain Eukaryota; kingdom Viridiplantae; phylum Streptophyta; class Magnoliopsida; order Gentianales; family Rubiaceae; genus Coffea; species Coffea eugenioides. The sequence goes on from NC_040036.1 coordinate 17,594,216, forward strand.
GATCGTAGCCGTCGTTTGTGACTATGGTTAAATTACTAATGAGAGAATATTGTTGTTAAGTTGACCTCACTTCTTGCCTCATTTCCTTTTGTATGCTTTTTTATTTGGCTTAAGCTACTTAATCATTTTGTGCTTTAATGATGTCCTGCTTCATCTATAAGAAAGTTGCTTGTGGCTGCCAACATTTCATAATATATTCATGCTTCTTTGCCTGTGGGTGGAACAGTGTGTTTTGGAAATGCCACATACATTTCTAGGATTGTTCATTTTTTACCACCCTCTCCTTGGAATATTTCGAGTAGCTCATAACTCTGACCCTAAACATCCAAGTACAACTCTGGATAGCTGTTTTGGTAAGCAAGGATGACAGACAAATAAGTTGCGCATGACTGCACCTGCTCCAGTGCAGCTAGGGTCTTGTGGGCAGGCTCAGGGAGTGACTTATTTATAACAGTGGAAGAAAAGCTCAGTTATAAGATGTATGATCAGCAAGCCTAGAAACACATGTTCATGCTTTAGTGTAGCAATAAATGCTGTCTTTGGAAGAGGTGGTATATTTAGAAGTGTGGAACTACCTTTTTTTGTGTGTGTTTGATAAGTTTCCATTAATGAGAGGATATACCCCACATACAAGTAGTAGACAAGTACATTGAAATTCAGATAAAAAGTTCATTTGAGAGTCTACTGCATGTAGGAATTGTCGGTATCCTCCAAAGAAACATGTAAAACAGAATGTACAACTAACTAAGAAGAATTTAAATGCAAGTTCAATGAGCACCACTTTGCAAGAACAAAAGAAGTTCTTAAGCAATCCAGAAGAATCTTTATTTTGTGATTCTTCTCTACTTGGGAATTGAGAAATTAGGCAAAGAGGGAGTTAATGTCCCTTTGTGTGCGCGTGTGGTTTTTCATGTTATGTCTCATAGAGTAAATAAAATTATCTTCCTTAAGCCCAGTAGTTTTTTTTTTTTTTTTTATCATTGTGCCCTCCTGGTCATAATCTTTTGAATTTTACCTTCATTCTTGTGACCTATGTTCACACTAAATGAGGGTGAGGGCAAAACCACAAAGGACCTGCGCTTAGGTAAGACTACGGAGGACCCAGCTTAAGTTGTTGAAGTGGTTTAGGATATCCTCCTATTCAGTTTGTTGGAAGAGTTTGGTATAAATGCAACCGTACTCCTATAATGTCATCAAGTAGTATATACCATTTCAGTGTTAATTGAAGTGAATGAACTTTTGGCTCAGTGGCATTGGACATAGAGATTGAAAAAGATCGTTGACTCTGTGACATTTTCTCTAACATAGAAAGTATTTAAATTATGAAACCATGGAATCTCAAGGAAGAAAAACAAAAATGGATAAATAAATAAATAAAAAGGACAGTATTACCATCAGCCGAGACTATGAAATAGTCCTCTGGATGTGTGGGTGAGACTCTCTCTTTGGTCTGCCAATATCCCTTAAGAAAAATTGTTATTATTTTCGGAGCAAGATTTTTTACTGTTAGAATCATTGCAGAAGTAAAGGATATAATTTGTTTACTTTGGGCAGTTACAGCAATTACTAGATGGGCATCTGCATTGACAGTTAGAAGCATAGCGCTGCTACTTTTGGCAGATCCTTTCTATTATGCTCCTAACTTCCAGTGCAAATTCTATTTGTTGAGCCTTTAACCGAATCTACTACTTCATATTACAGCAACACATGCTGCGTGTCATTGAGGAGCACATTCTGCCATTCTACTGATTGGGCTCAGATTGGTTCATAAACTTTGCATAACAGCATTTTCTACAATTGGATATTTATTGTTGCTTCAGCCTAAGAGGCATTAAAGACATCCATACTACATATGTCATTGTTTGAATTCTTCTTTGAAACTCGTTAACTCTTTTACTTTGTTCAGGTTTCATCCAACTTGTATAGACCTGAGCATAGACGAAGCCAAAAAACTTGAACACTTCTTCTGTGAAAATTGTTCCTCCGGCGAGCGGAAAAAGCTAAATAATTCTCATGCTGCTTCTAGACATTCAGAGGCAAAGGTAGTCTTCACCTTAACTTCACAGCATGCAGTTAATGTGTAATTTTTATTAAAAAGAAAATGGGATATCACACAAACTTTATCAACTGCAAAATCACTTTCCTTTATATGGATTGGTAATGTACTCGAATTGCTATGACTTACTGCTCAGTCAGAATAGCATTTGAGTGCAACTTGATTATGGAGTAGAGTATTTATTGTGGTCTGTTCCCATAAAGTCCCAACTGATGTATCTAGTTATTGAAGGATTGTGAAGCTGCCTTCCTTTGGTGGCATTACTTATTGTTAGTCAAAAGTAGAAGTAAAATTCAGATTTTGATGATCTCCAGGAAAATAGAGTGGGACTACCTAGATAGGGCTACTTTGTTGTTGGTAAATATATTCAAGTGGTAAATTTTTACGCAGTGTGTGTTAATCTGTGCATTTATGATAAGACCTACAGTGCTTAGGATCCCCCCCTGCTGCATTAGGAAAGACTGACTTTGACTTTATATCAAAATGGTCCCTCTGTAGAAAAGTCTTTTCCATTTGTTTGATTCTGGATATGGAACTCGAGTTTACCTAGTGATTCTAATATGGATGAGCTTTGCAGTTCTTAAAGTGACTTCCAAAGGACCTGGGGCCTTTTCAGTTTTAGAAAACTGCTGGTTTGACATGAAAAGGCAGACTAGGTTTGTTAATTTGTGAGGGTCAGTTGAGTCTTATGAAGAGATATGTTTGAGCTTGTATTCCATCCTTATCTTTCCAAAAAATATCAAAGTGTTTTCCAGTTCATGATTTTTTCTTTTTCCTTTTGTCTGTTCTGGGTTTAACAAATGAAAGATTTTCCATGAGTATAGTTTTATTTCTAAATGTCGAAGCAGGGAGAGCCCCTTGGGTATAATCCATCTTGTTACTTGTTATATTCCAAGACTATCATTTTGAGGGTAGTTTTCAAACACCCTACCTCCTTTTCTCCTACATCACCTTCAGCAGAACGGTTGTTAAAAGAAACATTTACACTGCATGAAGCCTTGTCATATGCATCTTTCTGGTAAGCATTCACATAGACTATCAAAATCACTGGTACGCATAATAGCTCAATTCAGTGTGTTTTAACTGTTTTGTCTGAAATCTCTGAACGATTTGCTTGTCTGTTCGATTTCTACTAACTTATCCCAGTTAGTCGTAGTGACGTGTATGCAAGGGCTGCTGTGCAGAGATGATTTTGGAAAAACATGTTTTAGCATGCCTTTTATCAAAATACTTTGATCAAATAGATTGAAGAAGATTATTCCAACTGGGGTGGTTGATTTATACCTGCCTATTCGAATGGTTTCTACAATTTTGCCTTGTCCAACGTCACTTCTTCAAAACTTGATTCTTGGTGCATGAATACAATAATTTTGTGCAGTGCAGGCAGGGATTTGACATCATGGCCTCAAAGATTCAAATTGAACTGTGAAAAGATTATGAAATAAATATCAGCTTCTTGTACTCTAGCACATTTCGAATTAATTATCTTCCTTGCCCTGGCATCTTTGTCTCTTGTTTTTGATTGCGTTGAGCAAATAAATTTTGAGAGTTCCCGGACTAACTAGTGCTAACTGCTATATTTCTGTTAGTCGAGCTGAATTGATTGCTGGAGTTGAAGATATCATTCTTTTTTCTGTTCACCATTAGGTGGAACTTGTTTCAGTGGATAACATATTTAATAGAGACGTTTTTATTCTGTATGCGCTTCAGGTGGATGGGAAACGGCGGCGGAGGTGAAAAAAAGTGCTGGAGAATTGTAATACCTGTCTCAAGTGCCTGTAGGATGCAAGCAAACACTGGCCAAAAGCATCAGAAGCAATTGAAATTTGTGAGCTGATGTTAAGCAGAAAGTGGTTTGAGACGGTTTGAAAACTCATAGTTTAGAGGTTGAAGCGGTGTTTGGTTGTCTGTAACTATGTAGAGTGTAGATTCTTCCCTTCTTCGGTTTCTTCTTCTTCTTTTTTTTTTTAGGATTTCCTGTGTATTATCCTTATAATTATCGAAGGAGATAGACGAGCCTTTTCTTTGTATCTTCTTTGCCTTGGGGTAGCAGAGTACCTTATAATCGCAAAGATTTTGGGTGTCTCGGGCAGTGCACGTTTCGGACATCCATGTTATCAGGAACACATTACCTCGAGGTAAGCTCCACTATCCCTTAGTCTAGGTTTGGTGGTGCTCTTTTGCACGAGGAATGGAATTACAGCCTCGACTCAAAGGGGCGACGAATGGGCCGCATCAAAGGCAAACATTCAAGTTCCATTTCCGTTATCTAGCATACACAGTCATTAGTCATCACTGCGACTTGATGATCTAAAAGTGCCTTTAAACAGCCAATTTGAATTAAGAAAAGCGAAGAACGGTAGGAGTAGGCGCCTTGTGAGAACGTTCAAATTTCATGTCCCTCAATGGATTTGAGCTACCTGCAGTTGCCTGTCTCCATTATTTGTTGCCTATCTCCATTATTTAGCGAGAGGTCTGGACCTTGCCATCTCTAGTTTCTTTGAATATCTGTATACCCGCCATTCACGCGGTAGCATTACAAGAAGCAACCGACTCATCATTGGAATATTATCATAGATGGGATAGCACGAATTATATCAAAGTTTCAGGTAATGCATGATTTCATCTTTAACGTGCAGAAAGCGTCAGTTTTAAGGTAGCATCAACTAGCGTGGAAGCATCATAATTTCGTGTATATGACTTCAAATGCAATTTCCAGAGGCCTTGATATCAAAGAGAGAGAGAGAGAGGTCATTTCTCCATAATCATCATGATGTGTAAGAGGGAGTAAACCTTCCCATGCAAGCAAAAAACAATGATGCATTGATCTACAGGAACCCCATCTATCGTATTTCAAATGTCTATTGCTCAGTGAAACTGTTTTAACTTGTTTTTGCTCTCTTCCATACAATAACTGTGCCACCAAAATCAGAAGAAGCCAGTAAGTTCTCCCCGTAGTTCCAAGCAATACCTATAACTGGGTAGCCATGGCCCTGCAGTCAAAGACATCCAGAGAGAGTCATCAGTGATTGGCGTTAAGTACCTTAACAGAATAACAATACATAGGATGGAAACAAAAATAGTTGGGATACCATTTGAAATATACCTGTAGCTTGTTTACACATGTATGCCTTGGCCGAGTTAAGTCATAGAAATAGACGTTTGCATCCTCACTTCCAGCAACTTCAGATGTCAAATTGCATGAAAAACGTAAGCACATTACTGTATGCTGATATGTTCAATATATGTACCAAGCAGCACTTGATATTATACTTATCCAGATATTCTTTAAGCAGTAGAAACACTGAAAGGAAGCAGCTTAACTAATATCTGTTATTTTAACTGAACAGTTCCAAGCTTCAGGCACTAAAACAGGCGAACTTTTTCACCAGATCTCTTGTATAACATGCTTGTCCAGATATTCCTAAATTCACATTAAGAAATAATATACAAAATTGCAAAGATAAAAGGCCATAAAAAGCTGCGAGTCTAATTGTCTATCTCATGCCATCCAAAAACAAAAAAACATAATACAGGAACATCCAGGAAAGCAACAGGCCAACATTGACAGAAATGCAACAACAGTCACCTCTAACAAAAATGAAAAGCTCAACAACTGTGGGAAGTTGATCCAGGCAGGATTTTTACTAGTAATAGCATTGTTCTACTTCATCATTTCAGTAGGTAAGTGATATAATGACTACAAAGGAGTAGATCCAACATTAGCAACAAACCTATATATTCTCCCTTTTCAAGGGAAAGCAGAGGACAGAAAGAGGCACGAATACTATGAAGTCTTGAGGCCAACTTCAACGAGCAGCGAAGAGTCAAGTAACCTTGTGTCTCCGAAGAAACACTACAAAGCAAGAGTATGCTTCCATCAGACAAAAATATAAGATATAAATGATTATAGAGCTTTGTTCCTGTTCAACCTGTAAAAAGACAAAGTTCCATCACGAGCAAAAGTCAGCAACACCGGTCCTCGTGCAAGCAATGAAAACGTTCTGTATTGTACTGTTGTAATAGGAGATTTGCCCTTACTATTACTTCGTTGACGGTGAGACCGAGATAGAGTACCAATATGAGAATCCATAGTAACCGAGTATATCCATCCCTATGAAGGCATACAATGCAAAATCTTTCAAGAAAAAGTTTCTTTTCTTGCATAGCTGATAACATGATTTGATGAAACACTGAAGAAATATAGGCAAACCTGAGTATCACCACAAAATATGAGCTGGCCAGTGTGGTCGTGGTCCATTGCAGTAACCTCACTATCAAAGATTGATTTACTTATTGTTCTCCCAGTGCTAAAATTAAAAACCTGGAATTTAAATTGAGAGAACAAAACATAATCAAATCATTACAATAATAGTTAAAGGCAAATGCCGTTGTTTATAAACACAGATAAGAGAATAGGCACTTAAGTGCTGGTAATTTTTTTCCCGGTATGGGTTTATTTGTTAAGATTGTCCTATTGTAAGGTACTAATTGTGCGAGCAAGAAGGAAAGCCTACTCTTGCAACATTCTTAACCAAATTGAGAAAGAGAGAGAGTTGGCAAGAAAAATGAGATGAGTCAAAGGGCAAGCATCAATACAGTAATCTCTTTGTTTGCATTGCCAACAGAAAGAAAGTTATTGTTCACCTGCATGAGAATACAGGAAAAAAAAAATAGATCAGTAGCTAATTTGACAATGTAATTCAGAATTGCCAAGTAACACAAAGAAAGGGCCAAACTACCATGGATGCTAGTGTGCAGACAATATGTTGTACAGCACAGCATATGAAAGATGTAAAAAGCTAAGATGAAAATATTTTTAAGTCAACATGTTTCCATCTTTTTAATTTAGTTGTCAAAATTTCTGCACGTTTCTATTCTGGAACGCACCAACAGAAACATGAAGATGTCAAGTACATGTATATCATATGTATACATGGTCAAGAAAAGCCAATGATGTTATGTGGTAATAGGTATAAATTATGGGGATAATAGGACAACGCTTTCATGATGGGAATTCCTGGCTTAATTGTTCTGTAGCCGGAATGTTCACTTACAGGATGGAATCGAATGCAAAGCTGGGGAGAGATGCCATACACCACCCTAATGCAAAGGCCTTGGGAAATATCCCATACTCGGACAGTTTTGTCCATGGATGATGAGGCAATATAGTGATTATTTGCAGAGAAGTCAAAATCTGGAAAAAGATTGAACCGTTAAAAGTCAAGGATGCTATACAAATCGAAACATAAAAGTTACTTCGAGTCTATTTCAATGTCAACATTTGACAGTACCTATTTCTGGCACCAGTTACTCAAGCAATCTACTTCCAAGATAAAATCATTAAGCAACAAAGCAACCTTTCAAACATCAGAATAAACAACATTTATCTGCTTAATTGTTTTAGATTTATCAATCAACTTATGAGCCCTTTATGAATCACAAGTTTAGATTTAGAATATGCTAGGGTACAAGGTATAGAATATTTCTGGAGATATTCTGCAAATTCCATTCTTTATCGACATTTAAGATGACAGTAAGCGCAGTTGAACTTCATGAATTAAGTTACGTCACAAAAATAATGAGCCAAAATGTCACAAAGGGAGAACAAAATCCCTGTCCCTTACAACCCTGCTACTGGGACATACCAACAGCACCAGACTCGTGCAATATTTTCACAGGATGGCATCCACAAAATGAACCTTGTTCCATTATTCTAAGGTGAAATGTCAAACTGTGGTTAAATTGACCACCTATAGCCCAATCAATCGGCAAAGTATCTTTGGCAGCTTAACTAAACTAGGCTGTTCTACAAATACAATTTGAGAATAAGGGCCAAGGAAAGACAGCAGAATGAGCACTTATAATTCCAACCTGTGACATCTTTCGAATGTCCAATTAATTGCTTGATAACTGAAGGTGGTGTAGAGACACTGCAGACTGTTAAGCTCCCATCAGATGCTCCATATGCAAGTAGGTCAGAACTCATGTGCCCAAACTTTATAACAGTAACTAGGAGGAAAATAGCAGTTCCATTTACTTATGTGAACAACTTGCCCTCTGGGGGCTAAAGGGAACAGTCAACTTCTTGAACTTATGAAATGATTACCCAAGGCCTTGCATTGATCAAAAATGCAATGCATCCCTACAAATGAATACGCAGGTTCAGTCTTTTTATGTGGGAAATCACTATCACTAAGATTCGAGCTGCTACGGCTAAATGCTTGGCTGCCACTCCGCAAAAACTGTAAAAGAAGCAGATAGTCAATGTCCAGTGAGTGTCTTAGTATCTGATTCTGCAAGTGTAACTAGAAAAAGTGAAAAAACAGAAGAGAGGATGGGATCAACCACTGGATAGAAATAGTTGAAAGGGGGATTAAAAAAAGGACTGAGACAGGACAAGGATATACAGGGAATAAACATCATGCCTCAGAGAATCACAAGCAAGATTCGAATATAGCAATGAATAAATGTCAAGGAAAGAAAGCATACGAGTTATCAACTAAACCCGTCATTTCTTATTTATATTCAGTCTCCGTCAGTCCAAAAAGATGTACACATAATAAAGATTAATAGTAGAATAAAAATGATAAAAAAGTGACCAAGAAGAAAGCATGTTAACTATGTGGAGAATTCAATGGAAAAGAATGTGCACGAGGCTTACATATAGGAAAACCAAATTTCCGGTCAGGCAAACTACAGATGTTCGTATCGCGGATTTCAAAATTAGAACCGCAGAATCCAGAAAAAACTTTCTGAGAGCCATAAAACTGGTTCTCAAGACATGTATCATGTTAAAAAGGACCATACAATGGTTGGGAGCATAGAATCAAACTAGAGGAGGGAAGCAAGGGACATACCCGACCGGGGCTCCAGCTGTCCACTTCACTTAACTGCCGGGAAAGTGGACCTGGAGATGGCACCCATCGGCCACTGATTTTGCATCAACCAGTAAAGCACCCTGATGTCAGTATTGTATGAAATAGACGAACTCAGAGAAAAAGTAAACTCTAAACCAAAACAATGGAGATGCTTATAACTAACTAAACAAGTCAGATACCTGTTCCCCGGAGTGTTGGAGTGGCTCGGTACGTTTAAACTCTCCCAATTCCTTGGCCTGTTAATGTAATTACGGTACGCAACGTAGCCTTTCCCATTGCATCTCCACTCCTTTCTCATCACGCACAAAAATCACACAGTTATAAAAGAAGAAAAAAAAAAAAAAGAAAAGTACTAGTACTCATACCGTACAAGCATTTAATTTTGTTTTGCCTTCAATTTACGAGTGAATCTAAGAATGCGCGGACAAGAGGTGGTAGTAGTACCTTGCGGCGGAGAACACCGGACTGCGCTTTGCGAAAGAGGAGGAGGCGGCGGATTCCGATGTAATTAGGATCGGAGTCGGGGGGAGAAGGTTGAAGCAAACAGCTGAAGAATTCTGGATCTGCAGCGACGTCCTCTTTCTTCTTCGTATTCTTCTCGTTTGGATCTTCGGGTTCGGAGGAGGAATTGTTCTGAACGATAACCTGCCGCTCCATTTCTATTCTAATCTGATAAGCATATGTTCACGTTTAACTACGCGATTTCCAATTTCGCCATCCATCAACCATATCATATGATACAAACGTCTGCCTGATGAATGATTATAGACGAGGACAACAAAAACCTTGTGGTCGTCTCTTCTCCTGCCTCACATTTTGACCAAGACAGGAGCATAGCATTTGTTTGCAGTTCCAGACATGAGTCTTTGCGTGTGTATATATATATATACACACATTATATACATATATATATATATATATATAAACATACACTTTTAGTCTGTGCGTGTGTATGTTTTTATATATACATAATGTGTATATATATATATTTATATATATATATTAACAATGTATACACTTTTATTTTATCGTTGAATATTTTATTAATTATTAATTGACATACTAATTGGTGCGAGTCATTGAATTTACCACACATGCCATCCAAAATATAATAATAATTGCAGTATTTGTGGAGTTATAGGAAAGGCTACTAAATTACTAATTGGAGTAAGTCGTTGATATTTACTGTACAAGCCATCCAAAATACTCCCTCCCTTTTTTATTAACTGACGTTTAAAAAATTTGCTCTTAAGTACTTTTATCTGTCGTTTTACTATCCCCATGCAGCATTAATTATTTTTTCACAATTTTACCCTTTTATCTCTCTTTTCTAATACAGGGTTCTTAATTACTACTCCTAGTAATTATTGCTTCTCTTTTGTAACAACCCTAGTAATTATCTGCCCCTCCATTTAGTACTCTAGTGAGAGAAAATATGAGTGAATTGGACAATTAATGAGGGTACAAAAGGAAAGTAGTGTATAGATTTAAACAATGAAAAACTTTTCTTAATTGGTGTGCAAAACCTTAAACGTCAGTTATAAAAAAAGGGAGGGAGTATAATTTTCAGTTATAGAAACGGTGGCAAATATTCAAAATGTTTGTACCTACCTAGTGCAAAATGCAGCGTGAATAATACAGTATTTTAGTCGACCAAGTCTATTAGTAGTAAGTATTTTTCACTAAAATGTCAGGCGACACAGTAGAGGAACAGCAGCCGGGAGATGTTTCCTACAATCTCAGTCTCAGTTCGTTTCTACATCCAATTCCATACACGACGACTGCACAAACAGAAGTGCACGAAAACAAAAAAGAAGAAAGGAGGAATCATTAACAAATTTAACTTGCGTTGATTCCAAATCCAGTTGTTATTACCGCCCGTTTCAAAATAACCTGGGTAGTTATTGCCATCTAGAAGGGAAGGAACAGAAAAACGGTGAGGAAAGGAACAACAACAATTTCTGCAATCATAGTTTGGCAGTCGTAGAATCATCAACTGGGTGCCAATGTCGGTTATAAAACCACATAGAATCTGCTTCAACAGCGTTTCCATCTTGATTGCGATGCCAAGCGTAGCGGGCGTGTGTACGGTTCTTGATGTCCAAAATGGCATGACCGAAGCTGGCCTCGCGATAAGCCGAGTACTTGGGCTGTGGCTCCGTCATGCTGCAAAATACAAGTAAAAAAAAAAAACATTTCTATTAGAAGACGAGACTTCCATCCATCAAGGGCAATCAGCCGTTACTGATGTTTCAAGTCAATCTTACTTGGTGGCCAAACCCTCGAGATTTCCTCCGTCACCAATGGTTATGTATACTGGGGCCGAAAGATCACTCACAGGAGAGCAAAGACCATTTACAACGTTGTATGCAACGTTTGATATGCGTTCCTGTGAACAATGAATCGTCGGCAGTCAGTCAGCCGCATAAAGTCGCGCAACTAATTGGCAGAGGGTTAAAAAGTTCACGTACCGATCGTTCATAAGCATGAACATGACCGGCAAATACAAGATCAACTTTGTACCGCACAAACCATGGCTCGTACATAACTCGCATGGTTTCTCCTTCCATGTAGTGATAATTGTAGCTGTTGTACCATGGCGAATGCATTAGAACGATCAGCCATGGTGTCTCACTCCTGTTGACTTTTAGAAACTCTCCCTCAAGCCATTTGTACTGGGGAGTATATTTACCTTCACAAGGTTGAAATGGGAAAGGAAAAGCCAGTTATGATACGCAACAGAGCATAGTAGTGTTCCCTCCATAAATGGCTAGAAACAGAAGCAAGTGGCTCGTTTTTGGTTGAGCACATTATACTTGGTCAAAAATTTTGCCATCTGGTGTTGAAACCACCACAGAGTCCCAATTAACCAGCAAGTCTACCATGCTGGTGCAATCGGAGCAAATTGTTCTAGTTGAAGCAACATATAATGATATAAACCTTAACATTTTTTCACTGCAATAATGAGCTTACCGTAAGCTGAGTATGAAGCCAAAACAATGATATATGCAGGACCCCTCTTGATTGAGTACCAAAATGGAGCAGTACTATTTGATGCTTTATAAGGAACATGATACCGGTGAGTGAAAGGCTTGAAAGGTTTTGTTTCACCCTGCAGGTAAATGATTGCCATTTTGTTATGACTTGTTTTGATAAGAGGAACATTTCCCGAGGTGAGAAATAAATGCAACAGCTGAAATACAACTATCAGCTGAAATTTGAGTTCATAAAACAGCAGAGCTGATGTATTAATGCCGTTCAGGATTGATCAAGAATGAGCAAAGCAAAAACAATCACCAGAATAACAAATCCCTGTCTGGGCAAGATATCCTCTCAAGTTTTTGAGGACGATATGATGGCAGCAGGAAGGGGAACAAATAATTTAGAATGACACTCACAATTTCGGGGGCAAAATCTATCTCGTGATTTCCTGCAGTCCAAATCCATGGTTGATAAGCAACACTTCTCTCCACAAATCTCCCCCATGTATCCCACCTCACATTGTCATGATTAGGATAGTTATCGGCATATGAGAGATCACCAACAAATAGTACCGCTTGTCCTTTGCTTGGATTTGATTCGTAATGCGTTAGTGTACTGTTTGAGTCAAAACTCTGTCCAAGATCCCCTGAAATGAAGCGTCTCAACAAGTCATAAATTCCCCATCCAGATTACTATTCAATTGGGTTGGCCAAATAGTACTAAACATACTGCATTGCATTTATGATGTAATCTAAAAGCAAAGTAGTTGTTTTAAGTTAACACAATATACAGGCTTATCAGGAGAAAGTTTTTTTTTTTTTTTTGAGTACCTATGAGACCAAAAGTATAAGGCACATCAGGGCCAATTTTTGGAGGGGTGACGAACCAGAAGGTCCGGCTTGTGTGATCAATTCCCACCTCGTAGTAGTACTTTGTGTCATGCTGCCATCAAAAGAAAAGAGCATTAACCAATTATATAGTAGTATTTAAAAACAAAATGAAACACGGCCTGTACCCAGAAAAACAAAATGACAAGAAACGAAAGAAAATTGACCTGCAAATGTTTAATGGTAGCATGATGAATATAGCCAGAGGTGTAATTAAAGTACTTGTATTTAGTCACCGTTCCCTTAGCCTTGAGTTTTTCTGTAGCGTTGTCACTCCAGTACAGAACTGTATCTGAACCACGTTCATCCACTGTAACCCAGGACACAATCACCGCCTTTCCCTCAAGATCTCCTTGAGTGATATGTACCTATAAAATGATTCACCTTAACATCAATAAACACATAAACGGTTGAATTTCAATACATCCAAATTCAGTTGCTTTAAACTCTTCTTCTTCTTCTTATTTTTTGTTTCCAAAATCGGATAATGTAAACCAAGGAAAAAAATTAGAGGAGGAGTAAGGAGGGACCTGCTGAGGCTCATTATAGCCGGGAGGGACACGGAAGACATCAGCGTGAAGAGGCATATCGATGCCTTTCCGATCGACCCTCACAAAACTGCTAGTGATTCCTCCACTACAAAAATTTGCGGCATTAAGGATCAAGGCCACAACTGCAAGAACGAAAGAGAAAGAGGAAAATCTCGTCCTTGTCACGCCCATATTGCCCCCGCCTGCACCAAGGACCTCAGCTCCCTCTCGGCCTAAACCAGCCGTATGTATGTAAGTATGTACGCGTCGGAACTGAGCTTGGTTTTATATAACTGGTGACCGGCTATTTGAGGAAGTAGAAGAAGAATATTACTCTAAAATGACGGGGGAGTAAAGGAATATTCAAGAGTTTATACGACGTGGGTGAGTTTCAAATTTTCATTGGTCAACAGTATTCGTTCTATTCTAGGATCGAGAAAGAATTGGGGGTCAACTGGAAACAGATAAGCAAGAAATCAATTCGAAATCGAAAGTAATTATCCCTGGGAGTTGACTTGTAAGTTGCAAGTAAGGAAGCGTATTAGTATACTAGGAGAGTTAAACCGCGCTTCGCGCGGTGGAATATAAAATGCGAATGCCCATGAAGGGTTAAAATTATGTAAATAGGAGTTGGGATTGTTGATAAGTAAATTTAGATCAGAAATTATATTGGAAGTACATGTTTTGGTTAACAAACGAAAACCGTGGGAGAAATGTAGAAAGCTAACTAATTTGGTAATCAAAGATTCAAATATATTAAAGGTAAAATGTATGATGCCATGGATACATAATTTCTATGCCGTTGATTCCGAAAATTAAAACAGCAAGGGATGTACGGGACTGGGGTATGAATACAAGTATTTCTCCTTGGAGAAGACCATGATCATCAACAAATTTGTTCCAGTTTTGGTGAAATCTGTTGTCGGTCATTCCAATGATATAGTTTTTAGTTCCACTTGTGAGGACCATAGTTGGGGTTCTTGATTCATGTAATCTTGGATGAGCATGCTCGGGAACTTCCTGGAAAAGAAACAAATTTGTGTAATGAAGATAACAAAAGGAGAAGTGGATTAGAAAACCATGGATATGTTTAACGGGAGAAAGGGCACACCATTGAATACTTAGCATCGGAGGAAAAAATTTGGTAAAAAGCATCTAATGCCATAAGATCATGAGAAAAGAATCGATTGATTGACGAGGTGATCAAAGTTGCACTCGGCTGGCTTTTGATATCTTCTGTAATGAAAGGAAAGAATGTGTGAGTGCATATATAACATAGGAACACAGTTTAAGAGCAATAGAATTGTAGCTTCCTTGTGAAACGAAGGATTCGTAAGGGATCATTGATAAGGGCAAGGTCCAGCGTGTCCAGATTTGTAGACGATTGGTCGAGAAAGTCAGGGCATCATATATGAAATTTGATCTTTTTCGCAAGAAAAGCATGTCATTTAGGTCAATATAGTTGTGTTTGCAAAAAAGGTTCCATTCGCCTCCAAAACAATGATCTGTGATTTTTAGACTCCATTCAGCAAGGCCATGTTTAACTGTAATGGTCTGTCCTTCTGCAAAGTTATTATATCGAAACATTTCCACAGGAATGGCCTGCGAATAGAAGAGATCTGTAAATATATGATAAACGTAATCGAAGGGCCAGAATTGGTTATTAAAAGCACCTGGTTCTCCATATCTGTGCAAAAGAGTACATAACACCAAGGCTGTCCATTTAATATTCGAGTAATCTTTGGAGGATCTATGGGAAAAAGAAAAACAATAAGATTTTCATGTATTTTATAACAGTGGTGTAATCAAGAAAGGATACTTGCCTTGGGGGACGAATGCCTGTGAAGAAATAAGGATGATATTTTGCAACCATTGCTTAACCGAAGCAAGTGAAAATAATGATGGTTCACCCATGCACGTAAATACCATGGGGAAAGCCTCTGCAAATTTTTTTTCGACAGAGTATACTATTTTTCCCTCCTGGCTTCTAACACCGGTTGCTGCATGAATCTTTGTATGATCAAATGTGTGAAGATAAAACTTCACTTTGTTGGCAACTCGAACTAACTCCCATCTTTTAAACGGATTTTTTTTCCCATTCATTTCTACCGCTAAGTATGTATGGGGAAATGTTAGGAAGGAATGTTAAGTAGAAAGGTTTGGTGGAGAAATTGTCAACTGTACAAAGAGCTGGGTCTAAAGTTTTTGTTTGGATATATTTGCTTCGAAGCTGCACATTTGGACGCCTTGTTATGTAGAAAAAGGCTTAAAAAGGGGAGGAGCTGCTGGAAGGAAAGGAGAACACAAACAATGCATGAACAGACTGTGTAGCATTTTTAAACAATAAGTTGAGAGAAAGAGAGAGAGAGAGGCATTTAATATAAATGAGTTTGGTGGACGGTGGATGAAGCATTGGCTGTAATGCAAGTCTGCAACAATGAATATAGTTGTTGTTTGCATTAATTCGAAGTGGGCATTTAGACGTTAAAAGCTGTCAAGCTATTGACAAAAGTCATACAATTAATATATATAAAATTGCAGCAGATAATGTAATGACTAATAAGGGATAGCAATACTTGTCAGACATTTGTTCAGATGGTTGATAAAGCTAAGACTTCAAAAAGGTAGGTTATAAGTTCGATATATAGTTTCAAAAGCTGCAGCAAAATGAATGCTTCAAGCATTAGCAAAAGACATAGACATTTGAATTCATAGCCAGAAAACTAAGGAACGGAAAGGCAATCAATTTTTCTTTGCCTTTTTGCTGATGGATGCCTCCTCGTCTTTGGATGTATTGTCGTTTGCATCTTCAGATTGATCAAACTTTGTATCAAGGCGAATTCGCACCTTTGATGAAGAAACTTGGTTTTCTAAAAGCAATTTATTGAGAAGTATCAGTGAACCTAATAGATTGAGGATGTATAGCTGTAAAAGTTTTTTTTTTAACGCATACAAACCTGGTGCTACACTTGCTGGGACAGTATTGCCAACTTCCTCAAAACAAGTCTGGACATCAGGATTTGCAGACTTGTTAGCAGATTCTTCAGAGCTTGCATCCTCAAAACAATAGACAATTGTATAACGCTGATGACCTCCTCCATCCCTGGTAGCTGCTGGCTTTAGCTGTATTGTGAACATCTTTGATTGTAGTTCCTGATGGACTTTTTCTAGCGGCAATTCTGCATTCTATATATAAAAGAAATAAAAGCGTCATCGATTTGTGCAAAATTTCTTTAAGCCTTTTTTATGGATATGTATCCAACCTCTTCGTGATAATTCATTGCTTCAAGTGCAGTAAATGTGAGCAAAGTTTCTGCTAAGTCACCAAACACAGATGCAGTGAGTGTATCAGTGTGGTCAGTGAGGTCTACATCAAAGCGACACCTGCATGTAATAAAGCTCGAGTTAAGATTAGACAATACATTGGTTACGAGGAAAACCTGTACTTTCACATAAAGCAATGAATTGCAAGTCGAGATTGCTTTCCTGGGAGAAGCCTGTTGTTTCTCATTACAGTGATTGCAAGTAAATGTAGTTCCAAAGTTTGCAGCAGTCATGCGGTGGCATTTTATGCAACCCATGTAATAATATTTTTGAACAATGTGTTTGAAAGAAATCTGTGCCTTAACCCATGAAACCTAAAAAGTATTAAAAAAAGAAAAAGGTAGGTTAGTTTTTTGCTGCATACTGGAAAAAGGGGAAAAAATATAAAATGGGTACAAATGCAAACCTTTTGCGTTGGTACAACATCAATGATAGAAATAATTTTCTGATGTGATTCGCGAAATAGCTGAGGACTTTGTTTAGCATGCATGTTATCTTGAAGAAGCCCCGCAAAGCTTTTTTCATTTCTGGCAGCCCTGTTGAAAAGCATGAATGCAATTAGTAATACGAAATGATAAGTAATGGCATGTAAGAAGATCTGGGAAAAATCTCAGGGAGGAAAGAAAAAAACCAATGCTTTAGCTGATTAGCTTCTCTGACTGGTGGATTGACAAGAATAACTGAGTCATTCCTAGTTGACAGAGCAATTCCTAGTAGACAGAGATAGCCAGACAAAGCATTAATACAAAGGCAGGTGAGCATAACATATAATTATGCATGAGGATGAACAATTATTCCACTTACCATTGTACATAACAACATTGAGCCTGCGGCATATTAAAACGGGATGCTTGTCATTCAGATCAGTGATAGATTTTCCTTGATTTTCAGTGAACTCATTCCAAAGAGACAGCAGAATAGGATTCATTCTATGTAATAGCAAGAACAGAGAAATGGCTGTTATTTTTACAATGACGGGGTAAGTGTGTCAACTGTTTCAGGAGTCATAATACAGCAAAGAAAAAACAAGAAAAGAGTTTACTCTTCATTCACAAGCCAAATTTTTTGCACCAGTAATTCACGTGAATCTTTGTGGATTGGAATAACCGCCGATGCATGAATGACTATTCCAATGACATCTATATTAAGCAGAACATGCAAGAAAAAATCAAATACAACTTTTCTTTCATATAAGTGCAATAGAAAACAAGTGATAAGGTGTGCTTTATACTGACCAACAGTTTCATATTTCATGTCTGCGTAAGGAGGCAGGTCTTTATAAGCCGTGAAATCAAAGTGGAACGGCAACACACTTGAATCAGCTTCATCAATTTCTTCTACAACAGTTTTGGTGCTTATAATCCACTGGAGCTTAAGTCCATCAAGCTGGAACCTTTCAGCAGCAGCCCTGACTTCAGCATTTGAGATGCGATATTTTTTGTAAAGCTTGAGCTTAGGCCCCATTTTCTGTATGGCATAGTCAAAAAGCACTCCCTGGACCTTTGACCCCTGAAAAAACAAGTTCCATAGGGAAAATTGGCTATCTTATGGATACTGAGTACAAAATAATGAAGGCATTAATAACTGTCAAAGATACACAGCATCAGGGGAAAATAGATCTCGATAACAAGCTTTGAAAAGTAATATAAGCATACCTTTGAGTCAACAAAAATGAACTTTTGCCATTTCGTTGGAGTGGAGGGTGCAGAGCCAACATTCAATTTTTCTTGGACCGTTACTATAGCTGTCCAAGATTTCATTCCAGGCTTGATGTCGTCAATGAACAAAAGATCACCCATTCTGCACCAAAGGTGTACGAAAATCCATAAGGTCATTGTAAAGCAAAAACAGAAGGCAGATAAAGATGCAAGTTAGATAAAAACTGCTAGCAAATTCAGAAAAGACGTGTATAAATCTACCGAGTCAGGAATACCTTAGTATAGATAGTCATTTAGCAGCTAATTCAAGGATGTCACGGTAGACAACATTCCTTGTTTTAGATTCAGGTACAGTTTTAGTAGCAAAAAATGTTGGTGGCATTATAAGGACTCTAACTGCACTGGACATTTTAGCCCGAGACAAAGCAACGTATAACTGTCCGTGTGAGAACACGGGTTCACGTAGATAGATACCAACTCGATCTAATGTCTGGCCCTGTGACTTATTGATGGTCATGGCAAAGCATAGCTTCACTGGAAACTGTGTTCGTTTAAAAGGAATGCCATTTTTTTCATTATCAGATGTTTGAAGGGGAATCCTAGGCAGAATCACTCTCTTGCCCCGATGTTGGCCTACTGCAATTTCTGCACAAAGGGCATGTTGTCTAAGGTGTTTGCAAATAAGCCTTGTTCCGTTGCACAATCCCTCTGCGGGATTTAGGTTCCTAAGCAGAATGATCGGACAGTTTTCCTTTAAGACTAATTTATGGGGGGGTAATCCTTTTGGATTCAAAGAGTTCAGGAAGTCTTGATAATCTCCCTGATCTTTTTCATTGAGAGTCCTGTCTGTACTCATGAAAACAAAAGCTTGTCCAGGGAAACGATCAATGAGCACATCATTGATGTCATCAACACAGGAATTCTTCGGCGTAAGGATACACCTGCTGATCATTGCGTATGGATCGATCGAATAAGCATGCAGGTCTGAAAAGACGAAGCCTATCAACCTAAGTAAATAAGAGGCTGGTTAGATATACATGTATATACTAAGCATGAAAAAATGCGAATAATGTAAGCTAAGATTGTGGAACGTGTACTAACCTATTAAGCGAGGCATCTTTAGTATCAAATGGAATTAATATGTCCTTACGCAAAGATATTTTCCCCTCGTCATCTTCTGGCTCACGTCCCTCTCCTACTCTCAAAAGAAACTCTGAGTATTGGCGATCTGAAATAGCGCGCATATTCTCCTCTAAAGTTATTTTTTGAAGAGTTCTCCATAAAGGTGAATGAACAAAGCTAGCCTCAATCTGTTGGTCCCTTGAAGCATTTGGTATAACAGGCAAGGTTTGTCGGAAGTCACCTCCAAAAACCACAACCTTACCTCCAAAAGGTTTATTAGAATCCATGACATCCTTTAGTAGCAAGTCAAATGCTTCAACAGTATCTTTTTTAGTCATGGACGCTTCATCCCAGAGAATTAGCTTAGCAAGCGTGATCAGCCTTGCAACAGAGCTTTGTTTGCTAATCTGGCAAATTTTGTTTGCGGACACATCCAAAGGAATTTTAAAGCGTGAGTGCGCAGTCCGGCCTCCCGGAAGAATGGAAGCAGCCACACCAGACGAAGCAACAGCTATTGCTATGAGACCACGAGACCTGAGCGTTGCAAGAATGGAACGATAAAGGAATGTCTTTCCTGTTCCACCAGGCCCGTCAACAAAAAAACTTTTACTCCCTGAGGAGAGAACTTCAGACATAATAACATCATAGGCATGTCTCTGACCTATGTTCAACTTCGAAGACAAAAGTAAGTCCTCCTCAGTAAATGGAATATTCCGTTCATTCTGAATTTCTTTTGCGACTTGTTCATCAGGAGCAAGGCGAAAGTTGTCAGGCACAAGATGGTAATCACCAATATTTTTTCCCATCTGTTCCAACATTTTATTAATATCTTGCAGAACACGCCTCCTAACTTCTTCTGAATCATAACCAGAAAGATCTTTATTTCTTTCAAAATCAGAAGACAGGGCAGCCTCATATTTTTCCCACAATGACTTTGGATCACTGGGCGAACAGTAAACCAACAAAATTGCAAATAAAGTCCTCAGTGAATATGGCATTTGAAATGCCACTGCATCATCAAGAGTGTCCTCTACATGAGTATCAGATTGGAGAAGACCCATCTGAAAGGCAGCCTCTCTATACGATAATGCGAGCTTGCCATTAATAGTCAAAAGATCCTTAAAGGATTTGGGAGAACGAACATGAGACAGTAGCAGCCTAAGATAATAACGTTCACCTTCAATTGGACTTACAGTCACCATTCTACCAATCACCTTTTTCCGTTTCCTCTGAGACCATTTTTTTTTCTTTGGTTTCCAAACAAAAAATTCAGGAAATTCACGGTACAAGCAATTAAGCTTCTGAGCTGCTTTATTGGTTCGGTTCATACGAAAAAACTGCGTAAGCATGGTCTTTTTAAAAGCGGCACGGTCCAAAAGGTCAGCAAGATCAGTATTTTTATGGAAAGAAATCATTTGTTGTCCTGGAAGGTGTAATTGAAGAGTGTAAACAGAGGGAGTCATTTCATTTAGTGAAAATCTGTAGATACGCCAAAATGCCTCTGCAGCAGCAACCCATCTTCCGGACTGGAACTCATTGATTTCGTCAATGTCTTCAGGGCCAGAACCAGAATGAACATGAAAGCTTACACGGTCATGGCCCTTGTAGACATATTTGTATAAATACTTGACCAGCTTGACAATTGAGCAAACCTCAACATTCATGTGGCAATCAAACAGCGCAAGAAGGTAAGGATTATACGGGACAACCCAGCGGTTATCCAATAACTGTTTGCGCACTCTTACAGTTGGACCATTCCTTCGACGTCTATAATGTGGATAGGAATCTTCTGAATGGACAGTGAAGTCACAGTAATCTTTTGGAAAATGGTTCTTGCAAAACCCATTTTTCATGCAAACATTATCAGGCTTCAATGGTCCACAAGGACCATGCATCATATGCCTGACAACAAGAGAGTATAAATATTTTTGGCTATCTGGATCTGGGATCTCAGCAGAAACAATTCGGTCATAAGCTTCTGGACTTAACAGCTTATATTCAGGCTTAAGAATCAAGAGTATGTGAGCATGGGGAAGGCCTCTTTTCTGGAATTCAATTACATGAACGCACGCTGCAACTTCACCGAATATTTTTTTCTTGAGTATTTCAGCCTTGAGCATCTCAAACTTTGCTCTAAATACCCTAGAAACCAGATCTGGCCTTTCCTGTGCCGATTCTCCATATTTTAAATTTTCTTGAATCTCTTTCCATTGGGTATTGCATGTCATAGTAATGAACAGATCTGGTTTGCCAAATTTTTGAACTAACGCCATTGCATCTACATAACGCCGCCGCATATCTCTTGGGCCGCCAATAAAGGAAGATGGAAGATATATCCTCCGGCCTACTTGTTTCCCCTCACTTTTTCCTGCAGCTATACTATCCCTGACACCCTGGAGAATTTCTGTTCTAATATCATTCTGGTTTTTTCTATGGAAGTCAAGCCTAGATGTCTCAATCTTAACATATATATCCACAACAAACTGTTGCAATAACCGGCCGGTGTGCAACAACATGGACCTATCCGCTTCTCTCATCTGAAGCAAGTAACAATAATATTCCCTAGCAGAGACAGTTTGGCGTTCCTTTTTTCCACGCTCAGCAGCTAAGCAAGGAAAAGCAAAACATACAAATAATTTATACACAAACTTAATAAGCTAATGGAAACAAAAAGGCTGGCAGAACATATAAGTTAGACTTGCCTTCCTGTTCTAGGCGAATAAGGTCTGATGCAGTCCCTATTAAAGAAGCATCAGGAAGATCAACATCATCCGAAGAGCTTCTTTTTCGTTTCCTAGAAACAGAATTCCTTAAGATACCATGATGCCAACCGGACTCACCACGTGGAAACAGGAGAGGATACTGCAATGTATCATAGCATGAAAAGTAGTGTTGTATCCTATGGCTGGTATTTGAGTGGGTATAAACTTGAATGTGAGCATTTCTTTCAAGTGCCTCATCTTCAGATTCAGTCCAAATTGCAGCAACTTGAGACGAAGTGGGCAAGTTATATACCCTTTGATCCAGCTCAGGGTTACAATTAAGAACGATCCTATGATCTTCAAGATTGTTAACATGTCGAAGGTTCTTAAAGAACTTAGTGTAAGGGTTAGACTCTAAGATTCGCATTAAGAGACGGAGGGTACTCTCGCGTAACCTGGGTGAGCTGCTGAGCCTTTTAGACAATTCCTCTTCTTGATCATAAAAGTACAACTGAATCCCTGTTGGTTGACTGTTCTGAGAAACTAAGCCATTCAGTAGATGGTAGACCTGTCCCTGAACTCGAAAGGTGTAAACTCCCTTGGTATTTTTTGTTAATTCATGGTCATATTTGGCACCAAAGGATGTAAAAGCCACGTTATTGTTGTAGGTACGAGCGTTTTTCCTAAACTCCACTGATTCCTCGTCCACACCAGAAAAAAGACGGTAAAGGCTATAAGGCATGACTGGGATGACGACAGAAACCTCTCCTCCGGAACAACAGAAATTGGGGGGCTCTAAATGAAATCTTTTTGCTCCACAATGTTTACAGTCCGGAGCTTGTGGTAGCACAAGAGGGCTATCTGGAATCTTATCCAAGCATGAGGTTTTTTTCCGTTTCCCTGGTGCAATGATGAAAAACATATCATTGCCGTGGGAGTTTCGGAAAAGCACGCAACAATGCAACACAGCCCTAAGGATATATATATATATATATATTAATTACCAGGCATTCACCTACCTCTGGAAGGAACAGATGTATTTACGACAATGGTTGGTCTGTTTTGAGACTCGAATGGCTGAGCATTATCTAGACCAATAACACAGGTACCTTCCTCTATAGGCAGAACAGCAGGAACTGGTACAACAGATCATTAGCGCTTAACCATTGATAAAGCAGGAGCAAAGCTGTGAGCAAACCTACTGAGGAATGAAGATACCAATCAATAAATATGTACCTTCCAATGATGGTTGTACAGAAGAGGGAGAAATAGAGGAATAAGGGTGGTGAGGAGTTGACTGGGTTTCAAGTTTAGAATTCAAGCGATTTGCAATAGAGTCAAAAAGATCAGCTAATTCATGGGTATGCACGGGCAATTGGGCATCATGGTTATCAGACGACTCAGGGATAGAAGCAGATGCATTCATTTGCTGCGAAGCAGATGGAATATCACAAGAATGCTTTATGCGACGGCTCCTATACTTCTTTGGTCGACGCATAAGAGGAGCAGAAGCTTCAATAAGGCTCTGCTGATCAGCATGTGACACCTTAGATGCAAGAGCAGATACGTCTATCTGTTGCAATGTAGATGGTGAACCAGATGCAGAGTTTCCTGCCTTATGTGTATATAGCTCAGTTTGATAGGCAGGTTCAGTGCTATCCTTTGGAACATGGGAAGTGTTTTTCTTTGCAGCATAAGCATCCCTTCTACGTTGAAGCAAAGCATCTTTTTTGTCTTTGTCCATGGCCGCATAACGACCACGGCGAACTAAGTTGTAGTCCATGCAACCAAGAATAAGGCTGTACGGATCTTACTACACTAAGCAAGAAAAAAGCAGTAGCTAAAACGAAAAATAGATATCCATAGAATATGCAAAGGATCATAGTGGCCTGATAGATTTCACAAAAGGTCAAAAAAATCCATAACAACATAGCTAGTACACGAACACAAGTGCCATTGATCACAAAGTGAGTAATGATGCAAGGGAAACTGGTCTCACAATAGGAAAGGCATGAAAAGCAAGGAGCACAGCTGAAAAGGTAATGATCAAAATAAAGGAGCTAAAGCGCAGCTCTGACGAAAAACTAAACTATTAGTCATATAGAATGGATTGTAAACATCTTTAACGACAAGTAAAGGCACTAAAGCAGATATTTCACTATTTAATGAAAATCATAATACCTTAAAAAAGAAGAAATAACGACAGAAGCAACCGAGCTTGATGCGCGACTCTTGGAAGAAAGCTCCACTGGAAAGTACAAAGACAGGGAGAAAATATAAAAAAATGTGCAAGCACAAAAGGAAAAAAAAATTAGCAAGCGTATGGTGTACAGTGTAAATAAAGGATGCAAGAGGCATGCAGAAAAGCTTTACGCACCAACCTGATGGCAAGAAAGGCTGCCTGACTCTACAGCAAGGAGAAGAAACAAAGGAAGGGAAGAAGCCCAGATAAAGCAGAAGGCTTAATAGAACATTGTAAGCACACTGGTCGAGGCAGGCAACGGGAAAAAAGATTAAAGAGCAGGCAAGGGTACTTTCATTAGCTACTATCCATGCAAAGAAGTTTAAAAGTAGCAAAGCGCTGACCTTTTTTTTCTGCACGGCTATTGGCCTGAAACGAAGATCCATGTAAAGAAGGCTAAAAATAGTAAAAAACTGACCTTTTTTTTTTCCCCTGTGAATGACAATTGACATTGCACAAAAACTGGTAAAGATCGATAGAAGCAACGAAGGCAAAACTGAACATTGCAAAGAACAATGGCTCTGACGATGATGGAAAACGTGCGATCTATTCAAAGCTTGGAGTATCCCAAAGAATGTTAGCAGAAAATGGCGTTAAGTGGGTATCAGGGGAAAAAAATGCGTAATAAGCATCAAAATTTAAGAGACCAATCACACATATATGGAGAAAAAAAAGAACCAGAGAGGCACGACATATGAACAGTATAGAAAAGAAAAGATAGTACAACGTTTTCGGAAGGGATGAAAGCATATATATGTACGATTAATATATTGGAAGGGGACAAAAACGCGAAAATAAACACTATTTGGAAACATGAAAAATATAAGTGAGGGTACTTAAACGTGCTATTGTCGTGTAAGGCAAAAGAGTCAAAAAATCTAGTTAACATTGAGATTGGAAAAAATACAGGCTGGGAAAAAAATAAAAACAACTGCATTCAAGGCGAAAGCAAGCAGCGAGCTAAGCAGCTGTAGCTGAGAGGAAAAGGTGCTTTTTCTTTTAAAGGGGAAAAAGTCTTTCTAAGGAAAAAGACAGCGGAGAGCAATTTGTATTTATCAAAGGCACCAACATCCACGCAAGAAAAGAAAATGGTGGAACCAAGATGAGAGTATAACGCCTAAAAATAAAATTAGGAAAAGAAATCAGGAGAAAGAAAGGGCAATACAAATGGCACGGGAGAAATGCTGGAAAAGCTTAGCTGGTTATGCGTGCCTTTAGGCATGACAGTTAGAAAAAGCCATTGGTGACAAAGGCACGGGGTTTTGAAGAGAGATCAATTAGCAGCGAACTGAGGCTGGCAAATAAATGCAACGAACTGATTTTGAATAGCGGGGGGAAAAGGAAAGCGGTGTGTAATTAGATAAAAAATCACTGAACATCCAAGGCGCATATCCCGTGTTTTAAAATCACAATTGGTCAGTGTAACCAAAGCGTGAATGTAGAAGGATACAGGCTCCTCATTCATTACAAGCAACCGAAGTACAGAGCAAGGAAAAAAGTATCTTAACAGACAAAATATAGTCCATACATAACAGCATCCTCAAAGGTTCAAAAGATCAACATCCTCAATAAACAAGGGCAACAGGGCAATCTTCAAAGCAGCTTTAATCCTAACACAAGTAACAAGTAACAACTGTGAACTTGGCGATGGCTGTTGACCTAATCACATCAGAGGAATGCTTTATATAACACAACAGGATTTTCCGTTCTAGGCGACGGCAAACCTGTTTATATAGGCCAAAAAACTGTACAACAAAAAAATGGGAATAAGGAAAGGGGACAGGCGAGATGCCAAAAGCGAGTCATCGGACAGGCAATTTCAACACGGCCCTTAATCCAGGCGGTTGCTCGATCCTGAAAACAACAGAGAATAGCAACAACTCAGCAACACAACTTTAAAAAGGGGAAAAAACACAGCAAAGGGAAAAGCGACGGGGTATAGAAGTAGAAAGTTACTAACGAATCGAGTAAATGATGCAACGCTGGAGATCGCAGTAAGAATTGGATCACGAACAGGGGGTAAAAGAATAACCGGATCAGCAATAGATAGAAACCAACCAACAATCAAGCTGGCGCACCTCCAAAACATCAGGAGCAACAAGTATAACGGAGGATGGCTGGGTCGCCAACGATATATCTAGAGCAATAGAATACATGGGTCAACAAGAGCTAAACTAAGCAGGCATCTAGGAAACAAAGCATACTGCACAAGGGGAAAAGAGCGACATACAATTTTCTGTTAAGACCCTAACCCGCATAGCAATAATAATAGGCATGGTGGGCATTGTTCCATCAATAACATGGCCCTCGACATGTTATTTTCATCTAAGATCTAACATGTTATTCTAGATATTCTCATCTAAGAATAATGTGTTTTCTAGATCTAAAATTTAAAATCTTTTGTGACTGAAAAATTTAAGGTTTGATAGCTCAATTCTTCATTTAGCATATGATAAGAAGTATTAAGAAACTATAGATCATGAAGGGATATTTCTGTACCTATAAAGGCAAAACCAAGGTTTGTATAGAAGTCTTTATAGGGAAATTTTGTATGCTATAATAATTGAAACTTAATATTTGACACTTAATAATTGCTAAGGTTTTTCAGACTCCAGAAACACAGAACAAATGCAACTGATCATAAAGAAGTCCTATACTTCTAATCTTCAATTGAGAAAGAAAAGGAAAACACAGAAGAGATGGAACTGTATCGAGTCCTATACCTCAAGATGAGTGTATGCTATCTAAGCCAATTCTTGCTTACGTGAAACTGCTGCTTTCTTAACTTCAAAAGGAACTACTCAGTGCTGTATCCAATGCTCCCCAATTGATTATATCCTCTGGAAGGTAGGATTCAAAATCCAATTTAGTAAAATCACCTGTCAGGATTGTCGCATTAAGTTTCTGCTAAGAAAAAAGATTCATGTAAATCAGGCGAAAATAGAGGTATAACGAAATGGAAGATTCATGTATTCATGTTAAAAGCAAGAAATGGAAGTTATGAGCCAATCCCATAAGCCAGCCTGAGTGAATTGCTTGGGGATGGTAACATCTCCCATGGACATGGAACTACTAATATTGCCCGATGCCAAAATGCACTACTCCAATTACAAAATGATAAGGTTAACAGAAACCAATAGTGATACAAAGTAATTTAAAAGCTCCCATTTCAGTGAAGGTTTTCAAGAACAAGACAAAGCTTTTCTTTTGCTATACAGTTTGGAAACTGCAAATACTGATAAATCAGAATGGAAATATTCAAAGCAAGAATAATTACAGCAACTATTAGTTGAAGTCCAATTAGATAGAGAGAAGTCCTTTCAGTGGTATATTTGCACTCTAAAACGATGTCAATATGATTCTTTAGAAATTTGCAGATGTTTAGTGCACTTGAAACAATAATTCAAAATCAACATCTGGCATTGCAGCATAAGAAACACATAAGATGTCCAACCTTTGGAAGTCCTCCAATCCCAAATGCAATATCCAAAGCAAATGAAGCTGTGGACACAACTGGAACTTGTTTGACAGGGGCAGAGCGGCCAAGCCACATGATAGAACCTTTTCCAAATGATGCAGTGATCTGATAGTACTTGAGCACCAAATCTTTCTTTGACATCTGACTTGGATTTTCTTCTACCTTCCATACAAAAAATGATGTAAGAAAACGTATCAAACAAAAGACTTTCTTTATACAGTATGCAAGTTCAATAATTTTAAAAACAAGGAACAACTTCTGCAAGCTAGCAAAGTAAAGGGTTTTTGGGCCTGTGCTATGGGCTTTTAGCAGCTCAAGTGGCATGCATGGTCTCTATCCTGACAGTGATAAGCAAGACAGTTTGGGAAAGAGAATCACAAAAAGCAGTAGACTTGGTTGGAGAAACTTGCGAAAATAGGTACCAAGATGAAATTGCCAAATGTGAAGAAGGACACAACTCTCAGAAACAGAATAGCTTTGAAAAGGCAAACGGATTAAGACTCAAATAGCAATCTGAAGATGGTACTAACAGGGCAGATATAGCATACCCATCATTTTACTCTAGGCTATATGTATTGTATCCCGAACTATTCATCTACTACTGATTTTCTGTATGTAGACTGAAGTCAAACTGCTCGTCAAACATTTAATATACGCACTGAAGAATTTCTGGACTAATAGCATGTCCATTCTTGCCAGAACAGTTCAATTAACACTCAAGACAAATGACATTCTGCTTTCCCTCAGAAGCACAACGAACTTACCAAGTAAACTTTTATCGTCCTTAGGGATATTCTTTTCTTTGTTCATTGAAGCAACAACAACAAATCCCCCAAACCGCCACAATTCTGCGATGTAATTAATGCTGCAATTACACCCAAACATTGAACATTTTAAACATAAGCGAGATAATATATTTAGCACCAAATCTTTCTTTGACATCTGACTTCTGCAAGCTAGCAAAGTAAAGCATTTGGCTTCCAACTGCTAATAACAAGTATAAACACTATATTACACCTATAACTTCAAAAGAATAGTACAAACAAGACAAGGTAGCGTAAAAACGTTGAAACTCAACAAAGCTGTGAAAAACATATTTGAGAAAAAGCTGAAATTTATTTTTAAAAACCCTTCAAATTTCTACAACGGGCCATTACGTATCATTAATCCTAACCAAATTGTTCTCCAAAAATACAAAGAAAATAAGAACAAAATCTGGTTTGGTGGGTAAATTACCGGAGAGAGGGGTTGCAAAAACAGAGGCATCCGAGAGAAGAAGCATTTCGGAGAAGCCTCGCCATCATATTCAAAGGCTTCCATCAAACCCAAAAATGTTTCATATTGTTCAGTTTGCTGCATAGAAATAAATCTTTCAAAGGCCCTTTAGAAACGCATCAGTACTTTCGCACATCCCAATTCAAAGGGCTTCTATGCATTTTAAAAAAGAAAAAAAAAGATAAGCACGTAAGAAAGTAAACAGAGGGGGCAAAGGGAGGTCTTGTAGAAAAGTTACCTGAACTGACGGAGGATAAACATTTTCTTGTAGATTTTTTTTTTTAAAAGATGAAGAGCAACCACATCAAAAAAAGCCACCTGATTTGAAAAGGGTAAGAAAAATAAGGAACAATAATATAAAAAAAATAAACAAAGAACGGAGAATGAAGGAGCTTTCTGAGAAAAAATATATATAACGAAGGAGAATAAATTTGGGAAAAACAAAGAAAAGTCCCAAACCTTGAGCTAGAAATGATGCTGGCCACACGCTTTGGAGGATCTAGCACCAGCTTCTGAAATCTCCATCTCCTTCTTTTCATTCAATTTTTTATTCTCTTCCCCTTTGGCATTGAAACTAAGAGTAAGAAAACTACAAACTTACAAGAAAATAAGCAAAGAGCGAGGAGGAAGCTTAAACGTACTGAAGATTTTGGCATTATAATCTTGGAAAGGAAAGGCAGGAAAGAAGAAGCGGCGGCGGCGAGGCTTTGGAAAGGAACGTCAGGAATGAAGTATTTTGTGTGTCTAACCCTAAGCTGATTACCCGCGCGTTGCGCGAAAAAAAAAATAAAAAAATACTGAAGGCATGCTTATGGCACGCGACGACGACCAAAAGAAATGAACAGTAACGCCTCTTGGCTCTTAGAGTGTTATGTTATAAAAAGAAAGAAAGAAATTCATGCATCGACAACGACAAAAAGCGCACCGTTTCTGACCACGGTACCGTAAGCGTAAACGGCGCCGGAGGACCATAAGCACATCATTTTTACACTACTGGCTCTACGTGACGTTTCAGCTCTGTGGGGTCCTCTAACTTTTGTAAGCATTGACTTTCAAAGTTTACTTGTCCAAATCAAACCTCGTAGATAATTTCAGTATCATATGCTATACATTGATCATGAAAAATGGATGGGATAATTTCAGAAACCCCCCTGAGGTTTCATGAAATATCACCTAGCTCTCTTGAGGTTTTCAAAATCTCACTTAGCACCCCTCGAATTGACATTTTGGTAACATTGTCACCCTTCTAACCAAAAGTAATATTACAAAATTCATGTTTAAGGAGAGAGATTATTTTAGTGCCTTTAATACCCTTAGCCTATAGAAAAATGAACATTTTACAAACCAAGGAAAAAAAGTACTAAATTGGAACCATCTTAAAAGTGAGGTGATGAAAATTAATAAGATTTTATGTTACAGCCAATAGTCATTTCTATAGTAGAGAGAGACAGTAAAAGCAAATATTTTTTTAAACCATTTCTATAAAATAAAACCCTACATAGCATTGAAGGCAATTAGCATGTAAAAAGCATACATTTGAGCCAAAAAAACTCAGCAATAGATGAAATTCAACTTCAATATCATACAGAGAATATACTCAAAATAGACAGACTTTTTTATGGGTATGAAATATGAAAATTTTATTATAAAAAACTCAGAATTTGAAAAACTGCAGTTCGGAGTTTTAGTTACTTTATTTCTCTTGCGCTCTACATGAATAGGAACAAATAACTAAATAAATAAATAAAGTTGTGAAACACAAAAAAAGGGGAAAAAAAGAACCTGCAGCTATTTTTCTCCAAATGCGCTGAATATTTCATTGATTAAATCCTATATTTCATTGACATTTAGAGAAAGAAAAATAAGTTTAGAAAATTTAAATATGAGGGTATTATTGACAATTCATCACCTTTGATATTAGCATATGGCCCTACTATCACTTCAAGGGTGCTAAGTGAGATTTTGAAAAGTTCAGGGGAGCTAGGTGATATTTCATGAAACCTCAGGGGAGGTTTCTGAAATTATCCCAAAATGGATAGATTATCCGCATGAATTTTGTCCGAATTTCGTTTTGGAGTTATATGTTTCAACCATGTTTGGATTGTTGTTCTTTACTGAAAATTTTTTAAGTTTTTCGTAAATACATTTTCCAATCAACTTCTTATTTCGCATGTGTCAAATCACTATAGTAAATATTTTTTACAAAAATTTCGAAAAATAGCAATTCAAACGAGATAGTAACATTAAAAAAACCATGTCCCTGACACAACCATTTTATATAGTATATTTTTTTACAAAAATTTCAATCCAAATTGACTCAGATTGGATTTGACAATCATTTTATTGTCAATGTTTACTACCTTACTTCCATAATAATAGTTTGATAACCATATTAAATGTTTAATAATTTGTGACTTGAGTGCTTCTTATATTATGTTTGTTCAATAGAATAATTTCATCTAATTTGAATACATTGATATTGCTTAATTTATATACAAAATTGTAATTAAAAAAAAGTATCGTTAAGTTGTTGTATTATTGGATTAATGCAGTAATGCTTACTCACCATGTCACGTACACGCATCCTATATCAAACATACTACACCCTACCTGTTCTCTCACAGACACGCAGTTTTAATTCTTTCAAAACTATTATGTTCATACATTGTTCCTTTATTAATTCGTATAGAATATTTTTTTCCATTCTGTACCACACAAAAGCACACACACACTTGCACAATCTCTCTATTCTCTCACGCAGAAAAAACAAAACGTTATTAGTAATTGATCGTCTATTAGTATGCAAAGTAACATTTAAAATATTAATGGAATGTGAAATATAAATTATATGATTAATGAATAATATACCATACATGAAAAGAAAGTATTCCAATTCAAGGCTCATCTTTAACTGATTATCAAACAATGTGGATAGCTCCATCCGGCCCATTCCGCTTCCCTTCAAAAAGGTAAACAATGGGTGTGTTTAGCTAGTAATTATTTACTAAAAAATTATTTGTTTACATCACAAAAACATTTTTTTCAGTACACATTTTTTTTAATGACATTTTTATCTCACATACAATATATCATAAAAGTGCTACAGTAATTATTTCAAATAATCTCCTATCCAAACACACTCACTCAGTATATCAGTAGCCCATCTCTCCTCTGTTTATTTTTCTTCTACGTGTTTATCTATTTTGTTTTTGTTCAATAGCCCGTTGAGGACTTCTCACCGACTATGAGATTCTCCTTGGAGTCCAGTGTTAACATTGTACATAGGCTTTAGTTTTACTAATTAAGGAAAAAATTTATAGAAATAAAATGCTTGTGATTTGCAATCGACTTTAGCATAATGTGTTGTCATAAGTTCTAACCTCTTGTAGATTTGCAATTAAATGGAAGGTTAAAACTATAAATGAATAAGTGTGTTTGGATAGTAAATTTTTTGAAATAATTGTTTTGAAAAAAATGCTATAACACATATTTTATGTAATATACGTGAGATAAAAAAATGGTTGTAAAATACGTTAACGGTGAAAATACAAAATGATTCATAGGTAAAATTAGCAAAAGATAAATCATGGAAACATAAAGTAGTTAGTTAGCATAACACTACTGTATTGATACCACACTACTATTACTTTGAGGTGAATTAGCCAAGGGAAAAGATTGGCTGGCATTGAAAAGCATATTACCCCCGAAAAAAAAAGGTTGGATTCGAATCTCAAGCGAAGAAATAATTGGTTATTGGGATGGGAACGTACGTCGATTCTACCAAAAGAAAAAGAAAAAGTAAAATATAGGTTGATTCGGGCATAAAGATAGTCCGCACAACTAGTTGGAGAAAAGGACAGAGAAGATCAGAACGGGCCATTATTGGCCGATAAAGTGGAAAAGTGCACCCTTCTTCCATCATTATTTTTTTTAAAAAAAAAGAAGTCATATCCAGCGCCTTGAATTCACAACTGATATCAATTATCAGAATCCACTTATCGAGAAAAACAACTAAATCAAGCTAAACTAATTAAATCAAGATTTAACCAACTTCCTTTAGTGGAGTTGGCCACCACATTAATTGCGAGGTGGGAGGTCAAGGGTTCAAACCTTGCCTCCCATCAATGTCCCTCAATATGAGGTTTGTTCTAAATCCATACAGGTGTGTGGTGCACCCGTCTGATCTGATGGTGGTTCAGTCCCCATCAGGTTCCCCCGGCTCAGTTGGGCCACTCCATAGAGTAGGTTTCCCCTCCCCTTAGGAGTAGGAGTAAGCTAGACTAGGCTAGATGTGCCGTTAAGTTAAAAAAAAAATAAAAAAAAATTAAATCAAAATTTATCAGGACAAAGCAGCCAAAAAAAAAAAAAACCATCGCTTGGGATTTGGAATTCAACATCATTTCAATGAAAAACGCAATTTTTTTTAGAGAATGATTATTCTCCGCATCATGAAATCTGGAAGAGACTTCTAGCCAAAAGTAGAAAGGAAGAAAACGAACAAAATACAACTTGCACGGAGCGAGAGTAATAGGTTTTAGTTCTCCTCTCCCATCGCTTCGAAGTTTTTCTTATGGACCTATAATAATTAGTAATTATAGTCACCCAAAGTCAATGCAAAAACCTTGAATCGAAAAGGCACCGGCAATGGTCCAGAATAAGCCGCACCAACCAACCATAGGACTCACTTTCTGCAACCCATATTCTGTGATCTATTTTCCCCGTTTGACTGTAAAAGTCAGCATATTGGAAAGGAAATTTTAAAATTCTTTACAAGTTTTCGTGGTGCATTCATGATTCTGTAATGCCAGTCCCTTTTTTTAAAAAAATCTTTAGGCAAAAAAAAAAAAAAAAACTATGTTGTGGGACGTGGCTCATGTTCCTTAAAAGTGTTCCGACCACAATAAAACGCTAGTTGATGATACGACATGGTAAATCGGGAATAACGCAACATGTGTATCAAATGGCCTATAATCAGTTTGGGATACAACAATGAATTTACTGTTGCAACAGAATAAAATATGGGTCCGCATTTAAACTGGGGAAAATTTTTGACTAAAAGGGTAATTCAAGTTGTAACAACCTAAGAAATAAGCTTTTTAACAACGTAAGGTTCTATTTTCACGAAGAACGAATTTGTCGAAAGAATTACTAAGACACGGGAAGTTCAATAACACTGCTGATCATGATTAATGATAGTCAGTCTAATTCCAGTTGGAGCCATTTCTAATATTACAGTGGTTACTACGGATGAGCTGAGAGAAGATGGGCAATTCTGTCAAATGGGGACGTTGAGCAATGCTAATAAACATGCAAGCAAGGCAAAATACAATCACAACGACCAAGTGGTCCGGGAAGGGTTTTTAAGGTCTTTTCTGCTACGAGGTTTAGGGGCAAGCAAAATGTAAAATGGTCAAATTAACGTTTGAATCTTATGCCTAATAATTGAAAAAATAAACTCAAAATGGAAAAAAATTAGCGTATTTGACTCAAATATTTTGAGAAAATAAACTCAAAATGGAAACAAGGGAAAACAGAATATTAGCGTGTTTGACTCAAATACTTTGAGAAAATAAACTCAAAATGGAAACATATCTGACGCAAAACAACTAAAACCAAAGATGTAATATGGAAAACCAAAGATGCAAGGCACTTATGTCATCAACTGTCTCATTTTCTCGTAAAAAAGTCATGTATTCAAATTCTATTGTTAATACGAGAATTATATTGATAGATGATCTGTAAGAGTCTTTGTAAGTGATCTATGGTGGTGATTGGAGCCAAGACCATCCAAAATATTCTGACCTGTGATGGTGATCGAAATCGAACCTATTCAAAAAGTTTTCTAAAATAAAAAGACTGGCTGTAGTAACTAGATAGGATCCCAATTGTAACTGTAAACCACTAGTTTAATCAGCTTTCACAGCGTAATTTATCTTTGATTGAGGTGCAAAAGATTGTAAGCGTGGATTTGATGATATATGGTTGATTTCCAAAATGGCGGGACCAAAGCTGGACCACCAGGAAGCCCCCAGTGACCTGGCCGTGGCTCATCACATTGGGAAGGAGGCAATGTGTGTGCTGTAATGATTTCGTGTATTTCAACAAAATGTAAATTTATTTATTCAGAATGTTTGTAAATTAATTTGGGCACAAATGAAAATATGTATACAATACTTTCTTGTAAACCCCAAATAATGGAATACATTTTATGATCTGATCCGTACAATCTTTAGCATGGACCGTTCATTAGCGGCTCTAAATGATGGATAATGTAGAAATTCATCGTAGTAGTACTCCATTTCTTAAGCATTAATTAGTGACAGATACAAGTCATTATTCTGGGCTCAAACTAGAGGTGTCAAAATGGGTGACTTGGACGGGTTTGGATTGGGTAAAATGGGTAATGGGTATAAGTGAGTCAACTCATTTATACCCATTTAATTAGATGGGTATAAATAAGTAAGTCAAAAAATGAATTGGGTAACCCAATTACCCATTTATAACCCATTTATTTTAACTTTTTGTAAATTCATTTAAATTCATTTTTGCAAACTAAGTTATCAATTTATACCACTCTTTATACCCATCATTAGTTTTAAATATTTATTTATAATGTTCAATAAACTTAATTACCAATTTTTTTTCATTTATACTCTATGTCACAAAATTACCTATTATTTAATAATTGAATAATAAGAATATAAAAATTTGAACTAAGTACTATAAAAATTAATATAAAAACTTAATCCAAAAATTTTGAACCCCTAATATTTTTTTCATATATAAATTTAAAATTTCATTTTAGAAAGATAAGAAAATAGGCTAAAATTTATCCTAAATTAGTAATGCTGAAAAATGAGCAAGTTAACAAACTAAGAGAAAATAAAATAATAAGATAAAACCAACAAATAATAATAATAATAATAATAATAAGAATAATAATAATAATAATGAAACAAAAGTAGTTAACATCATGACAAAATGAAAATTTTAAAAAAAAATGGGGTGGGGGAAAAGAAGAGACTTGGGGGGAAGAGAATTCTAAATGGGTTAATTGGGTTTGATAGGTTACCCAATAATACCCATTTATTAAATGGGTATTATTGGGTAACACATTTATACCCATATACAAAAATTTAAGATACTCATACCCATCTATTCATGGGTGGATATGGATAAATTTAATTAAGTTGGTTGATTTGCCACCTCTAGCTCAAACTAGCCTTTCCATAATTCCTCAGTCACCAATATAAATATCGAGAGGAGCAGACTGGTTCCTGACTGGATTGCAGTCTTTGCTGACGACGTCGTAACGAATATCACCGTTCCAGTTACTTGGACTAATAAGGGGCAGTTGCTCTCCTTTTCGTTTTCGGGCTTCAGGCCCTCAATTAGGCCGCCGTCGATACTGACAGGACCGGGAAATGCGGATCCGGGGCTGGAACAGTGTGTAACACCATTTGCACGTGGTATAACATCATCTGTATAAAGTGTAACAATAGAACAATAGCGAGTAACACTAGAACAATATTTTTATGGGTCCCATACGACGTGAAAATCAAATTACAAGCAGTGATACGAGCCGCACAAATTTTTTTAGCCTAATCATGACAGTGAACCTTCTGGATTCCAGCCCCTCCTCCGGGAAATGCAAAACCAACCCGCTGTTCTTTGTGAAGCATGGTTCGTACATTTGTCGCGTACTTTGACTGCTTTCTCCTTCCATAAAATGAGTTTTTAGCTATTGCTAAAGGTTGGGTCTGGCTCCTGTGTCCATTTTTAAAGAATTTTTGTATAAAAACATATTATAACAATTTAATGTGTAAAAAATAAAAAAAGTACTTAAAATATGTGTTTTCAGAAAACGTTAAAATTTTTTAATAGAATAATGCACTCCAAACAAGGCCTTAAGGGTGGGACTACGGCACTAAAGGCTGAAAGCACAGCTTGATTTTCACTAGTCATTGCTTGCCAAAGCGGTATTCAAATTATATTTATACCACACAGGTATTTGAAAATTAGATTTAACATCCCTATCATTGCCACGTATGATAAATGGATATCACACGAATCAATCTCAAATGTTTTTGGTATGTCGGTCGAGCTAATCAATTTTATTTTTCTAAAAGGAATTGTGTTTATCCAGTGGGAACAATTTACATGAAGCACTTTGCATCACATCAGGTTAAGCAATAAATAAGGAAGAAGTGGGATGAGAGATATTTTATACCAGAATTTGATTATTTATTAGCACCTTTTAAGTTTTGAGCAATTCATCCTTTATCTATCTTCCACGAGAAGCTTCACGGTTTTGCCTGGATCGTTCCAGGTGCGATGAATAGTTGAAAAGAAATGCGTCATGAAGAGAGGCGAAATTGGAAAAGTCCTTAGATTAGCTTTATTCGGTTACTGGTTTTTGAATAGATTATTTGGGATAAATTTTCGAAAAAAAAAAGATATTGTAGTACTTTATTATGATATGATGTATATGAAATAAAAATATTTGTTGAAAAATGTATTGATGATATAAATAAATAAAAAATATGCAAATAAACTACAATCCAATAATGTTCGCTCTTAAGGTGTTGATCTGGAGTAAATGGATTATGTAATTGCCCTTGGCCTAATGTCTACTCTTAAAGTTTATGGTGTTCATTTGCCGCTATGCTCTAATTGAAATCAAAATTTGTGTATACATGGTTCTGATATTCTAAAAGTCAAAATTGATATAATAGGTTTTTTTTTTTTGTAAATTTGTTTGATGTAGTAGTCACAATGCCAAGCGTGTCTGCTAAGAGCTGCATTTGATAAAATTGATATCTGAATTCTGAATTCATTAAATTATTCAATTGTTAAGTATTAAATCTAATACATTTGAGTGTATATCACATTCGGTTATAAGTGAATAGTTTATCACTTATTTTTGGGAGTAAATTTTGTCTAGGAAATTCTATGCTACTTAATTACTTCAGATGTTCAATTTTTGGTTATCAAACGCGCGGAACATATTAAGATTTAAATCCATTAAATTTAAGTGCTAAATTAGATTATTAAACAGGGCCTAAGTTACTCTCAACTTCCAGAGCCTTTTTTTTTTTTTTTTTTTTTTTGAAGTTGATTAAACTTGAAATGCATATATAGGTCAGGTTCTTGCCAACACCTCCTCTTTAGTAGAAGCGATCTGTTTGGATGAATTTGGCCCAAAAAATCTTGGACAAATCATTATTGTAGCGCTGTATACAGCATTAACTAACTGGAACGGGGATGCGAAACTGCGATCTATGGTATACCCAAACGGGGCCTAGTTTTATTCTTACGTGAATGGATCCACATTGGAATTTCGTGGACAATCAAAAGAGAAGTGCAAATGGGACTCTGGAGCCCAACCAAATCCGTGTAACATGGTCAGATTTATAATTTGTAAGGCCAATAAAAAAAAAATCAAAATTTAAAGCTAGCCAATTGTTGGTTAAAAAAAAAGGGTTTAAAGTACATGGTGAATTTTTTCCCAGTAATGGAACACGTAAACTCCACCA
The DNA here is from genome assembly GCF_003713205.1 of Coffea eugenioides. Taxonomy (NCBI): domain Eukaryota; kingdom Viridiplantae; phylum Streptophyta; class Magnoliopsida; order Gentianales; family Rubiaceae; genus Coffea; species Coffea eugenioides. The sequence continues at coordinate 17,632,889 of NC_040036.1, forward strand.
TTCCGAAGTACCAAACAATTGTTCGTAACCATTAATATTTAATATTGAAGCCCTATTCGCTCAAGATAGATATTTACTGGCGTTTATTCTAGGACCATCTTATATTTAACTTCTACTCTTTTTTTTAATAGGTGAGGTTTTAATTCTTGCCAAGAAACATGACAAGCACCATTCCAACTGAGCAGTAAATGGGCGACGGCTCACAAGTTAACAAGAAAGATATAGTAAATGGAACCCTCAGCCGAGAAAGGGATTGGAAGGGGGGATGGAAATGCATCAAAATCAAATTCATGCGATGAATCTTCGTAGCAATTTCGGTGCAATTATTGATGACTGGGAGGGTAAATTCGAAAGGAAGTACAGGCGTTTTGAGTTTGCAGTAAAAGGAAATTCAATATCACATTCACCTGTCCACAAGAAATAAATGACCACATGACCTGGGGCTGGGATGGAGGTTTGGGCGGGGAACTGGCTCTCAAAGTCTTTAATTGAGTCCTTCATAAGGAAAGAAATGCGTGGGAAAACTCTTGAGCCGTGTGCTCCTCTAATTTGCGTAACAATTTCCAGTCTCCCATTCCATACGAAGCGCATGATTGGTTTGGTAGGTGCTTTTACCGTTCCACACTCAATAGTATATTTTTCCCCCTCCGGTACCTATTTCACGGAAATTGTATTGCATTGTAACCTCGTGTCCTTGGGCAGACGTTGGCTTATGGGGAATTAATCTTCTTTGTAATGCACCGGCAACTTCTTCGATGTCACCACCAAAAACTACTTTATCTAGTACTATCTCTTTTTTTGCCTATGTACTGTGATTTTTTTTCCTTACAATAGAAGCAAATAAAACTGAAAACGTGACAGACAAAAGAGAAGAAAAGAAATATGTATGTATCTTGTAAAAACGAGAGAAAACCCAGTCTACTACTAAGTTATAGCGATTTTAACAACAACAAACGACATTTTGATTTTATTTGCGGCCAGTTTTTGTTTTTGTGCTCTGTACAGATCACTTCACCCTGAAAAAAAAATAAATTTTGGTTTGTTTGGATTGCCTTGATTTCAAATAAAATAATTTGTTTCATAAATTTTAATCACCTTTTTATCTCAAATACATCACGTCACAAAAAGAATTCGTAACACCGACCCGCAGTTGACTCCATTTGGTAATCACTTTGGTCAGCTGCTGTTCCTGGTTGTATGGTGAGGATTTCTCTTGGATGATATTTGATCTTTGTATTAAAAAGGAAAAAAAAAAAAAGGACTTCAATTGTAATTTTCATGTGCTTTCTCCTATCTTGCTTGCCTGGTCGGCAGTAGTCACCAAAGAAACTTTTCCATAATTGTACTATGGACAGTCCAAAAATTATCTGCTTTTTTTTTTTTTTTTCTCTAATTGCTATTTTTTGCTGTATTTCCTAACTAAGTTAGAAAAAAAAAAGTCAAATTCCCGTCCAATGTCACTCTCAATTCTGCATCCTAATGAAGGACAGCTGTCAAAAAAAAATTTGCAGAAAAAATTTTGGATGCTATAACCCATATTTACTACTGCTGACTAAGCAACTAAGCAGATGCTATCGTTGCCAGAAAAAGAAAAAAAAAAAAAGACTAAGCAACTAAATCTCTTTTTCTCAAAAAGATATACTTACTATTAAACACTGCTCGAAAGAATAATTATTAAACACTGCAAGAATTAATTAAAAAAGATAACCTCAGCAAGAATTAATAATAAAAAAAGAATTTTGCAAACGCCGCTTGCATAAATTAGTCCCAACTCCAATGTGAGATACAAAAACCCAAAATTCGCAGTAGAACTCTGCAACTGAGAATTTCGACCAGCCTCTTCGCTCTGATCACATGCCTTCTACTAGTATTATTCAAACAAACCTTAATTGACGCGAATGGGGAACAATTTGGCAACCCCGGCGAGGCCCCTGCAATCTCAAGACCCAACCAACGAAGATGAACCACCACCACCACTGCCACCCCAGCAGCTGCCCCTCTCACGACTACCACAACCACCGCCTCAACTACCACAAGAAAACCAACCTTCCACCTGCGAAATTTGCATCGAACCCATAATTTCACCAACCCAATTATTCAAAAGCCCAAACAATGACAAATGCGGGCCCCACCCATTCTGCAAGGACTGCATGATCAGGTACATCCAAGCGAAGCTGGACGACAACGTTTCCAAAATCGCCTGCCCAGCTTTGAATTGCTCCCAGTTCCTCGATCCTCAAGCTTGCCGGACCCTCGTGGGCCCCCAACTGTTTGTGAAATGGTGCGACTCGCTCTGCGAGTCGGCGGTGATGGGTTTTCCGAGGAGTTTTTGTCCCAACAGGAATTGCTCGGCGTTGATCGTGAACGAGTGCGGCGGGACTGTGAAGAAGGCCACGTGTCCCTGTTGCAAGCGGCTCTTTTGCTTCCAGTGCAAGCTTCCGTGGCACGCTGGTTTTAGGTGTGAGGAGAGTGGGGAATTCAGGGATAGGAATGACCGTGCATTTGGGGTTCTTGTGGAGCAGAAGAATTGGATGAGGTGTCCTCAGTGTCAGCATTTTGTTGAGCTCATTGAAGGTTGTCAGATTGTTAAATGCAGGTACAAAATTTTTTTTAAACACTATTTCTTTTTTTCTTTTTTAAAATGAAGGATGATAATATGGTCAATTGCACAAAAGAGAGCAATTTTTAAGATTAATTGGCCGTAGCAATTAGTCTTGATTAGTAATTGTTACTTCTAATAGAGATGGTGGTGGAGGCTGGTATTTTGTGGACGATAGAAGGCTGTCTGTGTTTGGGAATATAAGGTGAGGGAAAACAGAACAAAAAAGAAAAATTTGTATCAGCAGGGTAGGAGAGGAAGTGTATGGAATTTAATTGGGAGTTGAGCGTATGAAAGGGCTATGGATGGCTAGTCTTTCAGGATTTTGTCATGGAAGGGTAATAAATTACTGCAACAGGGTATTACTGGATTTTGTTCTACAGCATGGCAATAGGTTGAGCTTTCAGCTTTGCTGAACCTTCCAGCTAAGACAAGGGATGCTGGGGGAGTAGGAAAGAAGGGGGAGAATTTAGTTGATTCCAAACCAAAACAAAGTTCAGTTTGTTTCCTGCCGTGTGAACAAGTTATCATAGATGTCTGTCATGCTCGTTCTGTCTTATTGACATTTACTCAGTTTGTATGGTCTACTTGGTGGCTAAAGACAAGGGGGAAATCACATTAAATGCAACCAGAAAAAAAAAGGGAAAGCGTATTAAATGCAAAAAATAGAGCTTTGCAAGCTTTGTATAACCAGCTAGATTGGCAATCCTCACATTTGAATCTTTGTTGTATCTATCCTCTTCAGTGAGATGACTGGAAGTAACTGATTAAAAGCAATTTAGATTTCTGTTAAGAAACTGGTTTAGATGCTGATGCCATCACCTAAAGGCCAGATAATGGTGAAAGTTAAAGTTAGCTAGGTAACCCAATGATGTAGATGAGATCTAATTGCATATATGCTACTTTTTGCATGTAGATGTGCTACTACATTTTGCTACAGGTGTGGAGGGAAGGTCAATCGACATTGGTGCGATTGTCAGAGACCTCGTAGGGCCTGCATATGCTTCTTTTTGATTCTCTTTTTCCTCTTAACTTTCTGGCCATTTATGTTTCTGATCATTGATACCATAAGAGATTGTACATAGGCTAAAAAGAATTTGATTGTATATTAAAGTTTAGGGATAAGGATACTTCAAATATTTCTGTACTTGGTAAGTTTCTTCATCCTGCCATCTTGATATGAGAAGTTACTTCGTATACTGGATTGCCAAGTTTAACGATGATCCGAGAATGTGTAAAGAGGCCTAACAAGTCGTCTGTGGGCTCAGCTATGCGAACTTTCCTCAAGTTCCTTGGTTACATGTTAACCTAATTTTCACTGCGATTGCACGGTTCCATTTGATTCTGATTAACATAAGTCAATTAGTATCTTATCTTGAGAGGGAAATAGCAAAGAGGGACCGGGGAGAGGGTACTCCACTAGCATGGGACCAACATTACAGCTTAGGTAGACTCATGCTTTACCTTTAATTGCTGAATAGATGAAGAAAAGGGTAGAACAAGGATTTGAATGATGGGATCTGATTTTTTTCCGTCTGCTCTTTGATGTTGTATGTAGATGCCTTGCCTCTTTTTGCTACAAGTGTGGAAGACAGGTCTATCAGCATTGGTGTACTTGCGACAGTACTTCTATGTGCTGCGTATGGTTCCTTCGAATTTTCACAGTTCTTATTGGTGTTTTCGGAGTCCTTTTCCTGTTTTGGAATACAGAAAGTCGCAAACATAATGTATAGTCTTCTAACACATCCCCCTACTCCAATTTAGAGCTGGTATAGAGAAAGTTGTCAGGCTAAATTATCCTTCTCAAACGAACATCTACATGTACATGGACATGGCTAAGTTTTGCCTTTGACAATTCAAATATGGGGACTTTGGCAGCAGTTTCATTAGTGAGATTGGCCTTTGTGTATGATTATTTCACTTAACTCTCTCCTGGTATTGAAGTGTTAGATCAGAATTTTGCTTCGTTGCTACTTCCTTTTCTGCTGCTTTCTCGTCCTACAGGTCTATCAATAGCCTAGAGTTTCATAGACTGTGTCATCAGGACATCAAAAAAACCTCTTCCCTTTACAGGTTATGATTACAGGTGTGCAAGGGTGCGATGTATACTTGTGCTTCTTTACAGCAAATTACAAGGAGCATATTTGGCTTGGTTTACTTTTTATTGACCTAAAAAAAAAAAAGAAAAGGTTTAGTGTGATTAGCATGCTATCATACTCAGGGATTTTGACCTATAAATTTATAGGTGTTAAATGCAGGTACGTGAATGGGTAAAGGTTTACGTTGAAATCACTAATTTCGGTTCGAAACAAGATATTTTCATGGACTTGTAATAACATCCAAAGCCCATCGGGTTTGAAGAAGAAGAACGGTACCCAAATCCAAATCCTAATTGATATCCATAGGTAATGCACTATTAAATATCATAAATTTGAAAGCTAAAAATATGCACAGACATGGAATTTAAACGGAAGGGAAATCTGATTTAATCACCAAATTTGCAAGTGGCAAAATTATGGTTGGAGAATGGTGCAACATGCAAGAAAGATTTATTAATTCAATGCATAAAGTGGTATCAGCCAAGTCTATTTTATTTCTATAGAGTCCAAATGAGATTCTATTGAAGCCCACAAGTCTCTCACGGTGTTTGGGTTTGGGTGTGACACTCCGAGCCCAAATTCACAAAAATAGGATGCCCCGCTGGTATACCCAGCCATATAGTAGGTTTTTTGGTACCAGGTTCAGCGTGAATAGCATTAGCTCCTCATAATGATTAGATGATTGATATGTAATACTCCAACCTTAAGCGTGATTAGCATTACTTCCTCATATAGATACGCAGGCATGGGGCTGTCGCTTACGAGGTTACCAGTATAAGAATAGGCGGTAGAGTGACAAGTGCCATGATTCCTCGTAGCCATTAACTACGGCTTAAACATCAGACGTGCTTAGATCTAGTAACGGGTAACCCAGGATAAATCGATCGACAAGCTCCAGACTTAGTAATGAGCAACAAATGCATAGGCCCTTTACCTTTTTTTCTTTCTTTTGGAGGAGGAGTAGAAGGAGAACAAGGAGATTGGCACGACAACTAGTTATTATTATAATATAAAAATCACGTTTAACTGTGTGACAGACTGTCTGTGTCAGTCATCTTAATCTTACCATTAGAGACAACAACTAATAAGTCTCTGTGCCGCTGCTTTATTCTTAATCTTATGATTCTTGTCGCTAAGAGAAATTCTTTATACCATATTCCAAACAACCTGGGCTGGGAACTAAATGAGAGTAATCCACCATGAGGTTCTCTCAACTTTCACGGTCCCACCTCACCGGAAAGGCTCGACCACCCAAACCAGCTCCTTTTTGCTGGCGCGCGTTCGACGATTTGTTCTTTGAGTCTGATAGAAGTTATGTCTACGATCTGAAGTAGTGCTCGTGAATTGCGGCCTATGAAGCCACTTTCTGGCTCTCCTAGTAACTAAAATAGCTGTCACCACGTCATGTGGCAGAGTTAGAACGTAATTAACAGGAAATGTTGGTACGTAGAAGATGGTAACATCGTTTTTGCCAGGCAACACATAAACAGGCGTAAATGCATCCGCTGGCTGAAATGGAAGCAAAAGCATCAATTTAGGTAGGAACACCGGAAATTTTTTTTTTTTTAAAAAAAATTGTCCATTAATTTCCGCTAAACGGATAGAGTCCATCAACTATCGTACTATATGAAAATTTTAAAATCGAAAGAATAACTGGTCTTCACATGCACTAGCCAGTTATAATAAGGAACAGCCTAATAGACTACGTGGAACTTACTTATAGTTAATCAACTATGACTTATCTTAATGAAGGTCACTCAAACCCCATTTGTTATTGTTCAATAAGAGAGGTTTAGATAACTGGTTCAATTTGTTATTGTTCAATTTGTTATTTGTTATTGTTCAATAAGAGAAGTTTTATGTTGGTTCGAAGCAACTACTAAGCATGTCTAGTAATTGGTCTATAATCAATCGAAAAGTTCTTTGTTGACATCAATTTTCTTCACAGGATCACATCAATTTTCATTAAATACCCAACAAATTCGAGTTGATTTGATCTTCCAACAATTCGTAAAAATATTTTCAAACCTTGCTCTTGTTGCAATTTTTTTTTTCTTCTCATTCAGAGCTAGTAAAAGCTCAATTCTTTTCCTACTATCAAAAATTGAATGCATCTCTTTCTTTCCCTATCCAAAAAAGAGAGTTTTAACACCTTTCCAAAGAAGAAAAAGGGAATTTTAAGGACCAAACAAAGAAAAGAAAAGGAGTGAAAGTTGAAAGGGTCATCTTACGAGACGTAGTTAGTCAATTGTAGTAGATTGTGAAATTTTTAAAGTTTAAATTAGGGAATTGTGGACATTGAAAATTTGGGGCTAAAATGAAATTTGAGAATAGTCAAAGGGTGTAAGTGAAATTAACCTATCCTTTTAGCCAAACGTCTTAGGACTTAGGAGTGCACCTTCGTCTTCTGTCCTATCCACAACTGGAATACCCCGCAGGCCCCACAGGTAAAAAGGCCCTCAACAAACCCAAAAACAAAAAACCAAAGGAGGAAGCAACTACCGCTCCTTACACAAATCCAAATTCGCCACGCGTCCTATGATCATTGGTTACACGTTAACCTCCACGCCCAAGCAACCTCCACAATCGACTGGTAGATACTCATAATCTACCTGTCTCTATAGGCCGACATCTATATATAAAAAGGCGGAGGATTCGCTCGCAGAAAGCTCGAGGCATCGACAATGGCACCTCTTTCCTCTCTCCCATTATTTCTCTCTGTTTTCTTTTTAGCTGTAGCGACGGTGTCGTCCGCCATTTTTGAAGAACGTGATGACGTCGTCAGTAACGATAATCCTTTGATCCGTCAGGTAGTCGGCGACAATGATCATCTGCTCACCGCCGACCACCACTTCTCCTTATTCAAGAAGAAGTTCGGGAAATCGTACGCCTCCAAAGAGGAGCACGATTACAGGTTTGCTGTTTTCAAGGCTAACATGCGCCGAGCTTTGCGCCACCAGAAGCTCGATCCTTCCGCCGTCCACGGTGTCACCAAGTTCTCTGATTTGACTCCAGCTGAGTTCCGCCGAAACTTTCTCGGCATGCGCCCAAGGCTTAAGTTTCCGGCTCATGCTAACAAAGCTCCCATCCTTCCGACCGATAATTTACCTACAGATTTCGATTGGAGAGAGCACGGCGCAGTCACGCCGGTGAAGAATCAGGTAGAGTTTCTACTTTCTCGCGGCTTTGAACTGTACAATCATCAATGTGCTATTTAATTATTGGATTAGGGTTTCAAGACGTTGATAGTTGATTTTCTGATATTTACTTTTGCTCCTAATGTATTGTTTCTGGTAAATTTTGTACTATTACTATAGTTGTACGTTGAAATCTGACTGGTTTTTCTTGTACTCTGTCGCTGCGCCGTTGGGTATTTTAAACTAATGATGATTCTGATGGATATTTGTTGATGACTGTAAAAAACCAGGGTTCATGTGGGTCCTGCTGGTCGTTTAGTGCGACAGGAGCTCTGGAAGGTGCAAATTTCCTGGCAACAGGGAAGCTTGTGAGCCTCAGTGAGCAACAGCTTGTGGATTGTGACCATGAGGTTCGTCTGTTCTCTTTAGAATCAAATCCCGCCTCTGCTCTTTATACTTCAAAAAAATATGTTGTAGGTTGGTTGGTAAGTTTAACTGTTTTCAAGAAGCAAAGCTATAACTCTATTCTGTTTGATTGATACATACGTTAGTGGCTTTATGCTTGCTTCTTGGGGTTTTGCTTAAGTAGCTGTACGTATAGTTTCTCCTGAAAGATATTTTAATCGAAATAAGATTCTGTATTCTGATCTGATTGAACACATTGTCCCATTGGTTTGAGGTGTTGCTGTAGATATTAGCTGAAAGAATCATTCAAATCTCTATTTCCTCAGTAAAGATCTTGGAGTAAAGTTATTATTTGGATTAATTTGGAATGCTTACAATTTGTAAATATGGGAAAGAAACGACAGAATCCTTTCTCTATAAACAAATCACATGCACGATTCAACGTATATGTCCTCGACAAAGCCCATCTCTCTTTCACACATCTGCAACCCCACCCCACCAAAAAGACTATTTTCTTTAAGCAAAACAAGGAGATAGAGAATGCAACATAAATAACGTGCAATATTATAAAAAACAGCTGCTTGATTGTTTGATGTGTGTTGCTCAATTACAAGATTGTGAAGAAATAACATCCAAGGAATACAATATTGCCTTCTTAATATCTTAGCTTGGTGTCATACATGTTTCCTTGTCTGTAGTGTGATCCTGAAGAACCAGACTCGTGTGATTCCGGGTGCAATGGTGGACTGATGAACAGTGCCTTCGAATACACTCTAAAAGCTGGTGGACTAATGCGAGAACAGGACTATCCCTACTCTGGTTCAGATCGTGGAACCTGCAATTTTAACAAAACTAAGATTGCAGCTAAGGTTGCTAACTTCAGTGTTGTTTCCCTTGATGAAGAACAAATTGCAGCAAATCTCGTCAAAAATGGTCCTCTTGCAGGTATTAGGCTCTTCAATTTGATCCCTTAATAGTTTAGTTATTCAGTGGTTTCTCCACCTGTTGCAGCCACTATACCTCCCTCTCTAAGCTAAGACATTAAATGATGCTCAGCTCACAATAAAAAATTTACTTTTCTTGTCTCTATACGCTCCTTATCTCTCTTTCTCAGCACAAACGTTTTGCAGCAAAAAATGTTGATTTTCATTTCAATTTTGGAGCTTTGATTTGCTAAATGATCTCATAGACAACATAAGTTTGACAATTCTACTTCTCTTGTATGCAGTGGCTATTAATGCAGTTTTCATGCAGACATATATTGGGGGTGTTTCATGCCCATACATATGTTCTAAAAGACTAGATCACGGTGTATTATTGGTAGGCTATGGTTCATCAGGGTATGCTCCAATCCGGATGAAAGAGAAGCCATACTGGATCATTAAGAATTCCTGGGGAGAACATTGGGGAGAAAATGGTTACTACAAGATCTGCCGAGGGCACAACATTTGTGGGGTGGACTCCATGGTATCAACCGTTGCAGCAGTTCATACAAGCACTTAAAAAGAGTGGCTGTGGTGATGACGTGATTGACATCATCTCTGTATATAGTAGGAGTATGGACTGCATGAAGCTGCTCCCTGTCCGTTGATTGTTATGCCTAGTAGTGAAGGGGCCATAAGTTCATTGGCAACATTGCTTGAAAAACGCAACTTTTTCCTTCTATATTAAGTTCTGTAATCCTCGTGAAGCATAAAACTCAGCAAAATATGTGTTTAACTAATGAATTATTGTTGCTCTCATAAATATGCTTTACTTCTAGCGCGCAGCTATCATGAACACCTGATTTTTCAGATGACTGAGGGATCAGCCTAACGGCCAGTTAAGGCTCTTAAATTCTTCCCCGCTCTCAGTTTGAATCCTGTGTGTGTGAAAAAATGTGTGAGCAAGGATACGGAGGTTATAGGAACAATGAATTTTTGAGATCCCTCTAGCATTCCCTTCGACAAAGCCAAGAAACATAAATAACAAGCAATTTACTTTATTGTTGCATACCGTGACCACGAACTCAGCCATTCGAAACTACAAACAGACAACAAAGCTCAACTCAATTGGTTAAGCAACTTTACCCGGGACTTAGAGATCACTGCGACCAAGAAGGCAAGAACACGGCCATTCGACACCACAAACAGACAACAACGCGCATCAACTAAATTGGTTGAGCAAAATTACCCGTTACCTAGAGGTCACTGCTTCGCATCACCAATAAAGTGAATGGAGTTCAGTTCCACTATTGATCCTTTTCAAAATAAATAAAAAGAAAAATAAAGCAGGAAATGAAAGAGAATATATCAGTGCCGTTTCCCCAATGGCAATCAGGATGTGCATGTCCTCTATCAGCAACCAAGAATCCAACATCGTACTAAAAAAACGGGAGAGCACAGCCTTATTTTCTTAACAACTGGCACATACACTTGGATAAACCTAAATAAACAAATCGATAAATATTACAATGCATGTGGACATCTTATCTTTGAATAATTATACATCGTGAAGGCACCACCACCTCTAAGAACAACAGCACTCCGCATATAATAATCATTATTTGAAAAAAGACTAGAACACTAGCGACAGAGAGAGAGAGCTGCAGAGGAGGTTCCTTCATTCCCAATGCCCTTTTTAATACATGTCCATCCAAATAAAATAATTGCGGACAACTCCATGTTTTGTGCAAAACCACAGATTATTTGGAGCCTTATATTCAATCCTCCTCATCATTGAGTAAGGCAAACGAGAACGGGTGGAACTTGTACCCATCGCCCTCATAAAACTTATTCTGAAACTCCACCCAATGAAGTCGCAATGCATGGAGGAAGGCACTCAATGTTTCCATCACTAACAATACTCCAACAGTTGCAAAAATGAATACTATGATTCCCACAATTAAAATGATTACATTGTTGAACCTGCAACAAACAGATGAGTAAACGGAAATTCATTCTTTGCTCTCTAAAAATGAGGTAACATCTTAATCATCTATGAGACCACCTGTCACAACTCCCAATTAAAGTCCGAAATTATTCAAATGCGTTAAAACCACAAAAAGTTCAAAAGAAAAGGCCCTTCTATTCCTTCCGTAATAAGGATGTAAATTTACCTGTTATTCTTTAATACCATAGTAGGGCATTGTTTGAGAATTGCATTCTCTAAAATATGTACTATATCTCAATATCTCTCATAGGTTTTGAAGTTGCAAGAAATTTCTGTCACTGTTAAATTTATTGCTCAACTGTGTAGAATAGGGACATAAGATAGATCAACTTACCCCCAAGCTAGGAGAAGAACCTTCTCATAGAACACACTTGATAACTCCGAGTGGGCAAGGCTGAAAATGTCAAAAACACATCTGATCAGCACATAACTGAACAGATATGTGTGATGTGCCAAGAAGCACAGGAGGCATACAGTAATAGCTAGCTTCCTGAGCCAAGTAAATATGTGATTCTCAGTCAGCATACCTGAGAGCCCACAGACGAAGATAAGATGCTGTATTTGAGACAGCCCCAAGCACAAACTCTATAGTATGTATAAGCTGATGGACAAAAATTTCACTGAATTCGAATTCTCCATGGCCATGTGAATCTTGATTTGTCTCCACCAGCAAAGACTCTTCTGTGTCTTGGAGGGGAGCATAAGAGTGACCATGGTGTCTCTGCAGAAGCAAGATTCCAAATGGTGAAAAAAAAGGAAACAAAATAGAAAACTGCAAGGCAACCAAACAATTAAGCTGGGAGGAGAAGAGCAGTGTCAGTAAGCAAAATAGTAGAACGTTAAACAAGAACATACATCGTGTTCCAACTTCAGAAGGAAAGGCTTGGGAATCAGCATCCATGGAATAGAAATAAGAGCCAGCAGCACCAGTACAATCTGGACAAGAAGCAAAAAATTAGTTAATCAGCCATAGACAGAGTATATGTTGCAAGAGTTTTTGGTATATTTGAACTAAAGATGAGAAGAAGTCATTGAAACACATAATTGTGCCAAAATGAGTACTAAACCTGAGTTGTCTTCTGGCCAGGGAAAAGCTGATTTTCACCCAGATCATCCGTAGGACCAAGGAACATGTATATCATGACATGATACAGATCAGCTTGTGAACCAGTCCACCACTTTATAATAATCAGGATGGAAAGGTAGCCAAAGAGGCCATTCAAAAATATCACCTCAGGAACAAACTGGCACCTGAAATTCCAGAGTCAGTTTGCAAGTATGGGAAAATAACAGTTATAACAAGAAGCAACTAAGCAACATTCAGGTGCTCAATGACAAGACTAAAGATATTGGAGATGACGATATGAGGACCAACATTATCTTATAAGACTTACCATACATTAATGCTGTTCCTGAAGAATAAAGCATTGCAGAAGCTCAATATGATCCCAAGGTTCATTTGGGCCACACCAATAAGTATAGACATTTTCATCTTTAATGAATTTAGGAATGGCAATTCACTACGTGTACCATGCCATGCAGGATCCACACCAAATGGATAAGTATCGCGTGCCTTGATTAAGCCTACTGTAGTAGCTTCACTGCAAAGAAGCAAATTAACATTTTGAGAGACTGCAACTTACAAAAAATACCAACAAGGTATCCAAACAAGTTAAATACCTGCAAGAAGCATCACGGCATGCATATGCTGAGCGACCAAATAATTCAAATGGGAGAGAGAAGAACTCGTTGTAGATAAGCCCCGTGTAGATTGAGAAAAGTGACATTAGCAGAATCACATAACGCCCACCAAAAGTCATTTCCATGATGTCTCCAAGCTTCTGCAGTGACAAGATTCAAAGTGAGGATCAATCAAGAACATTAATAATGTTATAGAAAAACAAACAGCAACTTGAAAGTGAGGATCAAAAATGGCTATGATACTTCCCTAGAAACACACAACAGGAATATTAATGCTCACGAATTTTAGTTGAGTTACAAAGAGTTTGGACAGAAAAATAGACTGCTGCTATTAGGATGTGCAAATGTGAAAAGTCAGAAGAATTTTCTACAGGATGACCAGATGGATACTGGATATTTTAATCTCCCGGAAGCGTGGGAGCCCATGCACAAGAAAAGGATAATTCCTATGAAAAATGCAATCATAGTTGCACATCAAAAAGCTAGATTCTAACATATCTCACCATCTAAAATATTGCAGCTACTTACTTCAGGGGAAAAACATCCATGCCATGGATGTTTTGATTTTTTTGAGGGATACTTGATCAATTTAACTACCAACACTTTTACTATACTAACCTATATGCATATACAAGGAAAGTTCCTTTAATTGAAACAACCACAGTTATCGAAGATCTGTTCAAACATATGCTGGGTAAACACTGAGCAAAAACCATTTTCTTCTTGTTTTCTGCGGTGTTTTCATGTGGTCAAGGTAAAGTTTTGTTTTAGAAAAAGAGAGAGAAGAAGCAGCAGTCAAGTAGCATTAGCAATGCATGTTCATGCATGTTCATGCAAACAATTTAGATTCTCCCTAGGGAAACAAAAATGCAGTCACATGCAAGCCCCAAAGAGAGGTTGCAACACTTGGGTCAAGAGACAAGCTTAAGAGTCAACCGGCAGATCTTGGAAAAGCTCAGCACCAGTTGCTAAGACAATGCTATCTACAAGGGCCAGAATCCACTAATGGTTTTCAAGATGAGAAGAAAACAGGTATGATAATAGAGGTCTAAGAACAACAACATCGGCAGCCTCCACACTTTGGGTCATCATTATTTCTTTCAAAAACATGCATTTAAGCCAACATGGGGACCCAGCAGCCTCACTTTTGTCATAAATAGCTTCATATACCAAAAGTATAAGAAACTAGAGAAAGAATGTTCTATCTATTTCACAAGCAGCAAAAATACATTCACAAGCCAGTATTAGCTAGCCCTCACAAAATGTTAGTTTAAGGTACAGTTTTCTGTGCTCCACGAAGCAAGGAAAGGCCACCTTTTCAGCTTAACCACAACCAGTAATGTGGTCATGCCCAAATTTAAATATAAATGCAGGATTAAGAAACTCAAGTTCCAAAAGAAACCATTATATTATTAAAGATGTTACTTGAACATTAGCCGGTGGGCCTTGCACAACCAGGAAAATGCTTACCTCACTGGAGTATTTCCGCTCCCGAATTATTAAGAATAATGTTGTAACCAACAGGCATATACCATGACCCCAGTCACCAAACATGACTGCAAAAAGGAAGGGGAATGTGACAATGGTGAATACCCCAGGATTTGCTTCTTGATACTTAGCCACACTGGGAAAAGGCAAATAAAGCAGCGAATATCTCAGCTCATATCCAATAGATAGAAAAAATGGAGACTGACAAGGGAATATTCATTTTAAAAAATGAAAGAATAATATATAAGGCTTAAAAGATTTATGCGGAGACGGGGCAGATACAGAAGCAACTAATGGACACATCTCAAGGGTATGGAAGCAAACTAGACATACAGAGGATCTATTTTTTTTCCCTCAAAGAACTTTGCTCAGGTGAATGTCCAAATATATGGACCCTTTCTTTTATTTACCTTAACCAAGGGTAGATTCAGCCAATGCCTGAAGCCTTTACAATTTTGAAGAGGTGGGTAATATCATACAGATAAACCAATTTTAACAAATTCTTCATTTAAATCTCGTACTCTTCTATCTACCGAAACTTTGTTCCCTCTTTAGTCTGTCATATTTTGTTTTATTATTATTGTGCCATTTCTTAAAGCATAACTAACAAATATTTCATTTTACAAGGACGTAAAAGGGACCTTTGAAAGGCTGGGATGAAAGAAAATTACTCATCACTGCCAAGTACAGAATAGAGAGTACTATAGCAGGTTTATGACATTTTCCGTCTCACATCTTCTAGATGGAGTGTTTTTATTACCAGTTTCTTATATATGAAGTCTACAAAACTTGACAATTCAAAAGAGACTTTTCCAGTAATTAAATATTATCCAATGGATGAAAATTGTAAAACTTATAACCCCCAGAACTGAATTAACTTCAAGTCCAAAAGAAATTGCCAAACGGTAATTTTCATTTGCTTCAAATCACTTATTTCTCTTAAGACATATTTTTGCTATTTTCGGTTCAACAAAAGCAGTAGGAAAAAGCTTCTGCATTCTGAAGCTTTTGAGATAAAATAGCTTTTCAAATTTCTAAACAACTATTTAGAAAAACTTTCAAGACAGTCACAGCAAACAAGCATGTCCTATTTGTGTAACAACACATGTTCCATACATTGAATCCATACCCCTTTATAGTTTTGCTGAATTACTTAGTCAAAATGATATAAGAGTAAAACTAACCCATATGCATCGACAATCTCTTGAAATGCAGAAGTAACTTTATTTGTTCGAAAATATGTAGGAGGTGCCTCTCGAGTATGCAAAACCCGAAATATGGCACCAACTTGTGAATTGGAATCATATGTTGCCCGTTGCAGTGCATCCTGTATCTGCACGAATCACATTCACAATGTAACAACTCAATATCTTATAAAAACACAGAAGAGTGCACAAGCTACACAACCAAAATTGTTGTAATTTATGAACTGCCAGCCCATGTCATACAGCACACCAACCTGACACACATCGCCACATCACAAAATCCAATTGCAGAATCAAAAAGTCAAGACAGAATTACCTGTTTTGTTGCAAAAATTGGGCTCCAACCTTCAGCCACCAGACACTTCTTAGTTACGTCAAAGCTAAGCATGTTAAGTGTATGGTAAATGGATTTCTCCCTCCTCACCTGCAGGAGTTACAAAATGGTAAGCTAAAAAGGGAAAATCTTTTCTCGCTTGTCAGCTAATGCTAATGACAAATACATAGACAAGCACGTGACTTGGTACTCAATCAGAAAACAATTGCATTAGATACAACTATTAAGATGACACACCAAAAGGTTCCATTGCTCAAACTGTTCTCCAATAGATTGCAATAAATTTCCACGGTGCACCAGTCCAGCATCTATTGTGGTCTTCAGCTCCAAAAGTCTTCCTGAAACCTGATACGCAAAAGAACAACATAAACAGCATATTCCAAAACTTATTGATAGAAAACAAGTGGTTCAACCCCAAACACAAAAAGTGAAACCAGACAAAGCTATATACTTTTTCTAGAAGTCATTAGTACTCAATCACCAATCAGAACCAACAAAAGATGATGCTGCTCTTTCCCAGAAGTCAATTTTAAATTTTGGAAAAGAAAAGCTGATTGTTGAATTAGTAAAAACTATTCAATATTCTCGGCTAAATCACAAAGGAGAATCTATTAAAACTGCTAAAGTTGATGTCTGTCACTTTCAATAGTTTACAAAATAATTCTGAACCACTAAATCCTGCACATCCAGCGAGGAAAAGCTGCAAGTGAAGAATTCAGACCTTAAAGATTCTCCAGCAACAAGTTAGAAGAAAAGAAACTTTATTACTGATTAGTAACAACACGTTATTTTTTCACATCTTTCAATACGAAAGAGCAAATGAAACAACTAAAGTGGATGTTTGACACTTTGATGAGCTTACAAAATTTTGAACCACTGTCCTGCACATCCAGCAAGAAAGAAAGTTTTAACTGCCGAATTTGATCATCTCCAGATATATTAGTGGAAAACAAGCAACCACTTGCTTTTCATATCTTTCAATACAGTAAACCAGACGCAGCTGCAACAAATATAATCATGGTATCCACACTTGCCAAGTTTTTCATCTTTCATAATTTTCAGTCAGCATCACGTGTTGAAGTCAAGAATCAAAAGGCAACAAAGGAATCTAACATATGTAGATCAAGAAAGAGAGAAAAAAAAAATAATAAAGACCTATATCTCCACACTCACTAATGAATGGCGTACAGAGAAGAGATTGAAATATTTGGCCAGACATGTATTCTCATTTGGAGAAATTGACAAGGATGTACACTATCTGGTTT
This sequence comes from Coffea eugenioides, assembly GCF_003713205.1. Taxonomy (NCBI): domain Eukaryota; kingdom Viridiplantae; phylum Streptophyta; class Magnoliopsida; order Gentianales; family Rubiaceae; genus Coffea; species Coffea eugenioides. The sequence goes on from NC_040036.1 coordinate 17,650,053, forward strand.
ACTTGAGACATTTGAGATCAACAGACTTCACAAATTGTTTAACATAGTGATGATGGAATACCAAATACCTAATTCTTCAACCAAAGGTGAACCAACCAAAACTTTTCAAACATGTGCCAATGAAGTGGCAAAAGCTCTAATAAGAAAACCAATAGCTTGTTGTTATTGCTCAATCTATATTAAACCATTTTCTAAACCCTCCACCACCCTAAAAATATAATATAAACAACTCAGTTGTGCCAGTTGAGTATATCATCGAAGCGAATCTCAACCAACTTCCGAAGTCAATATTTCGCAATCAAAGGATAAAGACATCCACAAGATTAACCAGACAAGCCTAAACATACAAAAGAAGGTTCATGCTCACAGACAAATGAATGATTTATACAATCTTGCATGTGGTTTACAAGGCACGTGCTCACAGACAAATGAACGATTTAAACAAAGTCGAAGCTAGACTTTCTTCTAAACAGTTATGTAATTTAAAATAACTGAAAACAAGTGAAACAGCCTGGATATTGTTGGACAGGTGACAGCAGACCTCGAATATTTTAACTAGTACCTCGGTAATTGCTTGAGCCTGTTTGCTCAAGTCTTCATTGAATGGGTAACGATTAGCCCCAAATGCTTCACATATTTTAAGAATCTTGTTCTTGGCCCTTTCTCCAGAAAAAAATACAACAAACACATTCTTCTCAACCTACACAATCATAATCAACAATCAAAGATGATACACAAGTATGATAAGTGAAAATACAAAAGTAGGTCATAAATTGCTTAAATGCAAGTTCTTCGCATGAAGACTCATTGATGATCCAAGAGGAAAGAAAGATTAAGCTAGTAACAGGCTTAGAAGACTGCTACAAGCATGCATAGGAATAAACACCACTCATCCTGATCAATGAAACTGCCTGGACATATCGCAAAACCCTATTTACCAGCTCTGCAGGGGACAAAAAGAGGAAAATGCAGAAGAAAAGTAAACGCAAGTTCAAATTCATTGTCCCATAAGAAAGGAAATGGCAAAGAAAAGTAAAACTTAAGAGATATTATATCCCTCCAGCCTCCAGGCCCAACTTTTCTTCCCACCCAGATAGCAGGGCTAAGAGGAGGTGAAGCACAGACAACTATAAGGATCATATTCTGTACTTCAAAATCAAAAAGAAAATTAACAAGTGGAAAGACAAGTATATGTGGACCTCTCTAACCTTTTCCGCCTTCCTTGAACCACACAAAAATGACTTTAATGATCATCACTCACTCAGACGAAGAGTTTCTCCATCTTATGCTCTCTCCACTTTTATGTCAGCATGAGACTAATTTTAAAGACATTGTTTATCTGTCTGTATACATAAATAGGAGTGGTGGTGCATACCTTCTCTCCTGAAAGAGGATCAGTGACGAGCTCCTCAACTACTGCTTGTCTCAGAAACACATTACCCCTGGTAGCACGGAATATAATCCTCTCAAATGCCATGGATTTCTCTCTAGGAACAAGTCCAGAGATAGACCCCAACTTAACTTGCTTGGATGGGTCTGTTACAGTTTCCTATATGAAACGGGACCAAATGGAGTTAGGTTAGTTATGGAAGAAGCCAGATATTTACACAATGGTAGTCTTCAGTAGTCATTTTGCACCTGATCTGTTAAAAGAGGAGTTTCTAAGGATTCTTCAGCACTCTGACTTGATGCATACTCCCTTTGTTGTGCTTCGGCACTTCTTTGAGCAGACTGAAAAAATCCACCGGCCTGAGGAGGACAATAACATTTATGTTAGTTAATGCAAGCAAGCTCATCATGTAAACAACAAACTGTCTGTTGTAAGGCTCCAGATCCACTGAAGCTGAGTAAAAATTTATTCCCCCAGCAGAAAATAAGAATTTGTGTCCCAAGCATCACTAGCATCCAACCACTACAGCCATCTTAATTCACATGTTGTATCAATCATGAAGTTACAGATCAGTGTACATATAAACATACATATATAGCATTCACGATTTTTTCTTTTCCAACTACCGTTTTTGCTCAACTCTCTTAAAGCAGAAGAGCATATATATACATACATACAAATCAATCAAAAAATTTAAGTGCATTCATATGAAAGGGTTAGTGTTATAACCTACAGATTGATGAATTAGACATTCAAAGACAACCAAATCAATGTTATATAAGAACTCAAACCCATTATTTAACGAGCCTTTCATGTCAATTCTACGAAGTAACTTCTACAGTACCATTAACAAGTAGGTTCTGCCCAAGCTTTCAAAATTCTAACAAACAAACTTGGGCATTCTTGCACCACTTTGATACATTATTTTGATGGATTCAAACAGTACAAAGGATAATGACCAGCTACTACTATCTAAAGAGGGACAACTATAATAACAAGATCTACCTTCTGCAACACAAGCTTATACTCTACTAGTTCATTATAGGAGCGCTGCAACTTTTCACTGTTCGCATTAATTTCAACTAGCTCAGCTTCAAGTTCCCCAAGCTTTATCTGGCAATATAGTGAAAGAAACACAGTTAGCATGCTTCAAACTAAAAGAACTCAAGGGTCGGTAGACATTTAGAGTACCTCCAAATCATCCAGATTGAGAACAGCTTCCGATACAGATCCAGTAGGAAGTGACAGTCCTGCCCTTGAAATTTGATCCCTGAAAAATCGTAATTTGCGAGCCATCTCTCCACATCTTCTTATCTGTCCATGAACTCAAATTAGTATGTGGCAGCAATGATTTAGAAGCAATTGAATTTGATGTAACATAATTAAATAACTGCATCCAAAAAAAAAAAAGGAATGTATATCACCATAGCTGTAGTTGTCTAGGTAAGTACAGCAATTAGGATAACGATCAGATTGTGATGCAATTATAGTCATTACACAATCTACAACAAAACTCCAAACATTATCATTCATTTTCTTGCAATTATGACATCTATCATGTGAATAAGCACCAACACCTTGCAATAAAATGCATGGAAGTCATGTTCCATAAGCAACAAACATGTACCTGAGTTGCATATGTCCGCTGGAATGGGCTCTTTTCAGCATTCAGCTGATAGCACCAAATATAGGAAAACATCAGTATAGGTATCCAACAAATATAAAAATTCAAAAGCATTCACGAACCAAAAAGCTCTGCACTTTCTCTACATTCAAACTCATCATTTTTTGATCAAATCAAGCAAAATCAGTTCAATCAACAGGAAAACTGAAAAACTGTGAGCATTTGCACAGTGCTAATACGCTAGCAAGGACTGATTTCATTGTTTTGCAATAAAATCCTAGTGACCTATTACTAGGCTAAAAAACAGAGAAGAAAAGATCAAATAATCTTCCTCCCGATGAATGAACATCTCAACTCCGTCGCCGTTCTGCGATGCCTACTATTGGCACGATTTTCAACGTTGAATAGTAGAAAACTCAGCAAGAGACAACTAATTTGACAATCTTCGGAAGAGAAACCCTAACTGAACAACATCGGCAATTTTGCAATCTTCAAAAATCCAATCAGCTCTGCTTTTGACTGATAGTATCAACAATTATCTAAGTCTGTGCTAGTAAATGCAAATCGTATAGCAATTCAGGGGGGAAAAAAGGGTAGCATTACGGACGTCTTTAAATTGAACAAGGCCGAGTTCGCCGAGGTAATCTATGGTGAGGTGAGCGGACTCGGCGGGGATGATCAGTTGGACCAGCTGCATCGGCTCTGACCTCATCAGATCCATTGGCGGGCAACATCCTCCTCCTCCACGCCGCTCTGCCATCTTCTACACCCCCTTCCCGATTCTTCTCTATGTCTCTTTCTATCTTCCTGTCCCTCTGTTTCCCCGAGTCCTTGTCATAAAATTACACCACGACTCTATATGTATGCAGTCCCCACGGACGACTGCCACTTATCTTTCTTTCTCTCTCCGTCATAACGGAGCTGTAACAGATTCAATCACACTATTTCTTTACCGCCTTCAGTAATCTTAATATTCAGAGTATCTATCTAATCTTTCATTATTGTTATTATAAGATGCCCACTGACCTTTCGCTCTTGTGAGAACACGCCCTAAACTTTTGCTGGCTAATTCTGTGCACCCTCTAACTATAACCGAATTTTCATTTTGATTCCTAAACTTCAAAATGGGATGATTTAGTCCCTAAATTATAAAATTTACTGTACCTAAGTCCCTAAAATATAGAACTCATCCATTTTAATTCTTAAAGTATAAAATTATGTCCCAATTTAATCCCTAATATACACCCTTGTAAATATAAACTCTATCTCACTTCCTTAATAATATTACTTAAGTAGGACAAATTTCAGAATAAAAAAAGTGGGATAAATTTTATAAGCGAGGGATTAAGGTGTCCCATATTTAAGTTTAAGATCTAAAATGAAAATTTAGGTATGGTTAAAGGGGTAGAATGTGGAATTAACCCACTAATTTGTGTAAACTTATTGAATTTGGCTTACGATCCAATATTTAGTGTTTTACGGATACTTTTGTCACTATTTCCAAATTAGTATTTGTATTTATCGAACAAATGAATACAACCTACGTCTCACCTATTTTTAAAAGATAGATAAGAACTCTCTTAGTCTTTTTGCTATCAGTGTCTTTTTGCCAATTCATCAGGAGGATGTTGTAGCCATATTTCAAAAGACGGACAAGGACAACTCTGGTGCTTTTACGGTCAAAGAATTTCAAGAAGTCCTTGATGACATATGTGAGAGATATCCTTAGCTGGAACTATATTTGAAAAATAAGCAGATGCATAGTCTAGTTGATCTTTTGAAAGATTCAAAAGGGAATGATGTAAAAGAATCCGTTGAGGTGAACATTGAAGAATTTAAATCGGCTCTCTCCCAAGTTGATTCTCAGATGAAGAATCTTCCTGCAACTGCCCAGGTTTGTTAACTATGATGTCCAAATTTGGTCAATCGTATCATGGGAGTTACAGGAAGTAATATTTTTTTAGGATATTTTTACAGGTTGCATCTCAGCAAGGTGTCTATCTTGCCAATTGTTTTAATCGGATGAAGGAGGTTGAGACAAATCCAGAAGGTCCTCTTAGGTTCAGGGGAGAAGGACGCCATCGTTTTCGCCCTTTCAGGTATCAGGGGAACCTTTAGTTAGATATCTTCTGCATCCCCACTCATTAACAGTTCCACTCTCCTGACACCTACTAATGCAATTTGGAGAATAAGATGAAGTTGGAGATTAAAAAATCTTCTTTTCGGATGCAATTTGAGAATGTTAGCTTGTTTGGAGGCAGTTTATTCTACCAGATGATAAGAGATTCTTAAGAAACACCATATGAGGATGAATACTTGGATCAGAGGAAAAAACTTTGTCTGTATAGAGTTGGCAAAGATAGAAATCTATTGAAAAGTTGCAGGGTTGTTGCATGAGCAGCTTGTAGATTTCTTACTTGTGCAATGTACTTTGATGCTTGTTTCAGGTACCGGCATGTTGGACAATTTGCTCATTTAGGAGGTGAACAAACAGCTGCCCAGCTTCCAGGAGATTGGGTTTCAATTGGGCAAAGCACCCAGTGGCTTTGGTACTCAGTTTATGCAAGGTTTGCTACTCAATTCCTCTTCATTTCACCTACTATAAGGTCTTTTGAACTTGCAAGATCTTGCAATTGATACATGTCCACGTACTGTTATACTTATGATTTATTTGGTTACTATTTTTGAATTGTCAGCAAGCAAGTCAGTTGGCGTACAAGGGCATTGGTTGTATCAGATTGGATAAGGTGTTTCATTTTTGGCAGGGACTCCAGCAACCTTCGAGGGAGCAAGGCTTCATTTTCTGCTTTCATTTACTCTACAGCCTTTGACGGAAATTTTGCAATTAATCTATCTCAAATTTTTCTCCCAATTGTCTTAAGCAACTTGGTGTCAATTGTTTTGGAACAAAGGCATTAGAGATCACAATTTTGCAGCTAGTCTTGGTGTTAAATCTAAATGTTGGTTTATAGGGGGTACGTAATCTCTTTGGTTTGTTACAAAAGCAGCAGAGGAACCAAAAGGCGACAAAGCGGGTGTTTTTACCAAGAGATATATTGACTAAACGGCGTTATTGTTTCCGTTTAATTGGTTTCATGTTTTTGCTTGCTTATTATACTCGATGCGTGCATGATGCGTTGCTTTTCCAAGTCCGGGTCCTATGCAGGAGAATTCAAATGACCATAAGCTATATAGATAAGAGAAGGCTACGATTATTGATTGGGGCAAAAAAGAACGAGTCATCTCTCGTAAGTTAGCCTCAACTTAGTGAAGGTGAAGGTTGTTGAAAAGTCAAGACATCTGTTATCTATAAATTTGTTGAAATTGCAACAGTTGGATGGGAATGTCGTTCTACTCCAGGAACATTTCTCCCCCAGGGTACTAGTATCTATTGTTAAAGAATGGGATAATGCGGCTATTAAGCATTAAGTTCACTAACAGAAGACAAAATGTTTTTGTTCAATTCAATTTGGTTAATCATATTGTCCTCTTGGGTTACACGCAATAACACTAAATAATTATACAATATATCCCGTATATCAAGAATGGGGCTTCTATCTTGCCCCTACCACCCCTCCCCCCATCCCCACGAAAAGAAAAAGAATAATAATAATAATACTTCATAAATAAATAATTTTAAAAAAGCAAAATTTTGTGTACCTATTTTAGAACTTTTTGGCGGTTTAGATCACGGAAGAAATAGAACTTTAATATATAATCATTGAACAAAGTGTAGCTTTTACAACCAAACAGCAGACTGATTATCCATGTACATTTGGAATATCACGATGAAAAATGGAATATGAAGGACAACTAGTACTGTTTTTTTACCAAGATAGAGTAACAAGTGAATATGGTGTGATGTACAAGGAATATGAGGTGAGTTACAGTCTTCTGATGCATCAAAACATTTCACATAGAATTGGGGATGAGAAAATGGTATAGTAACTAGTGCATGTTTGGCATTCAAAACAAAAGCTTTGTTTCGGAAGCTTTTAGAGGTTTATCTTGGAGAATTGGATTGGTTACCATTAGCTAATGTCAAGTTGCCAAGTTGCTACAGTTTTTATTATGAAAAGATATTTGTAATTTTTTTTCCCAAAAGAACAAAGAAATCTGCTTGCCAATTATGGAAGCAAATCAGGAGACAAGTGAGGTAACAATCTCTACCAAATATGAGCTGAAAAACGGTGAGAATGAGGGAGAGAGAATGAATCCAACAATACCAATGGGAACTAATGTTAGTGAAAGTAGTAGCAATGCTATTGTTACAGCTGCTGCTACAGTTTCTGCAACTCCCCTTGCGAAAGAATGTTATGCTAATGGTGCATCCTCTTCATCCTCATGGGTGAGAGCCCCACCTCCCTTCTTGTTCAAGGTTTATGATATAGTGAAGAACCCTGAGACAGATTCCATCATATCCTGGAGTTCCAGTGGCACCAGCTTCGTTGTGTGGGATCCTCACAGGTTTGCTGCTAAGGTTCTTGGAAAATACTTCAGACACAACAACTTTTCGAGCTTCATTTGCCAACTCAACACATACGTGAGTATCTTTCAATCATACCACTTGCATTGTCTCCTATTTTCTCATCTTCATGTAGATTTCTTTGATTATTTAATAATGTTTTGTCTAGTGTATGTGACTTTTGCGAATTGTTTCCTTCTGAAGTGGCACTTTTTACTGTTATATTAAGAGTTCTCGCTCTTCTTATGTGCATTGTAGTGCATAAGTTGCAAATCAAAGCAAGAAAACTTGAATACCAAATGAACTTGCCTACCAGTATTAGTATAAATGTATGTGAGGTATCATATTCTACATATCTTATAAAATCTCCTCTTTGCTGTTGCCGTGTGATCTAATATCATGGTTCTTTCTTTGTCAATCTGTTTTTCCTTTAGTGACATGGGATGAATAACAAGAATTTTGAAATTAGAAAAGAATGAGACATAACTAATTGGTGTTGTTATAACATTTTAGGGGTTCAGAAAGATCAATTGGGATAGATTGGAATTTCAAAATGCGTGGTTTCAAAAAGGGAAGAAGAGTTGGCTAAAGAAAATTAAGAGAAGAATTCAAGGAACTCAAAATGCACATCCATGTAAGCCATTAGAAACTAAAGGACAATTGAGTTTGTCTGAAGAGCAAAAGAAATTTGAAAGTCTAATGCAAGAACATGATACGTTGAAGGTGGAAACAATGAAACTAAAAGACATGGAAGAAAATTTAGAGAAAGAAATGAAAATCCTTGAGAAACAAGTCCAGTGTATTACATCCAAGCTACAAAATATGCTGAAGCATACGATCCATGAACTTCTTATAAGAAAGAAAAAGCTGCAGAGCAATGATACTGCAAATGAACAGGAATCAGGTGGAAGACAAAACATTGAGAGCTCAGTAGAGCTCCTAAATGAAGGGGAAACATCTTATGGAAGCCGGAAAAACTCTCCTAGGGCACAATCGGGTACGGGAAAGGCATTTTCAAATGTTGACTTGAGCACTGCTGTTCAGGAGGAGGAGAATTGTACTGTTTTCATGGAATATTTTCTGATTTCTATACTGCAGTATACTCATTGCTAGAGAAGCAGCTAATGGATGATATAAGCTATGAGAACGTGCCTGAAGAAAAAAAAGCAAAGCTTCAGCAAAATGATGTCATCCCTTTGGAGTATTTGATTGAAGCACCGGCAGATTGGAATGAGTTTGCCAAAGGGATAGGTAACAAAGCCAGGAGTTAGGAGTTCAAGAGTTGATTTTACTGGTATTACCGGACCTGTAATTTCTTTTTCACAATTGAGATATCAGTTTCTCTTAATCACATTTATCTACTATTCTATGTCAGGTACCTCATCATGGTGTTTCACTGGATTGCCATAGCTCTTGCAAAACCTGTTCAGGAGCAATTCCCTCTATGGATATCAGATGATGTCCAACTTTTATTCTATCTTTCTTTTTCTTTTTTTTTTTCTTTTGTCCATCAAACTATTTCAATTCATTCATTACTGATTTTGTCAGACTTCTTGAGACCTGTATTACTTCAGTGTGTTTTATAGGTAAAAGATGTCTTGATCAATTGAACTATATTTCTTTCTAGTTTGTTTGGATGCCTTGCTACTGCAAAGGTTTGAACTCAGCAATGACCTCTAAACATGGTTTCAAAGTGTCTTTTATTTGGAACAAATTTTCTTCCATTAGTTTATTTACAATCTAGTCTGGGTTTTATTTTTCATCACAATAACACCAGTAAATGAAACCAGAACTTTACTTCAAGTGTTAAAGCTACTAAGCTTGCGTTTGTATCCTATGCGGAAAGAGGTATTGCACTGTAGTTGCAAGCATCATATGGTCTCTTTGGAGGAACTAAGTTGTTTTCAATTGAAAAATCCTTATGTTTCTATCTGTTGCTTTACTACTGTTGTAAAAGCTCCCATTTGACAAACAAGAAAATGTTCCAAATGCAAGGTTTGTTCCTCACTGCAATAAACATTCTGAAACAAGATTTTCTGGGAAATGGGCCAAATTCTTAAGTTAACTATGATTATCTCTCATTATCAATTAGGAATGGAGGTAATCACTGTAAACGGATAAATGATTTTATCTCTTTTCCTATACAGAAATGTTTGTTAATCTTCCGCAGTTTTTTCTGTCACACTAACAGAAGTTGTACTCATTTGCCAAAACAAATAACAAGAGTTTCACTTATCATCCTTCCTCCTTGTCCTAATTGTACATCGATGTGCCTTGGATTATGAAAAAGACAACTAATTCATCCTTAAAACTAAATAATGACTAGATGGATCAAAATTCATACCATATGTCTCCTTTCTTTTTTCAATTTGTTTCCCCTCAGATTCCAAAATGTTTCAATCTTGTAACAGCATCAAAGTTAATTTACATGACACGTTAAGGAACAAGACCGGTTATGGCACAAATCGTAGCTACATCATGGTCACTTGGTTTCGAATAATACTTGAAAAGAAAAGAAAAGTAGTCGAGGTAGATTGCTGATCTATATAAGCCTAGAGTACACTAATGCAGCTTCCATTAACAACTCATTTTGAAGTACAAGGACACCAGAAACATGCTTTAAAAATGATGTTGTCCTTCCCCCCATTTTGATTCTTAGGTGAACAATCAAGGCCACTCAAATATGGAGATAAAAATCAGATTGTGCTTTATTTACGAAATAAGTTGCAAAAGGAATATATTCTTGGTGAATAAGGCAGTAATAGAACAATATTAGACTCGTTCTTGCTAAGGTTGGTAATTAAAAGATAGTGAATTGAGAGTCATGATTTCACCAGAGGGGGACTAACCTTTTTGATGGAATTTTACTTAAGAACAGCCACTGCATGCAGGGGCAGTTTGTTTAGCCCATCTGAACATCTTCAAACTTAAAAACAATCTTGACTACTACCTCATGGAATGCAAAACAACTAGTCAAGATACAATGGAAGTACGTGGTGGAGGAATAGCCGAAAATGGTGGGATTGTTAGGCCATCTTCGCCACTCTCCAAGCAGGCCTCAGAGAAGATGGAATTCATGAAGGGAGTGCGTGATTTCACTCCGCCCCCCTTCTTGATGAAGACCTTTCAAATGGTGAAGGATACAAAGACAAACAACATGATTTCATGGAATTCTGAAGGTACCAGCCTAATAGTCCTGGACCATCTCAAATTTGCTGCAGAGGTTCTACCAAAGTATTTCAAGCACAACAATTTCTCAAGCTTTATCTACCAACTCAACAACTATGTGAGTTTGTGCATTTCAGATTATTGCATACCCTTTAAAGTAAATCCTTTTTCATAGCATGGATATCGTATTCTTTAGATAATTTTTTTATCATCATTAGAAAGTCTCTGCAAGAATTTGTTATGTCTATCACAACTCATGAACCTAGGTAAATGCCTTTTTCTTGTACTTATGCTTGCTACTTTTGCTCATGCTTTGTGTTTGCAGTTTGAATGTCAAATAAATTCCTTGTTGAGACTCGAATTCAACAACAACTGGGATCCTCCCCCACTAATTTCTGATTGTTTGCTTTTTAAACTTAACAGGGATTCAGGAAGATTGGACTGAGGCAATATGAATACGAGAATAAATGGTTTCAGAGAGGGCAGGAACATTTGCTAATGAACATTAAAAGGCGAAATGATGAAGATCCAACAATCAGGAAAAGACGAGGACCGAGGGAACAACACGTAACGGCTGCGAGGCCTTCAATGGAGGCAGGGCTGGAAATTTTCGAAGATCACATGAATGCACTGAAGAAAGACATCACAAGATCAAAATATCATATGGGGAAACTTGAAAGTAGCATAGCCATCTTCAAGAAAAATGTGAAAAGAATGGAGGCTAAGTCAAAAGTATTGATCAAGGTCTTAGCCAGAATATTCAACCCCGCCTTAGTTGAGAAGATAATTCAGCGTATGGAGGAAGAACCAGAACTTGAAATCCTTCAGACCATGAAGAGAAGAAGAGTGATTCTACCACAAAGCTCTAAAACCACAACAAAGTCCACGGATGATGGAGCTTGTGGCATGGACCAAGATGATCAAGAGGCAAACATTTCAATGGCAGAATCGAAAAAAATTGCTGATCAGAAACTATGGAAGAAGTTCATGGGAGATGATTCAGTTAGCGAGGATGAGTCGGAGCAACAACTGTTGAAGCAACACTCGAGGATTGATATGGGATTCGATGATTTGATGGTATCCAAGATTGTGAATGCCAAGGAGCCTAGTTTGGACGTGGAGGATGAAGTTGTTGTTGACCTCTGGACGTGATAATTTGTTTAGCAATCGCGTGATTTTCTTGCCTTGCTTTCCATTTTCCGTCACACAATTGACTTACTTTTCAAGTTGTTGAATCGTTAAACAAAGCTTCATCAATGTTCTGCAGGGTTTCACTTGGTGTAGTATCAAGAAGATGAGAGAAAGCAGCTGCTAGAAGAGTTGATGCAGCAGAATTCTCTGTTTTTTTTTTTTGCTACTTTTATTTGTAAGGTGTGCATTTGATATTTGTAGATTGGGGTATCCCTGTTTCGACCTGTGTTTGCAGCTTTTATTTGGAGACATTTACTGGTTTGTAAAACTAACTAGTTACGTTGGAAAACATCTGTGGTGATATTATGCTATCTACTATTATTTATTAGTGTAATCAGCAGGTACTGATGCTTGCTATTGCTAAATTTGAGAAATTCTGAGTCTCAAATTCTTTCAATCAGCAGAGATAGGTATCTAGTATTTATTATTACTGGATGATGTCGATGCTTGATGCTGCTAATCTTGTACAGTTGTGAATCTGATGTTTTTTTTTTTGAGGTTCCTTCCAATTATTATTTCAAGCAAAAGGCTGGTTTTCGGCCTTTTTGGCTGATAAGGAATATGTTGCATCAAAATTTTTGTGTGTTTTGAAAATGTACAATACACAAAATCGTAATCCCAGCAGAGTGATAGATAGTAGTATTTGGGTATTACGTAAAAGGCCCCCTACCCCTAAAAAAATTTCGAGTAAGTGGGAAAGGGAGATTGCTAAGAAGTCATTCTCTTCCAACATGAAAAGATTAGTTAGGCACAGACACTAGACAGACACACAGAAATTGAAGAAAAAATTAGTCTGTTGGTTGGTAAGTTGGTGGTAACACGGGGTTGTTAAAGCTTTGGAGACAAAAGATAAGAGAGGTCTCTATTCTAATCAAATGATGCATAATAACAGCCATCTACTTCAGGTTCTTGAGAAACAACAAGCTTATCTTCATTGTTCATTAGTGATTTCAATTCCCCCTTTTTTTTTGGCCAAGTACATTAATAAGGCTTGTTCACCCCACCCCCGCCCCAAAATTCATTTAAAATCCATTATAAATCTTTCATTATTAGAAAATATGTAAGAATCATTATAAGTTTTATTTATATGGAATATGTAAAAATTACTATAATTTTTTGAAAAAAATACATTGATAATTTGCTATGCCCTTGAAAATGACATAACAATATAACGGTCTTCTCCTTCTAAACTTTTTTCCTACAAAAAGAAAAAAATCCAATTTTTTTTTTTCACATTTACATTAGGGGTCCTAAGGGCTTTGGTGAAAAGGCTCAATAGCAATTGTCTATAAGGATCAAAATTTGAATAAAAAAAATTACATGTTGTGACTATTAGATTTTCTAACTTTATCGTCATTATACTTATTTATTACAATTTAAATGACCTTTGTCTAACCCATTTCCTCTTCCCTAACATCTCATGGAGATACACATAAATTTGAACTTTGAGCGTTTGAAATGGTATGCCATTCCTCTTCTTCTAAACTTTTTCCTACAAAAGGGCAAAAAACAATTTTTATCCATTATAATCTTATTTTACTTTTTTTACACTTCAGGTCCCAAGAGCTTAGGTGGAAAGGCTCAATGCCATTTTTGTTTACAAGGATCAAAATTTGAATAAAAAAAATTACACGTTGCAACTATTAGATCTTCTAACTGTATCATAATTATACTTATTTATTACAATTTAAATGTTTTTTGTAATCCTCTTGCCTGACATCACATGGAAGTACGTATTAAATTTGATCTTATCAACTTTTCATCGTTAATCTAAAGATGATATTAGCTAAGGTTAATTAGGGACCAAAAGAATCAATAAGATGCAATTAAAGAATTAGCTGGGGGTAAAACAACACGAAGAAACTGTCCGTTGTCAATTATGGGCATAAAAAGGGATTAATTACAATTACCCCCTTTCTGATTTACATAATCGCGGAAGCCACCGGTGAGATTGCTAATATTTCAGGACTTCTTTCATGAAATTTTTTAAGCTATAGCGTTCTCCAGGAAAAAAAGAACAAAAAAAAAAAAGGAAAATAAGAACTGGTGAAGAATAATAAGCACCCGTACGACACGACGGAGTAACTCAAATTCAAAGGATCAAGGCATTACTGCTCTAGTCAATTCATCTTCATTGATCTCGCATTTGCATCCTTCCCGGTGTCTAGCAAAGAATTTATATAATTTACAATATGGATGACTCTCTTCATCACAGCAGCATTTCAGAATCTCTTTCAAGATTTTCATTTAACGCGCGACATCACTGTCCAACTAATATCACATGCCCCGATACAGATTAGGAGGTCGAAGCTCCATGTCAGCAGAACAAAACGACTTTATGATGAATGCAAGATGCTGGCCATTCCGAACAGCACAACGAGTTTACGAGCTGCAAGAGACTCTAGGCATATAATCAAAACCGCTTCCCAGCACCAAGTGCATGGCCTGCCAGTAACATTCTAGCTCCTCCTGATAAACATTCATGTAGACCCGAAAATGGAAACTCTTGCGTCAACTTTCGGTGCCATGTATACTTAACTCAAAATCTGAAACTATTTTAGCAAGTGTCCCGTACCGGTTAAGGTTTAATCATATTCTTTTCACACTGTCACCATGGACAACAACGAAACCTTCACTTGCAAGAGTGGCTAGAGCATTCCGCAGCTGATGCAACAAGAACACGGCAATAGATATTGTTAGTGCCATTGTGGACTATTTTACTGCGTGCATGAAAGAGACAAACAGAGGGGTAAAGAGTGGGGAAAGACATTTACATCATTGAGGTGAACTTCAGCACCAGAATTTTGCTTCTTCAACTCTTCCAGTAACTAATTACAGATTTTCAGCATAAATCAGCTTCTGAATATGTTGTGAAAGCTAAAAGACCAAGTAGACTTGGAAAACTAGTTGTACTCGTACCTCCAGCAGGCGGGTTGAGGATCCACCTATTTGCATTTTCTCCATTATTATGTTGCGGGTGGTTGATACTAAATTCTCTCTTCTCATCCGCTCACTTGCAGAAACTCCAGTTGTGATTAGATCCATGTCAATGGTTCCTATTCAAGAAATCACAAATTTGGCCACAATAGACATAATCAGGAAAATGTTAAAGTGGAGCCAAGGAGCACATCAGCTAGTAAAAGTTTAAAAAAATTGGACAATAGAAGAAACAAACCAGTAGAATGATCTGTTGCGGACTGCTGCAGCGCAACTTCAAGAAGCCGGAACGCCTCCATCACATCCTGCTTTTCAACCTATGTGCATGGGAAAATAATTACTGTAAATTATTTATTTCCTCAATGTGCCTGCAAGGTCACTTGGCAAAAGCATACACACCCATTCAGAGAATCGAATCCTAGCCAAAGCCTCACTCAGGCGTATCAAACTCTCAATTTGTCTTGGCGTTGCTGTTATGACCTGAAGAAGATAAAAGCCAAGTAACTCCACAAAGCTTATACCCGAGAACTATTTACTGGTTCTTTGAAAAACATTTGCAGGCAGAAAGACAGAACAAATTTTAAGACGATATATCACGACAAAACTCCATGTTTAGGAACATATTAAAGCCATCATACTACAATTGAATGTAATTTTGTGAGTGAAACATCCAAATAACTTAAAGAGACTACAATGACTTCTCCAGGAATAAGAAAAATTTTACTTCTGAAAACCTAATTATGAATATCGAAAGGTACCAATAGATAGACTACAACAACCAAAAGCAATAAAAGAGAAAAGAATAAAAACCTCATAATTTACCTTCTTGCTACTGCCTGGAAAATTTCCCCTTCTTCTCATCTCAACATAACCTCTAGTCAACTCTTCAGCAGCTTCATCAGAAAGTTGAGGATGTATATTTTTTCTTGCATAGCTCATGTAAGCAGTTAAAGTAGGAAGATCGATGATGTCCTCCTGCAAAATCTGCAAGAAAATGAAAATTGGCAAATGAACATAAAGGATTTTCCAGAAATGGTTATAAAGTCAACAAAATTACATGGTTAAAGATTAAAAAAAAAAAAAAAGGAACCTCAGGATTTTCAAAGTGTAGTGCAACAATGTGCTTTGCAAGACGCCTGTCTATCTGCTCATCTGCTTTGTCAAGAATTAAGTAGATGAGATCAAACCTGGAACAATGAGTGATTGGTCAGGGTGTTCTGGAGGAAGTCTGAGTCTAATAAACAGTGGAAAAAAATGAATTACAAACAAAAGGTATTTTCACCAGTGTCCTCAGTAAAAGGCCTATATTTTCTACTAGACTTAATTTATGTAAGAGTCCTACAAGAGCATATACTAAGAAGCATTTTTCATCATAATACCAAATTCACCCATGTTTGAAGGTTATATCCTTGGAGCACTAGATCTCAGAATCTCACCTAGACAACAGGGTAGGAGGAAGATGTATGTTATCAATCACCGACAAACGAGGATTATAACGTGAACCAATTGGATTTGCACAAGCCAAAACTGAAGTTCTAGCATTTAGTGAAGCAATAATTCCCGCCTTGGCTATCGAAACTGTTTGTTGCTCCATCACCTGCAAAGGTTGGAGCCAAATACGCGATTCAACAATTCAGTTCATGCAACCATGAAGTAACAAAAGAATTCCAGATTTCAAGCTCCATTTTCACCTATATAAAGTAAAGGAGTATAACTTGGGACTTACCTCATGTAACATGCTCCTTGCATTATCAGACATTTTATCAAATTCATCAATACAGCAAATTCCTCTGTCACTCAAAACCAAGGCTCCACTTTCGAGAACCTACAATCATCACTGAAATCAAATCCAAGTTCCCCATGTTGCATTGCAAACTGATAAATCAATAGAATACATGTCATACAGTTTCACCAGTCTCGGGATCTTTGGTAACATAAGCTGTTAGTCCAACGGCTGAGCTTCCTCGTCCACTTGTATAGATTCCACGAGGAGACAGCTTGTGAATGTACTGAAGAAGCTGGGATTTACTGGTTCCCGGATCACCAACTAGAAGAATGTTAATGTCGCCACGGAAGCTTGCCCCAGATGGTAATGTCAATGCATTTCCACCAAAAAGCTACACACAAGGCAGGATCCTCAATATCATTATAAATAAAATCAGTATCAGCAACTGATATCTTTCTCACCACTCAACTGATTTTTCACTGAATGTACCTGGCAAAGAAGTCCCTTTTTTACATCTTCCAACTCCCATATGTTTGGTGCCAAAGATCTTGTTAACCGTTCATATATATCAGGCAGCTGAGAAAGTTCCTTTAACTTTTCCACCTGCAATTCAATTAGAAGATTTTTTAGGAAAATATTGGTAATAAAATTCGATAGTTAACAAAGAAAGAAACACGTTAACTACCTTATTGTCATAGTCAACAGTGTCGTCATCACTTCTAGCAGTGCCATTTTCAGTTTCCATGGGATCTTCTGCTTGCATTCTTGACTTGTCAGTCTTCTTCAGGTGAAGACAGTCAATGTATGTCTGAGACCAAGACAATATCAACCATAAATTGTAATTAACTTCTTGGCCACATTTGAAATAGTTAAAGTAATTCAAAGTTAAGCTCTCTCCAAGTTTTCAAATTAATTCAGGAAGTCAAGCACAAAATGATTTCTTGCCTTAAACAGTGATTTCACAGTTCTCTGTGTTGGCCCAATTCTGACAGTCATAGCCCTGTAAATTCCTGTTACCTGAAAAGCATGAATCCCATAAATCAGAAATGATAGAAGAAGTCAAAAGAGACATGACAAATAACTTTCATATCTTAAAAGGGCAAAGAATTTTACATATGATGATCTTACCTCAACCCTGTCACCAGGCTTCCCAGCATCTACCAGCTTGTCATGCATCAACAAGCTTACCGTGTGAGGTGTTCCTCCCTCTGGGATCTCATCAGGTGTCTCCTGGAGTCTTACAATCTGTTTATCAGCAAACCTGTTTTCCAAAGCATTACAAGTAAATGACGTTTTAATTGACCTGAATTAGATTAGGATTTGCTTAGGCTTTTCCAAGTACAATATCTGAAGAAACATGGTTTATATGTCTATTAGAAGATATATTCAGCTTATGCTATAAAAAGCATGAGTTAGCTTTTGCATTCAATTTCCTTGCCTCTCAATTGGAATTTCACATATTATCTGAATTTTTAAATGGCACCACTACTTTTCAAAATGAATCTAATTCCAAAACATTCTCTACATGAAATCAAGCATCTTTGACAAGCATAAGGTGAGTCTTAAATCATCAAATTAGGCCACTGACATAGCAAAATGAATGCTATGCCCTATGCTACAAAGGAAACGGATAAGCAGGCAAGTGGTCATCAAACAACGTCTACAGACAAGAGAGTTCATTTTCAATGGTCAGGAATTGTCAGAAACAGTGATATGCAGATCAACATACCACCAGGAGGAAGATGAGGACACAAAAAAAACGTGCAACATGGATAATGATAGGATATATCGATGGTAGCAGCAATGGCAAAAGGACCAGTGATTCCTGGCCAGCATTACATCGAACTAGAAGTATTGTATTCTAATTCAGATAAGTACGGCATCCAGAAGTAAACAAATGAAACGAAGTGTATTAGTGCATTACCTGCATCTATTATGAACAAGGGTCATGGAATTTCTGGCAAGACATTCTTGCTTCCCACAAATCAAAGGCTCATTAATCCTTCCTGTCAGCACCCACAACGTCCAAAAGATGGAAAAAAAAATAGTAGAGTTCAATATCATCGTTCATCCATGATATTCTACATTTTCTAGGTAACTAGGGCGTGAACTGGAATAACATTGCCATCACTTACCTCTGTCCACAACAACAGGATCAGAGTAGTAGCCGCATACAAGGCATCTAAAAATTGCTTCCCTGATCTCAGGTATAATTGAACTACATCTAATAATCATTCCCTTCAACGACACCATCTTTTCAATATCTAATGAACCAAAAAAATCACCAATTCAGTCTTAGCTGTTTGTAAGAAAACTTGAAACGTAATTAAAAAAAAAAAAAGAAAGAAAGAAAAGAAAACTGACCAGATGGATTGAGACTTCTCATTGAAGTGGAGACCTTTAGGTTGAAAATCCTTGCTTGTATATGCTTTTCGAACAAAGGGTTGATTCTACTAACCATATCCATCAACACAATATCAAAAATTGCAAGAACTTCAAGAGGGTACCTAACCATTTTGGTATAAAGATCGCTATCATAATCAAACACGTGATGTGCATCAACATCAAGTGAATCCCCTTCAATTTCAATTACATAATTGATAGCCCTCATGTATTTCCCTTCAGTTTGAGAAGGGTTTTCGCGAAAATGCCTCAAAAACCTTAAAATTGCTGCATTCACATCTTGAACGCTTATGTTAGTTCCCCAGACATACATTGGCGGGGTTTCATCAGCATCATCAGCGTCACCGGCTTCAGAAGAAGGTGGGCCGTCATCGGTGGAGGAAGGCGTAGCTGCAGCACCAGTGGGGGTAGCAGTAGATACTCTCCTCCTGCCTCGGCGTGGATTTGTGCTGGATAGGGTTGGGGTGGCCTCGGGAGTGGCGAAACGAGAGCTTGCAGGCGGCGGCGGGGTGGCATATGCAGAAGTGGAGCGGCGACCTCGCTTTCGGCGAGTGCTATCTCCAGGGGATGACAGCGTGTTCCCAATTGGGCTCGAAATTATGTCATCAGGTGATGATGGACCTGATATGAGAGAGAACTAAAATCAATCTACTTTTTTAAGAACTTTAAAAGTATAACGTAAACTGTTCTAAAGGTATTCCACGGTAGAGACAAGGAAATTTACCGCCATTGATGTTGCCCGGAGATGAATCGGAAGCCATGGTCGATGCGGATCTGTATGACAGAGAGAGAGAAGTTGGGGAGGATTTGGCGCTGGATAGATGCTGGCGGGGAAGGTCAGGTCTGGTTGATTGGTTTTTGGCGGGAAGGATTGGGTGTTTTGGCGCCAAATTGGTGGGTGAGGTGAAGTCGTCACTCAGTTGCGTGATTGTTTGGGCTTTGTAAATGGGCTTCATGTGGGGAGAAGCTATGCCTGGACACTGCGCAAGGCATTATTAAGCCTGGGAAATAACATGCCTGGGTCCTCCACTCCAAAGTCAGTTGTTACTGGACTGTGCTGGACCGACCTTGTCCAACTTGAGGAGAATTTGGCCCATAGTATCTTGTACAAAAACCACCTTTCAATTCGCGAAAAGGATAATGATTTACAGTACGAAAAATTATTACAACGCAGGTCTTAAAATTTTCTCTTCTCTCTTTGCCTGAGTTTACTTCCACTTTCCCTGCTTGCGTTCTCACCACTTCCCTAAGATCGTATAGAATTGTCCTGATTTGTTCTATCGCTTTTTTTTTTTCCCGCAACATTCTTTTGGGAAAAAAAAAGTTACTATTAGAGGGTAGTAATACATTTTCAAAACTATTCCTTAAAGAAGAAAAATGGAAATTGTACACAGAACTAAAAGTCCAAATCACCTTGATGAACACAAGAAAAATAAAGTACGTTTGAAAAGAAAGAAAAACGCAAATCAACTTAGATTAATGAAAACTTCACTGAGGATGGCGGCGGGTAAGGCAAAACCCAATATCCAGGGGTACTCAACTTGATAGTTAATTCAATTAGACAATCAATGGGTAATCAATTAGAATTTGATATTGATGAAAGGTTATCGACAAGTATTCCAACAGCGTTTAATAAGAGAATGCTAAAAATGTGATACTCGATACATGTGTGTGTGTGTGTGTCTGTCAAGGGATTGATACCTCCGTGGAACCTATTTATTCTCTTTAGTTTAGTGAGTATTTAACTGGCACACATATTTGTCTTGTAAATTATTAGTTGTCATGTTTTATGTACAACTCCTTATAGAAAAATATGGGAGAGTCGTCTGAGTTTTCTGTCGAAAGACTATCAAATTTTCCTTTCAAAAATGTTGAATTTTTCAATGACTCTACCCATATTTAAAATTCAACGCAGTATGTTGATTTAGCATGATGTATATTGATTTTAGTTGATAAAAGTTAATCCTCCGACAGACTTTAGCAAAAGATTTAGATACGTGGACTAGGGTTTGGTAATAAAGATTTTTAAGAATATCCTTCACAATGGTCATGTTTTGCAACAAAATATACGATCGGACTAAACATCACTAAAAACCATGTTAAAGTACACGGACCGGTTTAAAGTCAATCACTCCTATGTTACTCGCATGAGAAAACAACATGCAATTTGCCAGTTGAAAGTAACGGGTTTCATAATAAGTTACTCGCATGAGAAAACAACACTCCTATGTTATTTGCATGGCTCTCTTCACCGAATCAAAAACTGCACTCGGAGAAATAAAAAGGCAGTCCTTAAAATTTAAAAAAATTGAGGCAAAAAAAAAAAAAAAAGCTACTACAGGTTTTATTGGGAATCTGTCAATCGGAGGAGCGCAGCCAAGTCTTAAAACTCGAAGCCCTGCACATAATTTTTATTGTACATGGAAGTGAAAATCTTGGTTGATCGTCTGGTTCGTCAATGAAGAAGAGGGAAGTTTGAACTTTATGTCTTTTAGACAGATTAAGACTTAAGATAGACCTCATCAGCTAATCTCAGATAAGTAAGCTCATGCCTGTCTCAAAATTAAGGGGCATCTCTTACTTCTCAGATAATTTTGTTTTATAAAAATGCCACTAATAATATATAGTATGGTATTACACAAAGAGAATCCACATGCATGGAGTCCGTACAAGTACTGATTCTTTTATCTTTACCCAAGGGGTGCGCAAGCCAGAAAAGCAGAATACGAGAAAATCATTTCCTCCTCAGTAAGTCCAAGGAGCAAAGTTGAAAATGGAGGCAGTATTCCTTTCGGAAACGCTTTGATGCATGCCTGGCCCCAAGGTACTGCAAATAAGGATGCTTATCTAAGCATGTTAAAGTTGTTATCCCAGTATTATAATCAAAGCAAACATCACTATCTGTTTCGCATATTATTGCTAGAGAACTTGCATTGGATGTCCATCTTCATGCTTCTTTTCCCAAACCAAACTGAAAAAAAAAGGCTAGGATCGGCCTTTCTTGAAAAGTTGGTTTCTCATTCCAAAAAAGGAGTTTTTAATCTTGACGGAAGGGGAAAGTAGTCCAGCAGCAGCTGGTTTTGATTGAGCAAGCGAGGGAGAATGCACTCTGAATATTTCCTAGAATTGCTGATCACGATCGATCGATGTTGTTGATTCTAGTTGCATCTAAACCTAACAGAACCTTTGCATATGATGAACTTTGGTATTTTTTTTTTTTTATTACTCCTTTTAGTACTCAAGGATATATTCCTAGGGTTGTGTCAATCTCACTCTCAGTAGCAGTAGTCGAGGGGGCATCAATCTTTTCCTTTGGCGTTAGTGTGAATGTCTCTTTAGTATAAAAGGTTAAACATGTGGCTTAGTAGGTGCCTTTCGCTTGGAGTCACTATCATCAAATATATATTTACGAGATGCTTTTCTCCATCCTCCTTTTGGCCCCCCCGCGAATAAATATTATTGATGGTTAGGTTAGCTTCTTCTTCTTTTTGGTTAAATTCCCTGATTCTGCTTGATGTCACAGACCACCCAAGGCCAAAGGGGGGGGGGGGGGGTTATCAATAACGACAATAAGGATTTCGCATTATCACGTATACATGGGGCGTGAAAAAAGCTACCAGTGTAGTTTCGGCGAAGCCCAACTCAGCCGTCCAAGAGATAAGTGGCCAGAAACTGCATAAAGTAAAATTTAATTCTTCCATCATATACTAATAACTCAAACACCGAAAGGTTGATACACATTTAGATTAGTCGGCCATGAATGTTTTCCCGTGGTCTCCATGCATATATTATAAATTCATTCTTGATCCTGGAAACGGATGTAAAAAAGTAAGAATGGGGAGACATGACATGAATAATGGTGATCATTAGAACCCTCCAGCTTGTTACATTTGGTGTTAGACACAGATTCCGACCCATATGAGCCCGGCAAACAGACTGATATTAGGGAGAAAAGTGGCTTCGAAGTTCATAAAAAACTGAAAAAAAAACAACTAGCTAGTACGAGTATATTTAATTTGAGGCAAGGCCAAAGGAGATGAATTGACAACATGACAAATTTGTAAGAACCTGAGCAATCTAGCCGGTCATATAATAATCACAGACAAGAACTAATAATTCTTCATTGGAATTAGAAAAAGAACAATGATGAATGAGTAATCAGATTGGAAATTAAATCATTATCCTGTTATTTTCTTTTTCTCCATTGATCTAGTTAAATGTCGAGTAATTAGATGAATAATGCCCATAAAATGCCAGCTAGCTAGGAGCCTCACCAGTGAATGATGACTACCGCACACTCGTTCAAGATTTTGGATAGGGGAAAAAATGTGCACCGGGCATGAAAGCACTATAAGGGCTAGGGTAAGTAGAATGAGGGGAGGGTGTACTAGTTGAAGTGGTCTGAGTGATGAGATTAGGTTGCTGGAAGCTGCCGCCGCCGCCACCACCACCGCCAGAGGAGCTTTCGCCGGGAATATTGTATTGATTGTCAGGGCCTTGGTCGTAAAGCACGCCCTTGAAGACATGTCCCGCTATGTTCACCGACGTCTGGTACGCAAACTGATCCACCACATTGTCCATGGAGCTAACTCGAACACATCTAAATACAGCCGGAACGTTCAATTCGGCTGGAAAGTTCCCTTCTATTAACTCTAGAAACACAGAGCTCAACATTAACAATAAAAACTAATCCAAACAAACTAAAGAATAGGGAATAGTATAATGAATGAATTTAGGCACTTGTTTAGTTTTACCTAGCTAGCTAGCTAGCTAGTAGTCTCTCAAGATTAAAACTACACCTAAATTAATTACACACACACTCTCTCTCTCTCTCTATATATATATATATGTATATGTATACACTATATATATTTTTGTTGGGGTTGCATCCAAAATACTATAAGCAACTAGCAGTAGTAGTATTTTCTTACAAACAGAAGCCGCCACCTAGGGTTTTTGGATATTGGGTATGTGCCATATGTAGCAATTTCATATTTCATAGTAAGCTAAAATGTCATAAAGTACTATATACTTCTCGATATGATGATAAAAACCACTGCCAGTATTTCAACTTAATTAGGCCCATACCACATAGTAATATAAGGTAAAAGAGATGTGTGAGTGTGTGTATAAGAGGGCAGAGCGAAGAGTGTACTGGTAAGTACCAAAGGAGGGATGAGTACCTTCTCTGGATCTTTTAGGGTTTGGGTCAGAGAGATGGTGTTGGGGAGTAGAGGAAATTAGTTGGTGAGGATGTCTGGGACGCCTTTTGGAGACAGGGACCCAAGTGCTCTTAACATGAGTTTGGCACTGAAACCCTCTGGTCTTGCAGCAAGCTCTACACCTCAAGTAAACGCAGTCCTTCTTGGCTTGGTTCCCGCAGTCTTGGCACCTTGTCGTTGATGAGCTGCTTCCCACTGCTCCACCTGATTCGTCTTGTCTCATCATCCCCCTAATTGACTAGTTAGTAATCATTTGCCGCACTCTCTAGAGTCTATAACGCGAAGAGTTTTTCTCAAGTCGGCACCCTTCATCTCTTTTGCCAAGAAGAAGAAGAATTCTTGGTCTGTGCTTTTTTTTGCTGCTAATTTTGGGAAGATCTGTTTGGCTCCTGCAGGTTTCCGAACTGATGAGTTGTTATGTTGTTCATGGCTCATCTCAGGAGTGGTACTACTGCTCTTACTTAAGGGATCTGCTTCGAAGCTTTTCTCTCTCACTGCACTTCTGTGCTAAACGGAATTATTTTTGATAAAAAAGAACCCCATCCCCTCCCTCGCCCCCCACCCACACCCCACCAAATATGTACGTACACGTACTACAGTCGATTTTGATTCCTAGCATTTAAACAAAACAAAGCAAGTAATCAGCAAGCATATGCTACATAGACAAGAAAGGAAAACGAAGCACACAAACAAACTCCCAATTTTGTTTTTTTGCTTTTGGGGTAAGCTCACTAACACCTTTGGTTTGGTAAAGTTATTTTTGACTTTATCAATCAGTAAAATATTTTGTTTTTTTCCTACTGATATATTTCGTGAAATGAAGTTGACGGCAGTGCGAGAGCTGCTATACTTATAGGAGACCTCCTTCCTTTTGTTTTTTTTTGAAGGAACGCATAGAAGACTCGAGTTTCAGCGTTGGTTTAAGCATTAACAAGTCTACCAGCAGGGAACCATCAGTTAATCTAATTGAATTTGCGGAAATATACTAATAAGTATGGCAAACATTACTATCATCATTGAGCGACTTGTAGATTGTTTTACGTTTTGTTCAACGGTCAATTAAAACTTACTAACCAAATGATTAAGAATTTAGTTGACAAAATAATGTTGAAGCAGAATTTTGCTTATTGTAGCCTACTATTGTCTCCTTCATTGATCGACTTATAGGTTGTTTCGCAAGTTGTTCAACAGTCAATTAAAACTTAACCGAAAAAGGCTTTAAGCAAAAAAAAAAAAAAAAAAAAAAAAGATTAGCAAGCAACCCAAGCATAAAAAGCACAGCAATGAAGGACACAAAATGTTGTGGAATAAACATGTGCAATCATGTTTCTCAATAGTTCTCTGTAAAAAGCATCTTAAAATAGGGAATGAGAGTAGTGTTAAGGGAGCAGCAAAAATATCATCGTAAAATGCAAATAAAACCTGAGCAAGCAAGTACATTGAATTGAACTGTCTCTTCTATTTCCATTAACCATCCACTATCCAAACAATCTCAGTATATTTTGCTCACGCATTGCCAAGTAAGGTATGTTCATTCAACAGAAAGGCAAATTAGTTCCCGAAAGCAGGCTTGAAACCAAAGAGAAAACGTTGATGAACTATTATAATTGTCTTTGATGAGAGTTTTGCCAGCACACAGACATCTTGAATTCCGCAGTCTAGGGGAAAAATGGGAATGCTCTCAAGAAAAAGAAAAAAAAAAAAAGAAGGCAAACTTCAACAATTTTGATTTTATAGATTTGCCCAAAGTGATAAAAAAAATTACTGATAGTGAGTTAGCATACACTACTATTAAAAATGAACACATGAATCATCTAATTCCCAAATTTTAATTAATTATTGAGCAATTTGCGGGACAACTAATAAGTTACTCAATGTCGAATGAAGGGTGTGGGGGCGTGGGATTGGAATTATCACTAGGATTGGGGACTTGAGATCCCATTCCCGGTCTAAGTTTCAGCTTGCAAGCAAGCGAGACAGTGACAGCTTTCACCCCCTTGTGTCTATCTCCGGAAAACCCGCTGCTCGCGCCTGTGACCCCTCGTCCTTCTAGACTGGATGAATGAATGAAAGAAGCGGGGAGAAAAAGAAAGAGGGGCACGAACTCTGGCAGGTTATGGCCAAAATTTGGCAAAAAAAAGAAAATTGTAAGGTTCAGATTTTGTGTCTTGTTTTTCATATCACATGTGAGACTTATAAAATTTTATTTTATAATTACATGTTATTTTCAATAAGTTATGCCGCGTACATTTTGCACAAAACCGTTCCGAATGATTTTTCTGATAATAGTTCGGCCCTTGTCCGGAGAAAAAATAATACTGACTTAAGTGATTTGACTGGAGGAGCATAATAGCATATGCTACTGCCGGTTGCCAAATGAGCAAAACAAAGGTCGATCCAATCCAGCTTGGTAGCAAAAGTAGCAATCTGAAATGGTTCATTCTTTGTGTACATTTATATATTCGCAAAACAAAATTTTAAAAATTTCTTAAACTCCAATTTTTAATTTCTTTTGTATCTCACGTATGCTACAATTAACCCTTTTTTTTTTTAAATGCAATCCGAATTGAGTTAAAAATGTTTTCTAAAGGAGGGTGAAGAAAAAGTCCTATAGTCTAGTACCCCATTTACAGGAGCACAAATATTATGGAGCACTTAATACACAGGCACCATCATCTACCCATTAAAAAAAAAAGAAAAAATAATTACTTTAGACTTTTTGGCCACAAGTTTCTTTTATTTTATTAGTAATTCTCTTTGCATAGAGTAGCATCACGTGCTCTCAGTTTTGCTTCCATATCCTGTATCTTCCAAATCAACTTAATATTGTTTAAACTCCTTTTTATTTTTTAAATTAACTTTTTATCTTACATATACCACATTACTTTTGTCTTTCTCATTATATGGTTATTTATCCAATACAGAAAGTCACATGAATTTCAAAATCTATTGCTGATTTCTCATTTTATAAGTTCATTGCAAGTTGATTTTGTCCGTTTGGAGTGCATTTCTTTTAAGAGTTTTTGACAAAAAATATTGTAGCCATTTTTAACATGTAATATATAACGTGAAAATATAATTAAAAATATTTATAGAAAACAAAAAAACTTCAAAAAATAGCAATCCAAACAAGACCGAGAAAAGGTTTTATGTTTTCTTTTGGACATTTATTTGGCATTTCCTGATTAAAATGACATGCATTACGTATTTGGAGGTTGAATAGACGATTTACCATTGATAATCAACTAAAATTAAGAAGAAAAGAAAAGGGAAATAGCATTTATGCTTCAATTTACTTTTGAAGCTACTAGAGTGCATTTATTTAAGGATTAATCTTTCCTACACTGACAGCGTATACACTGTCAGCGTTGGATGAATGACAATTATACAAAATTTGAATTTGAAATTCAACTTTTGCACATATATCATGAATCAAACGATGATAATGTATATACTGTCAGTGTATATAAGATTTACTCTATAAGTAAACGCATACTTATTTTTTAAACCAAGTACAATGTCTACTTAAAAAAAATATATTAACCCATCATAAAAAGCGGTACCATTATAAAGTGACGTGACATCAATTTCCAAAGAAATCTCTCCATGATGCCAAGTCTATGGGTTCAAGCTTTTTTTTTTTTTTTTTCAAATGGCTGTAGATTTGCATCTTTTACCTTTTTGAATGTGTAAGGAAACAATTGGACAATCATACCACGTCATTGTTGAAGCTGATTTAATTCCATGGCTTTTTTGTATTATCTTATTTTTGCCCTAAATGCGTGTAATGTGGATTTCCCGAAAGAAAAGCACGGTTGACATTCCCTCCCAATCTAATAGCGACCATCACTTGAACCATTTAGGGGGCGCTTGGTTCATGCTTTGGAAATGGAATAATGTGAACTGGTGCTATCATTCCCACAGCCAATGCTTGGTGTGGGATGGGTATTAAAATTTACTTTTGCTTCTCTTTTTATTTTTTGTCTCCTTCGGACTTTTTGTCTTCTTGGCTCGATGCCTCACCACCGCTCACTTTACCAGACCACCACCAATCAATCAAAATTTCTTCTTTTGTGCTTCATTTTGCAATTACCAATAAAAAATTCATGTCTGAAATAGAAGATTTGGCGCATGGTGTCTTTTTATTTTTCATTGTTCTGAAATTGGCAAATGAAACTTTAATTAAACAGTCCAAAAACAAATCCCAAAATGAAATGGCGAATTCCATCCCAATCCTTTGAAATCTGTTTGCAAGCACCACTGCAATCCACCTATGGCCACCAGCCTTCTTGCCATTAAACATTAGCTTTGCTATTCACAAGGAGAAGAATGAGGTTGGGTTGCCTGCTGAGAGGGACGATTTGATAGTGAAAGAGGAATTTAGCGAGTCCACTGGGTGTGTGAGGGGGATGTGGTTAGCGGTGAGAAAGGAGGGGTAAAGTTTCTTAAATGTCCTGGAGAAAGCAGTCGCTGGGGGTAAGGGAGCAGAGGGTCGATGATGAGGAGAGGGGAGAAAGGATAATTGATGGAGAAGAGGAAAGAGTTTTGCCTCGAACTTTTTAGTTTTTTAATCCTTCATGTGTTCACTGTTGGAATTAAAATGAGGTTTTGATCAATTCCTCCCAATTTGGTCAGGAATCATGAATGACCAAATTTTAAGATATAATTCCAATATTTCAATTCCCATTGCACTGGATCAAGCGCGCAGTATTGGAATTATTGTAATTCCAAGTACCTAAACCCCTAAACCAAGCGGCCCCTTAGTATTTGTTTCGTTATTATGTTTCGCGAAGAGGGGATTGAATGAACTAATTAGCAAGTAAACTTCGAAATAAAAAAATAGGGAGATAGAATTGCTTAATAAAATATATCTTTATCATTTAATCTTATAGTGTATACATCAGGGGGTTATATATATAATTTAGATTTCAAATTCAAATTCAAATTAATTATCATGGATCTAATGCTTATGATGTATGCTAGTGATGAACGCATACTCACTCAATGTATGTTAATAAAGAAACGCATAACATTTATGGTGAATGAATTTTATACAAATTTTTATTGTTATAGAAAAATTTAATATTCTAAATTATTTTGACAAAATGATTGTCATGTTGGTAGTTACTGCTTAGGAGTGGTTACATTGAAAAAAATATTCAAATATTAAATCAAGAAATGCTTGTAAGTCGTCATCTTGACAAAATGTAAGTAATTAAAGTAAAATTAGTTTCTATATGGGTAAAAATGAAAGTAAATAAAGTGACAATATAATGTTTGTACCAAATTCTCTTCTCTCCCTTTATATATATAGTATAGATATAGATATAGATATTTGTCAAATTATAAAAAATTGATTTTATCTCTGTATGCTTTATTGTTCCCAACAAATATTCACTAGAGATTGTAACGAGGCATGATTGTTTGGATTGTGATTTTGCAGAAAATTTTTTATGTTTTTCATAAATAAATTTTGAAATCACCTTTTTATCTCACATATATCAAATCACTACAATACATTTTTTTCTACAAAAACTTCTAAAAATAGCAACCAAAACGGAGGTAGAGAGGAAAACATCCAGTAAAATTGCAAACAATATACACTTTTGATAGGATGTTTGTATGCATGTTTTTTTTTTTTCTTTTTATCCGTTGGTAGAAGGAAGGCTAAAAAGCCATGCCACTAAACGAACCCATCATTTCCCCTTGTAACGTAAGAGATGTTTAATTACATTACATCTGGTAAAATATATAGAGTCATATCTCCTCCTCGTTTAGTCATTTCGATCCCATAATTTTTCGTTGCAGATTTTTTACATACTGCTTCGTTTTGTTTTGATTGTGGTATTGTGCAAAATTGGCCTGTGATAGGGGACTGGACAGTGATAGGGGCTCCATGCGTATCTCAAGACAATTTGTCGACATGTTCCATATCTCAGAGCACAGACCAGAATGGTACTCCTCCTCCTACGGTCCTACCCTCCTTCAAAGAACGAAGGAAACGCGCCTGAAATGCAGCGAGTATGCTCAGGAGACCGACAGCTTTCCCCTTTTATTAGTAGCTTTTTTATTTTTTTTGGAGCTGCTAAATAGGCTTTCAGATTCACTGCCTCTCGCTGCACAGAAACTCCTGAACAGGTGCTTATTTTTTGGGATAATTTCAGAAACCTCCCTTGATGTTTTCAATAATTTCACTAGCTTCTTTAAAAGTTTATAAAATTACACAAACCTCCATTGAGATTAAGGTTTTGGTAACAAAATCATTCCAAATAAAAAAAAAAGCCATTAAAAAGGTACTTTGAGAAGGGAGATAAAACTTTTAATCAAGAAATGCTCTTTATGCTTGTGTACAAGTTGTATTGTAAATGAGTGAAAAATATATTAATAGAAGTGAGGAAAAGTAAATACAAATAACAAAAAATAAAAAATAAGTAACAATTGACTTTCTCTACAAAGTTGGACCAACGGCTAGTGCATTGCATTATAACGACTATTTTTTCAAGTCTTTACCATTTTGTATATAAAGACAACAAAAACCATTAAGATAGAACTCACTTTCATTTGAAGTAGTAAAATTTGAGATGAAAAAATAGTGATTTTGTGTGGATTTTACAAGCTGAAAGTGAAGTATAGGTGTCGAAATTATAGCCCTGTCAAGCTACAGGAGGAAATCGTAAAATTCACCCGCGTACTTTAGCATCAAGAATAAATATTGCAAGTGTAATCGCAAAGCAATTGTGAAGATTTTTTAGAGTACAAAAAATCCAAATAAATTGATGTTTGGTGTTTTAATTTGGTGTATCAATTTCTAAGAGTGAACAAATATTTGGTATATCAATTAGCATTATTTTGTAATTGCAAGTTATTATTCATCATTAAAAAAAATTTCAACAACTATTTTCATTAATTAGTTAATTTCAATTAATTAGTGCCCCAATTACTTAATTACTAGAGATTAATTTCCAATAAAGCATAATATATTAGGGTATGTGAGTAATTTTCCTTCAATAAGACACTATAGGGGAAGTTAGTTTTATTTTGTAAACTTCAAAGGAGACAAATGAAATTATTAGAAACTTCAGAGGAGATTTATGAAATTATCCCTTCTTTGTTTTTGGCGAAAAAGGGCGTTCAGTCTCAGTTTTTCTCGGAAAACGAACACGGTCAAAGAAAATAAGGTGCCGAATTGACCCATGTTTGGCCGCCGAAAGGCTTCCTTTCGCTTTAAGCCCTGCAACATGACATTATGTTAAGCACTGTGTAATTGAATCTAATCGAACTCAATACACTACACGAGCTTGACTCGAGTTAAAAAAGCTTGAATTCGAATTCAACTTCAAGCATTTCGAGCTCTTAAAGATTGAGTTTAAATTTAAATTCAATTTTGTTATGCATTACTCAAATTCATGCAAATTGAGCCAAATCTAGTTTAATTTGAAGTCAGTGGAGCCTAATCAAGTATAAGAAATATAAATCTATAATTTATAAAATTTTAAATAAGGGACAAAATAGAAGTTTTTATGCTAATAAATAAAAAAATTTTAAAAACATATATATATATATATATGTACGTGTGACTCGAAAGAGATTGAACTCGATAAGCTTTCGAGTTTCACATATCAAACTCGAACTCGAGTTCATCAAGTAGCTCCAACTACTTGCATTCATGTTGATAGAGTTTTTGATCAAATATGCTTACAAGCTATTCAATTGAATTCGACTAATTTTCAACAAACTAATTAAAATCAACAACGAGCAAAATCAGTTGGTAGAAAATGAACTACAACTTCAATTCGAATGGTAAGTTTATTGCGTCAGGATAAAGATCATAAAAATGCTTTAGAAAGAATTCTCTCTCTTTTTTTTTGGATTATTATCACTTTACTCCCTTAATGTTTGGTGGTACTATCAATTTCCCTCTTAACGTTATCTTTTAGTTATTTTACCCTCAAAACTAACGGTCAAACTTAACGAAATTTGTTAATTAAAGTGAAAAGACAAGTTTAACCCTTAAAGTTATTATCACTTTACCTCCATAAACTATAGTCTCATTATCAATTTACCCCCTAGAATTATTTTTTTAGGCAATTTATCCAACCATTAAACCAATTTAGCAAGTTAAAATTTTTTTTAAAAAAGTACCCTCCTTTTTGTACAATAAAAACAATAAAAGATTTAGAGCGGCTCTTCTCCTCTTTAGTATCAAGAAAAAAAGTCAAAGTATTAATCTTTTTTTTTTTTGACAATCTTATTATTATTAAAAAAATAGAAAGATGGGGAGGGGGAGAGAGATAACTCAATTATTTTTTTAAAAAAATACAAATAAGAAAGAATTAAATACGATTATTATTTTAAAATTATTTCACTTTACTATTTACCACCAAATTTCAATCCTAATTCCAACAACCTTAAATTAATACGATAATGTAAGACTTTTCTTTTCTTTTTCTAAAATCTAATTTTCTGTTTCCTTTTTTCCTATCTCTTTTTCTTTTCTTATTATTAATAAGTGTGAAAAAAGAAATTTAATTTTTTTTCATTTTTGTAATTTTGGATCTCTTAAAGTGAAAAAAAGAAGAATAATCATTTCAACTTTTTTATTTTTAATTATATATATAAAAGGGAAAATATATTTAAATTTTTTAACCATACTAGTTAAATAATGTTAGGAATTAAAGTGATTATATCACTATAATTTAAAGAAATAAAGTAATAATAACAATGTAGTAATGTTATAGAATAAAGGAATATTTTTGTCCAAAATTTCTTAATATGTTGAGTTGAATTACTTATGGGGATGAAGTGACTAAAAGATAATATTAAGAGGTAAACTGATAGTAATGATATAATTTAAGGGGGTTAAGTGATAATAATTTAGTTTTTTAAACTTGTTTCTAATCTTCCAAGGCCAATGACTTTGGCCTTATTTGAATTGTCATTTTCTAGAGAAAGTTTTTTTATATTTTTTGTGAGTATTCCTTTTATACAATTTCTATTTATCTTTTTATCTCATATACATCATATAATAAGAAAGTACTATACTAATTTTTTTTTCTAAAAATTTTCCAGAAAATACAAATCCAAACGGGGCTCTTTGATTGCAAAGAAAAAAAATTACAAACTGGGATGACTTCGTGGGCATGGGAGTTGGGGAATTATATGCGTCCGGATTTGTTACTTGGGCATATAACCAGTTGGAAAATTTGAACACATTTCCATAAATCACTTCGGAAATTTATCCCATAACACTTTTGGAGAAGAATATAACCTCTCGAATGACCAAATTTTACGCAGAGGAGTAGGAGCGAGAACTGGACACCGACTAATTCATTTAATAGACAGGCCACTGGAACTTGGTTTGGCGCACCGGAATTTTCTCTTTCATTCTGAGTCGAAAATTATCCTCAAGAAAGATGAAGTATCTAACAGATGTTCATGTACCTCTAACTTCTTCCACTGCATTAGACAGTCTCTTTGATTCTGAGTCACAGAAAATTGTCCTCTAACAAATACGAAGCAGCCAGCAGGTATAACCATAACGCCTTCCACTCCATTAGACAATTTCAAAGAAACATCTTCCTCATTGCCAGCAAAAAACTGGTACATAATTACTCCGTTTCCTAGATGGATTGAACGGTTTAAGCAGCATCCGCAGAGCACCAGGAAGCAGGAGAGAGAACCCCGCAGCCCATCTTATGGTATCAATTCCCTCATCCAAGCAGAGCATATGATATCTCATAAGCTCAGAATAAGCGTCTTCAGTACCTTAGCTAAATTCTTTCATTACAATCTCAAAACAAGTCCTAAATCAAACTTTCAAATCCGCTTAGCTTTTTCTTTATTAATCCACATGATACAAGTAAATCAGTCAATTCTGTCTTAAAAAATCCCACCGCAAGAGATACTCACCAAAGGAGAGGAGAACATATCTACTTGTTATTTAGAGCAGTGCAGAAAGCACATGAGACCTGAGTAATTGTCCAAGGCACCTCAACAAGAACTCAGAAAAAACGTTTAAGAGCTGACCACCACGTTCTTCACATCCATACATGGTCCCTCCATTTAGACGTTGCAATTTCACTGATATCCAGTCGAACTCAACCAAAAGCTTAAGCAGCAGTAGCACCACCAGTATCCACAAGCACAAGTCTACTGCTGCAAAAGGAGGTATGTAACTCAGGAAACTACACTCTACCCACTACCGACGGAGGGGCCA
Organism: Coffea eugenioides; assembly: GCF_003713205.1. Classification (NCBI taxonomy): domain Eukaryota; kingdom Viridiplantae; phylum Streptophyta; class Magnoliopsida; order Gentianales; family Rubiaceae; genus Coffea; species Coffea eugenioides. The sequence continues at coordinate 17,684,395 of NC_040036.1, forward strand.
AAGAGTTAAGACTTCTACCGTAGCATTATCTGTCCAATTTTGTCTTAACATATATTAGAAATCATCGTCTCTCCTAAATTCCGTAAGCAAATACGGAGCCCTATGTTTAAAAACAACATGATGGTTCACCTACTTGGTGCTGTATTTGAAGGAAGTAGGAACCAAAAGAGATAAACTAATAAAAGAGCACTTAGGACCAATGGGCTTGCCAAAACAATGATTATTAACCTTCAGATAGCTTCTCATCAGCTAACTAGGTTCTTTTCTTTTTCTGTCTCAGTTTAAAGAATTAATGCCATACCCCAGAGAATTAAATCAGCGGTTTCAACCTGGAAGATCTAGCATGCATATGCAAAGCCTGTTAAACCCTATACCCAAATCTGCTGATTGCAAGACCAATATACCTTCCTCAAATACTTTTCGCCTTCAGGTTTTTGAAAATCTTGTAGACCTACACCAGTCCTACTTCTGTATGTCTCACACATAACACAAATGTAAGAGCTGCCCTAGACCTAGAACATAATTCCAAAGCAAAAGAGAACTACATAGAACGGCATGATTCCCTAGCTTGGAAACAAGAGCGTCGAGATCTCCATACCTCTCCAGTCTGAACAATCTGGAATCTGGAAGACCAACTACCGTGCCACTAAAAATACAGACATATTGCATTAAATTTTAATTACAAAAAAAAAAAAAGGACGAAGGTTGTACCTAGAAGCCCTCCCATAGTCCCACTGACCAATACAGTTTCACAAACCATTCAATTAAAACCTCTTTTGCAGCCCACATCTCATAATTAAAATGCATTAAAATAATCATGCCTACAATCATAAAATCCAGATGGCCACATAAGATTTAGTAAAAGATAAGAAAGTTTAATAAACACCAGCAGAAATGAAAGCAGTCCAACTGGTCCTACTTATTTACAGAGTTAGATAAACAATCATCCCACCCCAAACATATCTGCAGTCAAATTACCTCCAAAAATCATAGATAGGAGCAAATATACATGTATTTACTAAATGTAACAGTGCTGCACCCCAAAGCCATGCTTGCCATGAACACAGCCTGGGCGATTGTAACGATAGGCTAACCTCTTGGCCTTGTTCAACTTTGGACCAACCCTTTTCCCCAACTTCCGTATCCTCTGTCTCCCGAACTTATCACTCAATCCCCATGGCACCAATTCGTCATCCAAATCATACCCATCATCATATTCATCGCCATCATCATCGTTCTTATAATTGTCATATTCATCGCCAGCATCACCGTCGTCAACACCACGACCATCATCGTGATTAAGATGGAGTTGGGCCGAGAAGGAATCCATGGAGATGTCAGAAGATGGGGATCCCAACTCGAGTGGTCCCTCTTCTTTGCTGGGCCCAGAGGAGACCTCACGGGGCGTGGCGTCTTCTTCTTCTTCTTCGCTGAAGGAGAAATCATCCAAGTCCTCTTCATCATCGTCGGATGAGGTTGCGTTGACGAACTCCCACGCCTCGGACAAATCATCCACAACGACGTCGTACTCGTCAACTGATTCAGAAGGGTTAGACCCGGCGACAACCATTGTTGCGGTGGAGGTTTTTCTCTCCCGGCTTAGGATTCTCAACATATTTGCTATTTTAAAGTGGCTGGGTAGGGAGGTAGAGTCGAGGGTGTGACTTTCTTTTTGTTCACCACCGCAATTGGAAGACGCAAATCGAAATCAACACACTTTTGGGTTCTTAACAAAATGGAGAGACCCTTCCCCCGCCCTGCTACTAATCTTGAACGGCCGAGATAACTGCAAGATTCCACGTGGCGTTCAGAAATGAGTATTGGCCCAGAAGTGTGTTGTTCAACAGCCATTGGTTTATAGTACGTGGACCGGTGGATGGCCTGCCGTTTCTCGCAAGAAACTTTTCCCACTTTCACAGTTGTAGCCTACAGTTTTGACAAAAAAAAAAAGGGATAATTTCAGAAACCTCCCCTGAGGTTTCTGACATTTACACTTACCTCCCCTGTGGTTTGAACAATTACACTGATCTCCCTTGAGGTTACTAATCTTTTACAAATTCAGTCCAAATGATTAAAATATTATTTTAGAGAGTGAAATTAGAATTTTGTACCTGATTTGTCCTTTGTGCCACATGTCCAATGAATGGCAAAGTATTACAAATTAATTAACAATTAATAAACTTTAACGAGCGTAGTTTATAGGCAAATACGTATTGTCTATTTAAAGTACCAGCTCTTTACATGAATTTTATTTTCAAACATTTACTTTATCACAAATATTTATTCTCAAATACAGATTTGTATTTACTCTCAAATATTTAATTTTTGTTAAATACAAAACCTACCAGTTTTTCTTCCGTAGAAATATTAATATAACATTTTTTCAATTTCAGTTACAAATATTTATGTATTTAATATAAATTAAATGATTCAGAATAAAATACTCATAAAGAGCTAATACTTTACTCATGTAATGGATGAAAGCCATAAAAAATTAACATTTTATAGGCCATTTCTTTTTTTAAAAAAAAAAATTTTAATTTATATTAAATAGATAACCTATCGATTTTCTTTTTACAAGAATATTATTGTAACACCTTTTAATTTTTAATTACAAATATTGATATATTTATTGTAAATTAAATATTTAAAAATAAAATACCTATAAAGAGCCGGTACTTTAAATAAGTTATGCGTATTTGCCTATAAACTACACTCCTTACTTAAATCAATAAACTACACTCCTTAACTTAAATCAATAAACTATACTCCTTACTTTAAATAGTGTAGTTTATAGGCAAATACGCATATCCTATTTAAAGTATCGGCTCTTTACAAATATTTTATTTTTAAATATTTAATTTATGATAAATATATTAACATTTGTAATTAAAAATTAAAAAGTGTTAAAGTAATATTCTTGCAAAAAAAATCAGTAGGTTATCTATTTAATATAAATTAAATATTTTTTAAAAAATAAATGGCCTCATAAACTATTAATTTTTTATGACTTTCATCCATTACATGAGTAAAGTATTGGCTCTTTATGGATATTTTATCCTGAATCATTTAATTTATGTTAAATACATAAATATTTATAACTAAAATTGAAAAAGTGTTGTATTAATATTTCTACGGAAGAAAAACTGGTAGGTTTTGTGTTTAACAAAAATTAAATATTTGAGAGTAAATACAAATCTGTATTTGAGAATAAATATTTGTGATAAAGTAAATGTTTGAAAGTAAAATACATGTAAAGAGTTGGTATTTTAAATAGACAATACGTATTTGCCTATAAACTACGCTCGTTAAAGTTTATTAATTATTAATTAATTTGTAATACTTTGCCATTCATTGGACATGTGGCACAAAGGACAAATCAGGTACAAAATTCTAATTTCACTCTTTAAAATAATATTTTAATCATTTGGACTGAATTTGTAAAGGATTAGTAACCTCAGGGGAGGTCAGGTAATTGTTCAAACCACAAGGGAGGTAAGTGTAAATGTCAGAAATCTCAGGGGAGGTTTCTGAAATTATCCCAAAAAAAAAAGAAGTTGTAGCCTACAGTGGGAGACTAGAGGCGCAATTCAGGTTGCGATAGTTTATTGAAAAATATTTTTTAAATAAAATTTTTAATAAAAATTTTTAATAATTATTTAAATGCTTTTAAATATATTTTTTAGATATATAATTCAATAAGTACTTATTATATTGAATAATATATAATTTAAAAATTTTTTAAAGTGTTTATCTCTTTATTTGATTCATAATATAGAATAAAATGATTACATTTGATATTTTATTTTTTAAATCGTAAAAGTTACTTTAACTGCACCAAATTTGAGTTTTTGCTGAAAGTGCTTTTAACACCAAAGCTCTTCTCCTAATTTTATAAAATAATGTTCACCAAACACTTTAGAAGTATTTTTAGCATATAAAAATTCTTTTTTTTACTAAAAGCACCGCAATCCAAATGGGGCCTAGATAGTTTCAATCTCACAAGAAATTGTTATTCTTTCTTAAAAAAAAAAACTTTTTTGTTCATGATCTTTTCATTTTGCCAAATACCTAAGGAGCCCATCATTCCAAACATTAATCCTTAGTCTTTCATCTATTTCAAAATTTAAATTAATCACTGAACAATCAAAAAATGGAGGGGTTAAATCCATACACTTCCATACTAAATTTGCACCATATGTACTCATTGGACAACAACAACCTCATCTATTAAGTTTATTTGATGCTTTTTATAGTTTTGAGTAACAATTTTTTTTTTTTTAAAACAGGAGGTGTTATACTAAAAACTTTCTCCTCACAATCCCTCCCACCTTACCATCCAACGGTCCCCTACCCTTCAAGTAACATATATTCAAAAAATAAAAAAGAGGGGGAAAAATATTTCTATTTAGAATAAGATAATATTTTCAAACATTTTACAAATAAGCACGTACAAAGCAATGTCTACGCATTTCAAGTCTCTAAAATTAAAATCTTAGTAGTTTTCAAGATGGACATGCAATCATAATAACTTTTTCATACAAATATCTGTCATTTGGTTTTGTGTAAATTAATATTAAAAATGGTTCAATAAAAATGAAAGTAGTAGACTCATAAAAGAAAAGAAGAAAAAATTATTGTAATACAAATGCTTGTCAATCACACATTACCTTTAGTTGCGTTTAAATTCCTCATCCACCATTGAAATACTTGTCAGAGTTAGCCGGAAAGCACAATAAAGGCAAAACTTCACCAGAATTATCAAACTTCTAATACTTTGGCAGACTTTTACAATTTTATACAGTTTTACTAATCACTCCTAGTTTAAAATAAGATGAGGATTAAAAACATGATGAGAAACTAGTCAACCATACATTTTGCCATAAAAAATTTCCTTTCTCTCTCACTCTTTTTTTTTTTTTTTGGGTTCCCTCCCCCAACGAAACAGTTTGCTAAGCTGGTCAATGCATCCAAGGCAGTCCAGTAAACTGTAAATACCATTACCCTTGGCCCAAACCAGAACCCGAATGCACTATGGTTTCTTGCAGGGAAAGAGGGCGGATTGGTGAAAGGGATAAAACGAGTACGGCTACGTATGTAGTAGTATATTGCAGTTTGTGCACGGAGCTGTAAGCCTGTAACGAGGTCTTCATACTGATTACATTTCTGATGCCCAAATAAACTGTATTCCGACCCGATCCTATTCCACGTGTTTTTTGTATCCGTCGAATCCAGGACATGGCAATAACCTTTTGCAGTAAATCAACGCCCTCACACCATTTCTGATTGCTAATGCTTTATCGAGTCTATCCTTGGAGTAATTGTACAATCTCATCTGATCTTGATTGAATGCCTTTCAGGTACTCAACAAGAACTCGCTGCTGGTAAGAGCCCGCTTCCTAGTAATAGAGAGATCAATATGTGAGAGAGAGAGAGACAGAGCACGCCAAATTCACTAACAGTGAAAAAGAACTTCAAATAAAAGAAGAAATGGGAACGTTAGCCTACTGTTCGAATCAACGTCCTTTCAATTCGTTTCTTAATAACATTGTCCAGTTCCTCAGGTGAAATTTCCCCTTTACCGACTGTCATACCATCAATCAACATCTTATTCCATTCCCCCTCTGGAGCTGCATCAGTACAAGCAGGTCAGTTTTCAGCCTTCGACAACTATCCCAGAATAAGCAATAAAATGAGGAAAGAAAACTCTGTGAACTAGGAAGTTAAACCTTGAGAAGGCTAAAAAATGACAACTAGTTTCTTATTAAATTGAGAAGTACAAATAAGGAGTGAAATGCAACCAGATTACAATCAGATACACAGCGGCAAGCACACACCATCGTCTGGCACAAAAAGGAATGAAGAAAGAAAAGCAATTCACTACGCAACACTTAAACTTCTATGCACTTTCCTTTTCTATTTCCCTTGTTTCCCTTTCTTCCCCCTTTTCCAAGGTATGTAGTGAGCATCATGAAAGAAAATTAGCTTGTTTAAGGTCGACTCATCATTCCTAAGAAATGAGAGTTGTCTCTCAGCCACTTTTGCTGCATGGCCGATCATCCAAACTTTTCCAATTCTTCCAGCTTTGAAGAAGCTTCATCCCCACAGGGAAAAGTGAGAAAATGCATAATACCTCAATTAAAATTAAGTTGAGTACATGAAGGCTCCACCAACCATTGAGTGGACTAATAATGCAAGTCTAATTGTTAAATTTACATCACAAACCTATTCAATCTCATGCTTGAAAAGAAGTACACCAGGCTAGAAGACTAAAGATAAACTTACCTTTAATTATTGTTTCCAGGAACTGCTCATCTCTTAACACCTCATTCCCTGCAAAGGAACAGAAGCAGGGAATTATAAAGCATGGTATTTTCTTTATAGCAAAAAAAAGTAGAAAGAAGATGCTTGGATCCAAACATGAACTGCAAACTTAATACAATAGTTTTTGACATAAGTGCTACATGATCAGTAATATAGAACTTATTACTAGAGGAAACTTGACAGACCTTAATCTTTGGTTTCATTGAAAAAGCAAACCGCCAGTGACTACCTAATTAAACTCCAACATATAGCAAGCAACAGCTCTTTCCTGGCCTACCTTGTTCTGTGATAGAGAACTTCCTAAAATGAACAAACCATGATCTAAAAACAATTCAAAAGCTATGCAACAAAAAACAGCAGGTATTCCTATAGTTGATAATTCTAACAAAATTCACTAACAGAAAGGTACCTTTTGTGGAATAACTACGCTTAGAGAGGATCCGGGAAGCATAGAGTTGCAGAACCTTTTGCAACATAGCCTCAAGCCCTGGCTTGTCTCCATCTTCTTTTGCCTGAAAAATCATGGAGAACGATATCATTTACTAAACTCCCAAAGCATTTGCTGGGGAAACTCTTGCAAATCTTACTTATCAGTTTGATATCATGTCCACTATCTCAAAAAAGAAACAGCAAAATCTATACATTGTTCAAAGAAAAAAATTTCTGTAGCATGACATGAATAAGAGAAAGTTGTAGGAATTAATAACTCCATCACTAACCAAGGTCATTGAAGCCATTTGCATAAAACTTGACATCTCTACAGTATTTAGAAAACAAGGATGCCTCCTTCGCTCATAAACATTTGCAATATTTATAGCTTTTTATGTTCACAAATAATACTTGACAACAACTTTGAGGTTCAACCATTATGTCAAGTGGGGTCACATGCAATCCATTCGCAACAGAGCACAAATCAAAGACGGATTTTCTTTTTTTTTTTTTGTTGGGGGGGGGGGGTTGGGGAAGGCAGCCACCCCTCAAAATTTTTTAAAACCTTTAATTTGTACCACAGGGTTTAACCAAAAATCCAGAATTTCATAGTTCTCGTCCCCTCAAAAACTTTTCATGGTTATCCTTTACCTCCCTTTCTCTACAACAGGAAGTTTTTTTTTTTTTTTTTGAAATGACTATTCTATGGGATAAATTCGGCAAAGAGGTAAATAAGAAAGATAGAATTTGTATACTGAACTAAAAATATGGATAATAGATAAAATGAATCTTCTAAAATTATTAACGATGTTTTTTGTGCAGTTGTTAACACATCTAAATTATATCTAATTTACCATGTGAATACACACAATCACAACAATTTTACTCCTTGTATATACTTTCATAGATTTGGAGTTGTTTTTGTTTGTGTATTACTGTAGCATTGTATTTGAAAAACTAGTTTTTGAAAAATAGTTTTTGAAAAATAGGCCAATCCAAACAGAGCCGACATATTTTCAAAAAACTAACACCTAGTTAAACTAAAATTTTAATATTACAACTATTACATGTGAAAGAAAAAATGTATAACAAACAAAAGTAAGGTGTGAGAGTAAGTTGGCAAATAACTAATTTCGCTTCAATGTTGGAGTCAATTAGAATCTAACTTTTGACCTAAAGCTTTTTTCTTTTTCTTTTTTATTGGGAACATTTTCAATTGTCAAAATTTTCCCCTTATGCTATGAGTTGGATAATTTTTGTTTCAAAAATTTTTTTTTGTGCAAATCAATTTAACATACACTTAAAGATGGTTTGAATACAAAGGTGCACCATTATTGTTTCTAATTTAGAAGAACTTGAAAGAGACTTGAGAGTTTGATATCTATAATTTTTTTCTTTTATTCAAGAAGAGATTCTAAACCTCACAAGGGGAGGGCTTGACAGCCAAACTACGGACCTCACAATCACTAGCTAATATCCTTCTCCTTTAATGTTTGTATTACCTAACAAAGTTAATCAAATTTTGACCCAAATTAGGGCAGCCTTGTAGGATCATGTATTTGACGTCTGTCACCCATAAACAAAAATTCTTGTTCCGTCCCTCACACAAATGATTCAAATAGGAGTAAAAGATCAGGTAGACTTACTTGCCTTAACTGTGCAGTAACTTCCGATACGAACCCTTCATCCAGATGGCCTTCTTGCTCCCTTTGCTTTAATTCCTGATTTTTTCAGTTGTGAAGCTGCACATATTAGTAAAGCTTTGCAACAATTATCATTAATAAGATGTATTTTTTTAAAAAAAAGTCAACTTCAACTGCTCTTACCCTAGTCATATAAGCCAGTTTTTTGAAACATAACTACAATACAAGAGGCCTCAACATAAAATAAACCACGGAAAAATCATTCATCATCACTTCCTGGAACACCTGAAGATAAAAGGTGAGGTAGGTTCAACTAGAACAAGATAGAAAACATACTTTCTCCATGAGCTTGAGAGTTTCAGGGTCCCTAGGAGGCCAAGGAATCTCTTCTACTTCATCAACTACAGGTTTTAAAATTGCCTTCAGAACATCAGTAGCTGACTCTATCTTTTCCTGTAGAGAGGAGAATGAGATTAAAAGGAAAAGAATAAACTCAAATTCTTCAGATTTCATCCTAAAAAGTGCAAAAACATATTTAATGGGGAAAAGACAACAGCACATTGGTCTTGTCGACAAGACGATCCACCAAGTTCATTAACAACGATGCCAGTTCTTCATAATCTTTCTGCAAAACAACAAAAAAGCAAGCAGATTATATTACATAAAGTAAGGAGTAGAGTTAGAATTAAAAAAAAAAAAAATCAAATTGCTTAGAACCATGCTTTATCATCATCAGATTTGCAGGTTTCAGATCTAGCAGCAAGTCTTATCCAAAAGCTCTCATTGAAAGCAAGAATATTTCCGGCAACAAGTTTCTGAAGCTGCAAAAGGGAAGAAAAAAAATAAAATAACTTTACTCAAATTCAGCTTGGTGACCTCATTACAAATGGACTAACACAGTAACATGCACTATTTACCTCCAAAAAAATTGCACTGAAGGGCATGGAGGCAAATGATGAAAAATGAGAAAAAAAAAAAAGGAAGTTGAGAGAAGCTACAGAGGTTCCAAAATTAGGAGGGACTGTCTTCCATATCTTTATCATTGAATGCCTAAAAATGGACTATATTGAGAAACAGGTAGTAAAAGGTTTTTGTGGCAATATCAACACATTAATACAACTTGCATTTAATTCCCGCACTTTTTTTTGTAAAGAAGCACAGCTAGTAAGTTCAAAATAATTTGTATTACAAATATTTATCAAGTTACTTCACTTGTGCAGTCCAACTTTTGCAACATCAAAAGGATGGATTTTCTTCCGTAGGTTTAATTATATTGTTGCGAGGTCTATGTAAAAGATCATCCAAATGTGCATAAACAGCATCTTGTCTGCAAACAACATTGACCAGTTATCTTACAGCACAATAACTCCGGCATAGAAAGGAATCAAGCAATCTTTTGAACAGGATTTGGGCTTATAGTTCCTTCATTTATCCACCCTAGCAAACGGTGATGGAATATGTGCAATAAGCCATAGCAACTTGATCGGGATAGGAAAACCAGTTACCACATCCCACATCAAGTGTAGCTGACTTAAGAACCCCCATGGACAGCATATGGTTGATGGAAATGCTACTACAAATAGGTTCCACAACATGGTTGACGATTTCATCTAATGGTATAAAACAAATTGATGATTAGGAAGAAACTTATAAAGCAAAACAAGACATACTTCCTTATCATTAGCATCCCTCAGCATATCTATGAGTCTGTCTACTGCCACGGTCTTTTTGAATGATTCCTCAGCATTTTGATTTACTGCCCAGACCGAAGTTCTCCTGCTTATTATATGCAAGTAATGTGATTATGAATAGCTCCGCCTACCACATGACGAATAGTAAGAAATCCCGTTGAATTCGACGTAATTGACCAGCAACACTGCCATCACACTAGCAGACTGCTTTGCTTTGTCAAAAAATGTACAAAAACCATCTTTTCTGGCATATCAGCATAGGTTAATTGATATGCCAAACAGCGCAGAAAAAGTTTTAACAGCTGAAATTTCAACAAACTAGAAAAATTAAGGCATACAAGAAAGCAGATATTAAGAAGATTTAATTGATTACCGGCGATAATGTTGTGGGAAATTTGTGGACCAGAATTGCAACGCAAGCTTCCGAGCAAAGCATTGTCGACGAGAGCCTACGCACTGCATGATTGTTGAAAAATAACACTAAAATTGAAACAAAATTACAAAAATCAAAATAAAATTAATCCAAACATTTAAAGAAAAGTAACAAGAGTGCGTACTACTGGAAGAAGATGGGAGTGAAATAGTACCGGAAGACGATTATGCGACGGCCAATGCAAGGCGTATGGTATAGCAGGTGGTGTGATAACAGATGTTGCCATTTTTCAGGTTTTTTTTTCCCTTGCTTTTTAACTTTCCCTGCCGAGAGATGAGGATTAGGTGCTGGACATTTTCTGGTGTTAACAAATAAGTAACCGAGAGCAACAATAATAAAGCCATCTTCAGAGGTAAGGTTGAAATAAATCAAGTTACTCAGATTTTGGAATTTCAACAAAATTTTAAATTCGTTAAAATAATCAAATTAATTTAAAGTTGGTAAAAATTTAAAAACTTTATTGCTAAATTTGAATAACGTTTTATATTTGATAATATTTAAATTCGACAAAATATATAAGTTAAACTTAAACAAAATTTCAAAGTTGTTAAAAATAATAAAATAAGTTTGAATACTAAACTGTTTGATTCGATTAGAGTCGTTTACACCCTAACATAGCCTGATTAAACTTGATAAAAACTCAAACTTGTTGCCAAATTTGAATGACATTTTATATTCGATAATATCCACATTCAATAAAATCATTGAAATAATCAAACAAAAACAAGCACTAAGCTGTTTGATTTGATTAGACTCATTTACGTCCTAACACAGCTAAAAATGCTTCAGGATGATCATGGATTCATGCATTGGAGATTGGGCTTTCAGATATTTCTGTGGGCCACAGACAAAACAGCTTAGTCCCAGCGTGGCCCGACATAATGGGCTTCAAACAATATCGACTCTTCTTAAATCCGGCCTCTGCCATCTTCAGGATTCTCCTATTGCTTTTTCATTTGCGTTTTTGCAGCTTCGGTCCAATTAAAGGATCATTGGGTCCCGGCCCAAGAAATAAAAAAAATGGAAGAGACGCAGAGAGAGAGAGAGGGAGACGCGCATTGTTTTATTATTATTATTATTTTTATCTTGTTTTTTTGATGTTCAGAACGGAACGGAAGTTTGCTTCCAGCTACAGCTATAGTTTGTCACAGGGAACAACATTGGCCATGCAATACTTGAAAATCAGCAACTACACTTATCCTACCTCTCTCGATGAAATGCCCAACGTTTGATTTCCATACTATACGTACATAAATCCAAGTGAGTATGTGAATCGTTCCTATATGGTCGACTACTGCCTAAAATTGGCGGAAGTCCTTGTATTAAATCATTCTCTCATTTCATACTTTGTGTTTCTAAAATCCACCGTATACTTTCTCATCACTCTTTTTCTTTCGTAGGTGGCCGTTATACTTGGCTGTACAAGTGAGAATAGTCATTACCATTATTGACGGTTGCTGTTGCTTCGCTTGAGAAACCTACGCATGGTTCCAAATTTCTAGTACCGGTACGGCCCATAAGCTTGCTTCACTTTTCGATCCACATGTACATATCCCTTCCATGTGAGAAGCATTGGGACTGTATCCACAGTCATATGCTAGGTACTAGCGGATGTTAATGTAAGCGGAAGAGGTTTACATCCTTTAATCAGGAGGTCACGGATTCGAAATTCATGGGAATAAAAAAGACAGTGTTAAAAAAGTTTTTTCCTATGAAGAGTTGACTCGACTTGAATAAGATTAATTGCAGACCATAAAACTGGTGCGAATGCGGAATGCCTGTGAATTATACAAAAAAAAAAAAAAAAATTGCTAAGCTACATTATTATTGTTCTTTTGTTTTGGACTTTTAGTTGCAATTTTCACTGTATGGATGAGTTTTGCCACAACTTGCACATCAACATACTTCTTCAGTTCTTTTGTGTATAATCAAAGATTCGGCAGACATCATCCATATCTCAATGAGAAATTTTTTTTTTTTTTAAAAAAGTGTTATTTGTCATCTAGTGCTTGGTGAACCCCACCATCATCGTTTTCATGTTTCTAATTTCTTGATTTCTCGTCTAACGGGAGCGTGCACGTATTTAATTTTGTTAGCTCAGTGCCGTTGAATCCTCAGCAATCCACAGCAATCCACAAGTCAGATATGGGAAATAATAATTAAAAAAAAAAAGAGACTTTGAAGGTTTCTCAATTTAATTCCGCCTCAGTTTTCGATTTTAAACATATGTTGCAAAGGAGGGGTAGTCGTATGTTTTGTATTCCACTTCGATCATTGACTTCTATGCGAGTTTCTGATTGATGAGAAAACATGGAAAGCATGGTGCATCACAATTATTTGAGCTTCTGACAAAATTTGTAGCTTGGAATGCCGGTTTCGCGCTTCCTTTTCCCACCTACTATCCAATTATTAGTCTCCTTGTACATATTACGGTTTTTTTTTTCCTTTTTTCATTTTGTTTAGTTTTGGTCCAACAACCGGTGCCTTAGTTAATGGTTATGGTAGTAGTAATATAGATGAAATTATTAATGGTGTTGTAGCTCAAGTGGTAGAAAGAATCCATTTGGATTAGTTATTTTGTGGGATATTTTTAAAAAATTTTATTGTAGCAGAGTTTTTAGAGTATATTTTGAAATATTTTTAGAAAATATTTTGAAATATTTAAGAGTAGTAGAGTTTTTAAAATATATTTTGAAATATTTTTTAAATATTTAAAAAATTTAAATTACTTTTTAGAGCACTTTTTAAAAATTTTTTAAAAATTAGTTTTTGAAAAACAGAGGGAAACTTGACACAAATGTCATGCTGAGTCTTTGATTTTCCTTCTGGTTGCTGCAAGTCCGGCTAGAAAAGAAGTGCCAAATTTCCATTCAACTATTTTGCCTTCGGAGAATATTCAGTGTCCATCAAAGTAGTTGCTTTCCTAACTAAAGCCACAGCAGCTTTGCGGGGAATTCGCAATGCCTTCCGATTCCGTATCTTGCCTATGGCATAGTTATATTTCTCTGGGGACATAATCAGAAGAAGCAAGCAGTAGTTTATTGGCATGTTTGGCGCTGTAGTTGACATAATTGACTCATAGGAAATATGTCAGCCATCGCGTCAGCAGATCAATAATTTATTATTATTAGCGTACTAGCATTAGTAGACCATTCTTTTAAATGATCAGCCATTACAAGTTTTTTTTTTTTAAATCTTTCCAAACAGGTTGGAAACCTCAATGCTGGATAATCTTTTTATTTAATAGATCTGAGTTTAAGAAATTTATTCGATCTTAAATGTGAATTAGAGTCAGAAATTCAGTATACTGACACGAATACCCCGCCAGAGTAACTATTGTGATGTTATGAAGATGAGTTTCTTCAGAATTCGTCGAATATTTGTGTCATCAGTTCAGGTAGTTCATTCATTATCAATTTAAAGTGCGAATCAAAGTGGTTGTTCAAATCAAAACTTGAGTCAAGAGTTGGTTAAAACTTTGTTTAAAAAAAAAAAGGCTTTGAATTGCCGTTGTTTTGGAAAAAAAAATCTTTTGATTTTTCCCTTTAAATGTTTTCTGATCAATTTTTTTTTTTTACTCTACAATACATTTAGATCTGAAGACAAATGATATAGTATTTATTATAAAAAAAAGAAAAAGAAAAAAGTGCCATAAGGTCATAATGAATGAATCGGTGAGATCATCGCCTTTTTTTTTTTCCTATAAAAGAGTAATCCAATAATCAAGTTACACCTATTATAATCTTGAATCTAGTGATCATTTTTCTCAGTGTATTTGAATTACAATTACCTTTTTATCTCATATATATATATCATATCGTAAAAAATATTACAGTAACTATTTCAAATAATCATCTATCCGCTCTCTCTTATAGATCAAGTAATGGCAAAGACGGTGAAGAAAGAGCAAACTAGGAAATGTGAATGGTTGAAAGAGTATATTACCGTAGTTTATAAATGCCTTGCCTGGATTCCTCATCTGTAAACTCCTCGGTGGTAACTGCTAAAGAGGCCATGACTGCACGTAATTGAATGAAACAAATTTAGCCTTTCTAGTTAAGTATGACGATTTGACCCATCGAATTATGTTTTCATATCATCAATTGGGTGGCAACATTTAAAGCGCTGAGCATGGGACTGAATAAATAAAGCTGGGTACACAACAATTTCCACATCATCCATTTATGGTCATATCAGGTAGCGTTCAAGTATTGACCTTTTCTTTCCCTGAATTATTATTAACTCTTACACTTTCATAAGAGAGGTATATCATTTACTTTGTCATTACCACTAAAGATCTACGTTAAAGTTGTACGGTTAAATCAAGTCGCAGCGTAGGGAAGAAATGATTACTTAAAAGTATATATTTTACTTGCCAATGTACATTAGTTAATTGGACCAATGAGTCAAATTGTGCTCTTAATCCACTCTGGACCTACCACTTTGCCAGGATCTGTTTACATTATTCAATTCATATGAAAATGGAAAGGGTCAATAAATGAGTAGATAAAGGCCTCCCAAGTCTTAGCCCATACGGCCATGCCTCAAGGTGCAGATTGCAGAAAGGACAGACACCCCAAAACTGAGAGCGAAAGCAAATCAGGATAATAGCCAACCCGTTGCCTGCGTCTTTGTTCCTGCACAACACGGACAAACTATTCTTATCAGTAGAGAAATACTTACTAGATATATATCTATAGAGAGAGCGCTATCCACATAGGTAGCTATGAAGCCGTCTGATGTCTTCTCTAGTCTCCTTTCCAGAGCTTTCTTTTAGTCAGAAAGATAGATTTATGACTCCTGAGATCTTAGCTGTGCTTTCCTGCCCCATCTCTGAGGTCTGCCCATAATATTTCGTCTCATTCCCAAATTTACTCCCACCAAGTAGCTCTACCTCTTTGTAACACCTTCCAAATTGAGTACTACTTCTCCGCATAGTACTATATAATCAAAGCATTCTCCTTCGTACTCAGACTCAGACAGAGGAATAAGTACTACAATACTCTGAAAACAGACACAATCTCGTTCCTGAGAAACAGAACTGTACCCCTTAATAGGTAGAATGAAGATCCAGTGTGACGTTTGCAATACAGAAGAGGCATCTGTTTTCTGTTCCGCGGATGAAGCAGCTCTATGCCAAGCATGCGACCATCGAGTTCATCACGCAAACAAGCTTGCTAGCAAGCATCATCGTTTCTCTCTTCTACACCATCCCCTGAAAGACTCCCCTTTCTGTGACATTTGCCAGGTACAAATTTTTATACTATTTGTGAACTGAAGAGGTACTGTTCCATTCCTTTTATAGCATCGTTTTGATTGTAATATTGCAGGAAAGGCGTGCACTGCTGTTTTGTCAGCAAGATAGAGCCCTTCTTTGCAGGGAATGTGATATTCCAGTACACAAAGCCAACCAACATACCCAAAAGCATGACAGGTTTCTTCTTACCGGAGTAAGGCTCTCAGCTTCTTCATCCGCAAACCAAACTCCATCATCCTCAACTGTCTCGTACGCTGCTGGCAGCACAAGAACTGCTAAAACTGAAAGCAAGAGTGCTTCGAGTGTTAATGATCCACACAATCTCAGGGCCAACTCAACTGCAAAGACTTCTAAATCAACATCAAATCATCTTAGTTTTGAGATTGAGAGTCACTGGACGAACCAAGAAGGTTCTGTCGCTACCAGTAGTATATCAGAGTATCTCACGGAGACATTACCAGGATGGCATGTTGAAGATTTTCTTGATCCACCTTCATCTTTTCCTTATGGTTTGCAGCACTCTTGCTTTTTCTTTTTCCTTTTTCTTTTTTATAATATCCTTTCTTGGTGGTGGAATGGAGTGATGCTGATACAGGAAACATGGCAGTACAGCCATTAGGAATGTTAATAACAATACATTAATAAATAGTAGAAATCAATAATGTTAGTAAAACTAAGGCCCCGTTTGTCAAGTGAATTTTTTAGGTATTTGTCTAAAATTTTATTGTAATTTATCGTAAAAGTTGTAGAAAAAAGTTTTGAAATATGTAAATTTTTGAATATTTTGAAGTGTATAGTTTAAAATTTTTAAGAAGTTTTTTGATATTGTTGCAAATAAAAAATTATTAAAAAATTTGTAGCAACAAATTTGACAAAAAACTTGCTTTGCAAACAAGGCCTAAATATATGAGGCATAATCGAAAGCATTGTATTGGCTTTAAGGACTATGGCCTTTTTCTGATGCAGTAATTTCCTCTGATTCATTGCAGACTCATGACCAGACGACGTCACCAATTGCCTACGAAGAATTTGAATGCACTGCGGGTTATTTTTCAAATGAAAAAGATTTAGCCCATTGGGTACCGGCACCGCAAGCTCCAATATAGTTTCAAACTAAGGGGATGAAGAGTCTGATGAATTGAAACATGTGACAAAGAAACAAATTTTTGTAGTCAACAGACTGGACGTACTGGTTATGACCGTATATACAGTACATACATCATCGCCTTTTCCAGCTGCTGACTTTTGGACCTTTTGGCTCTTACCGAGTATTCTGCAAGATGTCTGTGGATTTGATTTTTCAAAGATGGATAAAAATCTAGTTGTCTATATCTCGCGTGTTTGTGACTTTGTTCATGCCCTGTTGATACACCTGAGAAGTCCAGCACCAAACATGCTTCTTTTTTTTTTCCAAACAAAATGGACATATCTGTAAAGTCCCGTTTTAGTGGCTGGCAAGTACACAAGGAAAGTGCACTTGCCGCTTTTTGCTATCCACTGCATTCCTTTCCTCAATTCTAATAAAGAAAAAGATTGAATCGCGAAAATGGTCGTTAAATTATTTAAAATGCCATGAATGAATCAGTAATTGAATTTTTTTTAATTAAAAAAGTCATTCAACTCCCCAAAACAAGCCCATAGAATTATTTTGACCAATTTGATCAGTAAATCAATGGGAAAAAAAAAGAAGCAAACTTGACCTATTATTGTAAGTTCTAAAGGGTAAAAACACAATTTTTCTTTAAAGAAAAACCAAACTTTAAGGATTAATCCCTATTTTAGCCAAATTTTATAGGAGGTAAATACAATTAATAAAAAAAATACCAATATCAAGCTCTTCCTCTTCCACCATCCACCGCCACTGAAAATTTGTAATTCCAATTAATTTAGAATGTGCTGCTACGGCAGGGATGGAGAGAAGAGTGACGTGGCATTATTTGGATATTTTGTCTCTGAAAAATTGTAACTCCCGTTAATTTACATGATCCAAAATGCTCATTTTTTGTAATTGAATGATTTTTTTTTACCAAAAAATATTTTAGTGACCAACTCTATCATTTTGAATAGGTTAGTGATTATTTTAACCATTCACTCAAAGAAAAAACAAAGGAAAATTGAACCAGAAAATGGGGGCCAGTAACAAATGAGGATTAGCGATGGTTTTGACTCCGCTGTTGCATAAGCCTATAAAGAAATGTCAACTTCTCTTAGGTTTTTGAGAGACATCCTGCATCGACCCAACAAAAGAGAATCATATCCCTTCAGCTTGTGCAAGAATTTAAGGTTAGTTTAAAAGTAGATTTTCAAGTGCAAGCGTATCATTTCACTTGCGTAGCTTGGAATCATATCCCTTCAGCTTGTGCAAGAATTTAAGGTTCTTAAGTTTAAAAGTAGATTTTCAAGTGCAAGCGTATCATTTCACTTGCGTAGCTTGGAACTTCCTCCATCCAAACGATAGCGATAATTTGAAACTCCCAAAAAAGCTATAAAAGTGACGCCGCAACGGGGGCGGGGGGCCCAACACAATTCCTCGCAGCCATTGCATCATCCGAATAGGCCAGTGTACAAAACATCTTAAGTTTCAAACTTTAGATCAAAAGGATTCTTTAAAATGGGGTTTGTGGCCACTTTTGAGGACAAGAAAACATGAGATCCATATCATTTCCCAAAACCACTTCAAGTTCATTCAGTTAAGACAAATTGTTCCTTAAAGTTCAACTTTATGATCCACTCGAGGACGTAAACGTCGGGATATAACTAGCCTGCTTATGCTACAACTGTTAGGAAAGAGTTGCTAGACAAGTTTAATGCGAGGAATACTTGGCTCATCGCTAAGATTCAACTTGATGATCCATAGCATTTCTCAAAAATCCGCAATGTTCTATATTCCTTGGCTCACAAATTCATCCATTTGATACAAGCTTACTTTAAAACTGGTAAAAGTGGAAAGAATCAAGAAACCAGAATTTTATACAAACGGGGGCAGACACCCCTCATGGTAGATAATGTGTTCTGTACATCACAACCCAGAAAAAATGCAGCATAGTACTACGCTTTCAGAATTAAAGCAGTAGCTTGCTGGATAAGATTGCATCTGTCTCTCTCTCTCTCCTCTCTCTCATTTGGTGAACTTTTTCTTTTTCTTTTTAAAGTCCCATAGGAAGAAATACGAAGAAAATATAGTCGTATGCCACTTAAAAGAGTTACATACAGTTTAACTAATAAAAGAATTTACCCGCCAAAGCTGAAACGGTAAACTGGTGAAAGACACCAAAACCCTGGGGAAAAAATTACAAGGAAAAGGTCAAAAAGTAGACCATATTAGGCAGAAAACGACAATCACTTAAGAGAATAAAAAGAAGCGAATTAAGATATAAGAAAAATAATTTCCCTGATGAACGTAACCAGAATTGTATTATTTAAAAAAAAAAAAAACGCCTCTTATGGACCATGCATCGCATATGAAAGTATCACCAAAACAAATTTCTTTTTCCAGTTTTGACAAGATTCTATAAAAAAAGTTGAATTAAATATGTCTAACAATTCATACACTTCATTTTCCAAAGGCACCAAAACTGACTAGGTCTGCACTAGTACCACAGCTCAAGAAGGCACAAAACAAGCATTTTGCTGAAAGTTGAACATAATTTGCTGAACTTAAAGTACTTACCTTATGTTGGATTACATTGTCAAGTGAAGGCAAAAATCCTATCAGCAATCTTAGTTCGACAAATGGGGCATTCGGAGCATGCAAGGGAACAAGATTTACACACTGCAAAAAGTACAGGCAATATGAACAACGCAAAATGATGACCCAGAAAGAGAATTGCTAAGAGAGTAGGCAACTTACAACAAAAATGACGGCAAGGAAGAAGCATTGCTGCTGTAGGGGACTCAAAACATATTTTACAGACATGAGAATTTATGTCTCCATTTCCGAGGTACCTGAGTTCTTTTTCCTTCATCTCTTGCATCCGAGCCTAGGGGAACAAAGAAAAGGACAAGAACAATCAAGCAGGCAACCTAAACTATACCAACATTAAATAGTATTCTGCCAAGCTGATTAATTTTTCGATGATCAGATCACAAGGTCAATAAAGAATGCATATTTATGAAGCTGATGATAATTTATCAGAAAGCAGCTAATAACATGATACTCCCAGTACTAGAGGCTGTAAACGAAATAAAAAACCTGTAAAAGAAAGAAACCATCTTCTAAAGTAATATATCCTTTCTCAACACCTGATTTATACGTGGACAAGGGAACATTTAAGCAACTTTTGAAATACAGGACCGACATCATATCCTTTTTTAGAAGAGCTAAGGAAGTTGCAAACCCATGACAACATTAACAAAGTTTGCTTCCCAGTTCTTTGTTAAGTAGTATGTTATACTGTCTTTTTAATCGGAGAACAAATATTATTACAACCACATAGAAATAAAAATGCCACTTTCCGAAATGTTTGATCAAAACCACGTTCTTACACTTCAGTCTTGGTGATATGAAACCAATTCAACATCATGCAAACTCTAACCATTTGGAAACTCAATTTCTGAATGATCTGAAAACAACAAAAACTTCATGCCAAATCTTGTTAGTTGAGTTCAAAAAAAATTAGTTTCAGTTTTACATTTTGATAGTAACAGATTTTCTTTGAATTCCAAATTTTAGTTTCAATTTTCCTTTTCTTGCCTCAAGTTATGAGATCCACTTGATTCTCCCCAAGCCCTACCATTATTCTATCTCATATTTTCCACTTGCATGTGCAAGTTTTTTTCTTTTGGCCTTGGAATGTACCCAAATTAATCAAGTTTCTGTTACAATGTCAATTTTGAGATGCCCAAACAGTGTTTAAAACTAAACTATTGGAATACGACACACAGGCTTAAACATAGGAAGAACATTCTCATTTTTTAACTCGAGACAACCTAGAGTGAGAAGAGACAGAAAAAAGTAGATGAATATAGACAAATTAAGAGGGAAAATCACATCCAAAATCTATAGACACAACTATGTCATGCATGCAACAAGGATCTTATTTACCTTAAGACGCGCAACAAGAGGTTCTTCACGGTGAATGTCAGCAGACGGTATTATTGGATCTGGAGGTTTCACCTCTACTACAATTTGATCTTCACAAACATCATCTATTTTGGAATCATTTGGACGTTCTCCACTATCATTCTGAATGTCATTGTGCTTTGGTTCTTGTATAGCACCCCCTTCTTTTTTCAACTGGGCAACAAGCACCCACATGTTTGCTAAATCATTTTCCAAGGCTGCCTCCCTTTTCTTTGCTTCTTCAACCCTTTTTCTGTATTCATCTTCTAGAACTTCTTTCTCTGCCAAGGCAGCCTCCAGGGCAGCCTCTCGTTGCTTCCTAGCCTGCAACTCCATTTTCAGATCCTCGTGATCAAGATTCCATACATCAAAGTCATCATGGACCAGTCCTGAAACTTCATTTACTCGGCTAGATACACGGCCCCTGCGTCCAGGCCTAGGACCCTCATTATTCTTACGATTGCCTCCAGTTCCGGATTGCACGTTCAAACTCCTAGAGTTTATTAGCTCTCTAGAAGCCAACAATTCCTTTTCTAGTTTTGCATTCTGCAGTGAAAGCTTTGTCACTTCACCTGCTAAATTTTTCAATTCCACGGCAGCAGCAGAAGCCAGTTCCTTTGCATAGGAAGCTTCCTCGGACAATTTCTGATTCTGCACTCGCAAGCCACTGTTCTCCTCTAGAAACTGGACATGCTCAAGCTTTAACTTCTCATTTTCAATCTCCTGTCAAAGAAAGAAAGCCATCGACCATTTTCAAATGCCCCTAATGTGAATGACTAATAGACATTTTGTTTTATTGACCAGATTACAGCATTTTGGTAAGTTTTTGGAATTTCAATTCAGAAATGTGAGACGTTATTCATTAAGAGAAGAAGATAATGAATTGGATGTTGTGGCATAAAGAGGCAAACAAGACCATGGAAGAAGCAGAATAGCGGCTTTAGTTGCCCAATGTTAAATCACAGAACCTATAAAAACAGAATTCAGTGCATAGGATAAGTAAACTATTTAATATATTCTTTGAAACAACTCAAATGATACAGTTAGTCTGTCTGTTCATCAAATTCATGACTGAGAGATGCCATATGAACTTTTACATTTCAAAATTATTAAACAAAAGATGATTAAAGGCTCTAGAATTAGTAGACCTCATGATTTATCATGCAACATTGCAGACACTTTATCTACAAGGTAGATGAATCACCTGAACCTGAACCTTTTTTTTCAACTCATCAACATATTCATCTGATGCACAATGCTCAGGAAAGGGTGGAGAAGGTGATGATTTGTCACCAGTGGCTGATGCTAGCTGGAGCTCCAGAAAACTAATTTTCTCTAGTAATTCCAGGTTTTCTGCACACTGCCAATTGCGAAAGGACAACAAAATCACTAAAAGAAGATGACAAGACAGTGGCTGGCCATGGTAACCTTGAGAGTAAACAGTGACCAAATAACTAACTTGGCAAAACTGTCTAATGTTTAAAATACAGTATTAGTATTCCTCTGTCTGACCTTGTTCTGCAATTGTTCTTGCAGGATACGATTGTCTGCTGATTTTATCTGCAACAAGAGATCAAAATACTAAACAAACCCTAAAACATGTTTTTACTACATTAAACCAAGATAAAAGCATACAACTAACACTTTTTAAAAAGCTACAGCAAATTCTGTGCTCTTAGTACTACAAAGTTGGTAAGACATAACAAGAATGCTGATGGCACTAACCTCAAGCTCAAAACCTTTTTCACTGCACTGGGTCATCAATTTCATCAAAGTCTGTAGAATCACACAGCATTCAGACAAATATTAAGTAGGTCCACATTGCAAAACATTACCATCAACAGGCATATGAACAGAATATAAACCACCCTGCTACCAGAAAAGGAAGAAAACTGCTCCTAGAATAACTAAAAAATCAGAGATAGAAATAAAGGATAACCTGCTGCATTTCAACGATAGAAGCATTAGCAATTGACGCTTCACCACTCTCAACTATGCGTTGCTCTAAGATCCTCATTTGCTTTTTCTTCTCTAGGATATCATGTTCTAAATTCTGAATCTGTACCGTAAGAAACAATGGCAAGTTTTATCACTCCAAAAACGATTGCAGAAGAAAAAGATATCATATCTAGCTAATATGTGAATGTAGGAGCAAATTGAGAGAATAAGCCAAGAAAAGGGATGTCAGACAGTTTTAGGGATGGTCTTAATCATTGGGCTGATATAACTTCAGCCCTACTTTCCATTACTTAGAAATCAGTTCATTCCAATATTTGTTAAACTGCGCCCTTTTCAGGCATTTTTTTGGTTTTTTTATTTGAGCTCATTTTAAGCCAACAAAAATGTTAATTACCAGCTGTGAAACCATGTTTTGGCATATAAAACTTGAAGCATTAAACTATACTTTCAAAATTGCTTTAATGTGAAAGAATGAAGCAATCAAGATCATGCCTGTTTAATTAAGAACCTGCTTAAGCCAACAGAGAATTCAATCTCTAAAATAGTCTCAAATTTATAACAGTTGTCAGCCCTCCAATAAGTGGAACAGAAAGCAAGCGGAGTGAAGAAACTAATCTAGTAAATATGTCAATTGATTCAGATAAAACCAGCATCTGACTTAAACATTCTTCTACGAAGTTTAACGAAAGTCACAAAGAATCTAGCAACTGCTGCTTTAAATTAGGCACCAATTGTATTCTATTTTTGCATTTTTTCCATATATCTTCCATGCAAAACTAATTACTTATTGCAGCATGGCAATTCACCATCATGTCCATTTATGTTTTCAATGGGGGTTGTAGGAGTGTTTAGCTATATCCTGGCCTATGAAAATTGAACTGACCATGTGATTTTTAAAATTAACTTTCAGGTAGGACAATGAACTTTTACTTGATCTTTTGAGCTTTCCGGATCATTTGCAGATTGCTCAACCAATCGTTTCAAAGTACTACTGCTGAATGCAATCTCGCCAGCTAGCAACTTCACTTGCTCAACAAGAAGGTCCATCTGATCTGACATTGTCATCCCATCCTGATAGCCCACATCAGACACCATGTTAGATACCTCAGAAAACCATAATGAATTAATAACTTGGCAACAACTGAACCATTGCCTATAGACAAATTAAGATGCAATTTAGCCCCAATCTGTAAACTACTTAGTTATGTAAAGTCAATTAAGCACAAGCAACATCATATTTATCTGGGCAAGGCAGCAGTAAAGGGACTGTAAAACTACACAAAGAGTCCATGACCCTTAAAAAAAAGAGAAGCACATGAAAAGGAAAGGCTAAAACATACCGTGGGCAGTTTCAAATTACAGGAAGAACCATTGATAACTTCACCCGCATGAGTTGATTCGGTAATCGTACTTCCAGCTTGCGACATATCATCATTCCATTTGCTGGATAAGGAATCTTTCTGATTCTCTCCATTTATGAGCAAAGAACCATCACGTAGAACATCCAATTTCTGATGGACCAAAAAAGGGTAGGGAAAAAGTCACAACAGCTTATGCTTCTATTTATACACATAAACAAACAACCAAATATTGATTAAGAAAGTCAATAACATACTTGATTCAACATGATTCTGGAACTAGGTTGGTTCAAAAGGCGATAACAAAACATATTTGAGGAAATTGTTCAGCCAAAAAAAAAATGAAAGGCAATTGAAAAGTCAAAATAATCTATGCAAATGATTAAGCCCACATGATGTCTGATTCCAACAAAATGATCATGGCAAGAAACCTACATCATCTTCACACACTGATTGAGCCCTCTGACGGCTGGATGCATCACTCAAGCATCCTGGAATTGTATTTTTAGAAGAAACAAGGATTAGTTTGGTTAGCCTCTGAATTCTGCTCAACAGAGCAGCCTTTGCTTCTTCCTCTTCCTCCAATCTTGATTGCATTTTAACTTGTCCTTCTTCCAACTATTAACAATACAAATAAGTCAGAAGCCAAACATACACACACACACACACACACGCATATATATATATCTATATATATATAGATATATATGTATATCTATGCCAAACAAACACGCATATATATATACACATAGATATGTATATCTATGTGTATATATATGCACGCACACAAAACACGATGAGCCCATTAACAAAGTCCAGTTAAGGCCCCTCACTTAGTTTTCCAATTACCTTAAGAAGAACAGTAAGTAGAAAGTAAGACTGAATATGTAACAGAGAAGAAAAATTCAGAACTAATGCAACACTCTCTAAGCTTAATTCTGAGACATTGGCAAATGTTAGCAAACCTTATTACGCGAGGCATAAATCTCTACACATTTGGCTCTGTTTGCAAATTTCAATGTATTATGAGTTTAGAATCTCGATATGGAACATGAGATGCAGGAGTTACAGTGCATATAAGCTGGGAGAGGAAGGATCAAACAGAAATTGAGGAAACAAAAGGTGAGAGGGCAGTAATTCACACAAATATGCTTTTCAACTACTTCCTAAGAGCTGCAAAGAAAAACCTAGAAATCCAAATATATACTTCTTTTACCAGAATATGCAGATTCAAAGAATTTGAACAAACATGTCATTCCAAAAACCAAAATAAATTTCAGCAGATAATCATACTTACAGAAACATGGCCATGCCCACTCAGTGATGATTGCAGTAGGCGGGTGAGTTTAGAATCTCGATATGGAACATGAGATGCCTTGCCCTCACTTAGTTTTCCAATTACCTTAAGAAGAACAGTAAGTAGAAAGTAAGACTGAATATGTAACAGAGAAGAAAAATTCAGAAGAGAGAGAGAGAGATTTTTTGAGACTCACAGTTCCAAGAGTTAGAAGACTTTTATTGATGTATGATCCTTCCTTTCGCCTAATTCCAGTTGTTTCTGTCTTAGAGCTTTCAGATCCAGCTAAATCTATTAAATTCTGAAACAAAGAGGAAATAAACATAAGCAAAATGGAAAATGTGACAAAAAGCTTTCATTTAAAATTATTGAGGAATATAGGCGTACAAGCTGAGAAAATATAACTCCGTCATAATCATCTCCGTGGGCACTACTCTCAATCATCTGCAGACAAAGACATTACAATATGAAACTCTTACACGTAAATTTTGACCAATATACATCAGCAGCAAGTCATTTAAAAATGGATTTTGAATGAAAAGTTGACACCTTCCCCGTTAAGCACCATACTCGAAATTCAAACAAAATGCAAATCACATACCAAAGTGAATATTGTGTGACTACGGCTACTGAATAGATTAAAATTGTTTGAACCCACATGTCGATGCTCTGCAATTAAAGGACAATCAATAAAATAAGTAGAGAATACCTATAAGATATTATGATTATCTACATTAAAAGATGGGAGAAGTGAAAAGAATCACTTAGACACCTTCCCCTGCAGCAATAAACGACAGAGCGTGGCCAGGTGACAAAACAACCTCTTCTTTTATACCCTCAACATAAGTTCCCTGTGACATTGTGCAAGTGTTACAAATCCAAAAGAGCTTAAGGTACAGAGTATTTCAAGGAATAGAAGATCTGCAAACCAAGATGTCAATTGAGAACCAAATTGCCTCAACAACCACACAAACCTGTGCATCTTCTCTTACACGTAAATTTTGACCAGTTGGATCCAGCAAGTCATTGATCACCTAACATTAGAAACGTAAAGAAAAGTGCATTTCAGTTGGCTTCAATAAGAACGCTCATGAGTCAATATACAAGAAAAACTGAAGAAGGAAAAGCAGAAGCAACTATCTCTATAAGCTTTTGACACACCTGAGAAGTATAAATTGATTGTATGATCACGGTTGAAGTTACTCATGTATGGCATGAGTTAAAAGAACATTGTATATGCTAAAACCTTTCATGAGTTGAAACCTTAGTAAAGTAAGATTAGATTAAAAATGGTAACTGACCTCGTTGTAAATTTCAAGATAGGACACGCGAAGTAAGAATTCACACCCAGGAGTCTGGATTAAAAACAAGTGATACACATTAAACCAATGAACCAAACATCCCCAGATAGTAAAGACATAAATTAGACCAAAGAATGGAAAAGCACAAGGCAAAGGAGCAATAAAGAAATCCACAACCAATAAAGATGGTTAAAGAATAACATACTGAATGAATTGCAGAAAGTGATGAAACATCACAGCCAAACAAAAATTTCTACTGGCAAGGGGAACTGAAAGATAATGTGTTACAATTCAAGGACATGAGGATCTTGCTTACATCTTGAATAATGCTGAAAACATCCTTTATTGCCAGTGGTATTATGCCAGGAGAGTTTTGGTCACCCTGTGAGGACCAACATGCCAACATGTCAAAGGTACGAAAACTGACACTTAATATGGAAATGCATAATACATAGTAGCAGTCGTAAGTTTCAATTGCTAGACATCATAAGCAACATAAAGAAAAGCCAGTACATAAGATATTATGAGATCTAATAACTTCCAGGAATATAATTGATTCTGTAGAAACAGACATTTACTTCACATATTTGAAAGACTAGAACAAGGAAAGAATAAAGAACACTGCAATCCCACCGCCCCAGAAGGATTAATTACCATATAGATATAGATTAATTACACGTTTAACTCTGATTAATCTGTATTTAACAACTTCAAGAAAATTTCTAGTATGATTCCAATGCCAACATGCAGACACACCATAGAAACCCAAATCTGACACTAGAAACTAAAATATGAATACAGAATGGACTTCATTCCATTGTTACAGCTCTTCTTCTAACTATGGCTTTCAGAACGAATTGAGGAGAATTTTGAATCTGCATAATAATGAATGAAAAAACCAAAGAAAGAAGTATCAGTATTTAAAATAACTTACATGCATAGTATGTGTCTTTCCACTGCTCGTAACACCATAAGCAAATACAGTTCCTACAAAATTAATACAAATCATAGTGGAGCTGATAGGAATATAACAATTAGCTTATCAATTTTTTGAGCCACATCGTTAAAGTAATAGGAAGCAAAGAATTTCAGATCCAGTTCCCTGAAAAATAGTTCAGCTCCACGGATTATTTCTTTCTCTTACTCAAACATAATTTTGGAGTAAACATAATTCCTTTTTTCTTACCATTTATCCCTTCCATTGCAGCCTTAACCACAGGTCGAGCTGCTACTTCGTAAACCTCCTGCGTACTTGTATTTTGTCCAAATACTCTATCTATCGAATTAAGAATGGACAAAGAATTGAACGTCAACTTCAGCTGTATCGATCGTGAACCCTACTGGCAAACTATCAAAAACAAACGGCAGCTTCGTTTCGTAGTCTTTCAAACTGTTATTTACAATGTGAGAAATTTGTTGACTAAAATACTTGGAACCTTACCGAATGCATAAGCTGTCACAGGATTGTACTCATTTCGCACAATTTTATCGCCATCTGCATGCCAAGCAATCTCATCTCCTCTCTGATATTCCCGCTCGCTACCACCACAAGTTCAATAAATCACAAAATTTGCCACATTGTCCCAAAACTCAACCCTAGCTCAAAATTACTCAAAAAGTCTTCAATTCAAACACCTAAAGATCTATGTCAATCCAATCAGATCTAGCAGTTTTACCTCAAAGGCCGAAATCGAATGGTGACTGAAATACTTTCCCCCGATCTTGATGTATCCACAGGCTCCGCCATAAGCTCATCCGCGGATGGAAAATCAACTGGCGAACGGCTATTATAACCTCGCGAGTAAGCCGAATCACTCCTACTTCGGCCAGGGGTCATGGATCTGGTCGCGTATCCATTTGCCGAGCCGTAATATGAAGCTGCCGAGGAGGAGCAGGAGCGCGGCATAAGCCGACCGTTCATTAAAGATGACGAGGACGATGAGGAGGAGTACGGACTCGATTGCTTTCTGTAGTGAAACGGCGAGCTGCTTCGTCCTCTAGATGAAGACGCCGCCATTGCCCACCGACCAACCAGATATTCACGATAAAAAAAAAATAAAGAGAGAGACCAGCACCGCCCTTCCCTATATATACTAGTGTGTGTCCTAGGACAGAGAGGGGGGAGGAGTAAAGAGTAGAAGGAGAAGAAGAAGAGGAAGAATGTGTCAGAGGTCACATGGCGTGAATCATAAAGTGAAGAACACTATTTAATTTGGTTTCACGCTTTTAAGCAAATGCAGGTTGCCAAGTGTGGAAGAAGCTTCAGCTCAGTAGATAGAGAGGAAAAGAAATCAAAAAATAAATTTAATTATATATACAGAAGAATGGTGTGATTTTATGAATTTGTAGCGAGAGAGTGTGAAGTCTTCATTCCTTCTTCTTTAAGACAAAGTGAGTTGCAGAGTAGACAGAGAGAGAGAGAGAGAGAGAGAGGGGGGGGGAGAGGGAGTAGTGACAGGTGAGTACTGAGTAGTAGTAGAGAGGGGGAAGTGAGAACGATAGGAAGATTTGTTTTTTGTTTTCTGTCCTGTATTTTTTTTGAATTTAAATGCTATATGAGTTGATTTTTGTGGGAAAATTAAAAGTAATAGTAGTTGGAACAGAAAAAGGCTGGAGATGAGGATTAAAAAAATCACAGAATTGAAGAATTCAGTAACGTGGTGTAGGGAGGTGGAGTTTAAACTGCGTAGTGCGCAGCGGTAGCCCGCGCCAAAGGTGAGGGGTTTTCAGTTTTTACGGGCAGTATTTTGAATAGTGAGAAGTAAAATGAGCGGGAATAACAGTGGCATCATTTGAAAGTTAAGGGCATTGTTAATCAAGTGTTAAGTAGAGTAACTAATTTGAATGGATTAATACCCGGTAATATTTGGAGTCTTGGACCAAACGGTTTATTGCCAGCAGGATAATCCGACCATGTCCCAAAGTTGCTGGGTGCATCTGGTAGTTTATTGATTGAAATCAATTTTAGAAATACAATTTTTAGCTAAGTTTGCAAATGCCTTACTTTTACATTTATGTATATGATGCATAAAGGTAGGTTCCATCAAATACAAATACTTGGTTCAAAATAGATTCCCTTAAACACGTCATCTTTGTCTGTTTTTCCATGAAATTATTTAAAATTTGGATTAATCTTTCCTACGCTTACACTGTATACATTATTGTCAACGTTTGATGAATAATAATTATGTAAAATTTGAATTTAAAATTCAACTTTTGCAAACATATCATGAATCAGACGGTGATAATGTATGTACTATCCGTATATATATGATTTACTCTTAAAAATTCTCATTAATCGTTGAATTACTGGTTGGTCAATTTTTAGAATTACAAGGTGATGACTATTATAGGGGATTTTTTATATATATTTCGTGCATTTTTCATTTAGACCAAAAACAATTCACATTGATTACATCTTTCTATCGATATGCTTTCTTGATTCAACTTTATTCAAAAAAAATTAGAAACATCATTTGGATTGTGTTACTTATAAAATATATGTCATGGCATTTTCTGATATAGGACTGGATGTATATTAAATGAAAAAGGCAGTTGAAATTTTACCAAATAAATAAAAATATATGTTAGAGAACATTCCAATTACTCGTATATGCTAAATCCTACTTCATAAGTTTTTGCTAAATTTATGAATGTGTTAAACTTGGACTAAATGGACAATAATTCCATCTAACATGTCATCTTTTTATATTACAATTAAATAAATTTCAAATTCTAATTAACGATGCGATTGTAGTTGGCCTTTATTTATTCATTGATGTATTTTCAATTTTGCACCATTCCTTCTCCTTTTTTTTATTCTTGATTTCACTTTAGTGCGTGACAAATAAATGCCAAATATTAATTTAACAAGTGATATAAGAAATGTTCATGTAATCAAATTTTTTGACCATGGTAAGATCATAGGAAGTTATCAACATAAAAGAATAATCAATATATGATACTTATGATTTTTTTATAAGCCAAGGGTTTAACAGCTTATGGCAAGATTGTAATCCATCAACTAACTACTAAGTAGTTTTTTATTAAGAATATAAAAAAAAGAAGAAAGAAACCAACTATTAAGTATTATCTCAATGACAAAATGCCGTTGAGGACAAGTCTGCAATAAGTGGACAATAGTATGTTGGGATTTTGAATTTTTGACATTTAAAATTGAAATAAAATATTATTTTTTTTAAAAAAAAGAAAGCAATTAACCGTTTCGAGGCAAGGAGGAGCGTGGTGACGAAAACTGTCGTTATCCTGCCTATCGCGGCATAACGACTGACGGCCCATCGCTGATCAAGTTGAACTTTTTTGTTTTGCGTCAGATTTTGGCCAGCTTCTTGTTTTCCTCATCTCCTTTGCGGGATTTTCTTTTTTTTTTAATAGCTTGTTGTATGGCAGGCTTATTAGCCAATGGTACATGCCGGACAACATGCAAGAGAATGAATTCGGGCTCATAGTTTGTACAGATTCAGCAGGAGTGTTTTGAACGAACTCGATTTGTCTACAATCTTATCAGGGTAATGTTATTTGCATTCAATCTTTTGTTAATTACACTTTCACTATTTGTTTTATCATATAATATAATAAATGAAATCCATATAATAAAAATGATAATAAGAGTGTGATTACTAAAAATTGAAGTGCAAGTATTTTCTTCTTATTAAAGTCTAAAATCAAGGTGACTCTCGGAGAATAAAGCTATGAAATAAATGTACATCTAATTAAAACTTAATCACATTGGCAGTGTCGTCACCGAAATTCCTTGCTTAAGACAAAAAAAATCCAGAAACAAATGCAAATTCGTAAAATTCTTGGTTAAATGGATTTAAAACAAGGAAAAACTGCCAATTCGGTCTCTCGCATTTTTGGCAAGAAAATTAGTTCCTCACATTTAAAATAAACAAAATTAGCCCCACAGATATTTTAAAAAAAATGTCCTTTTGGTCCAAGAGCTCATTTTTGCTGACCAAAAAATGTGCGCTACCCCACGTACCTAAGGACATGGAATACTCAATTTTCATCTTGGTTGTAGGTGCAACCAACCTATTAAGGACATGGCAAAAAAAATATAATAGATAAACAACTCCGGTATAAAAGATTGGTGCGGAAAAGCGGATTGTATACCACTGCTAATAAACACCAAAATAGTTAGTGATATTCATTGGATCAAGAGCACCCCCTTAGTAAAAGTTTTCATAGTTAGTTAACCAATATGAGGATCTCAAATTGTGCAAGAAATAGCTATTATGTGTAAAGAGTTTGGTTGGATGAATATTGAGAGAAAAGGGAGGTCACATGTTTTTTTTTTCTTGGTGAAGGGAAACGAATTTTGTTCCCATTTTGACTTTAAATTTATAGACATCTAGGGGAGATAGGCATGCTTTTTTTTGGTTAGAAAACTAACCAAAAAGGACTTTTGGGACCAAGCGCAATTTTTTTGTTTTTGATGGATTTTTATTTTTGTTTTTGCTAATTTTAAATGTGAAGGACTAAAAAAGGTTTTTTTTTTTTCCAAAATGTGAGAGAACAATTTGGTAAATTTATCTAAAAAAATAAAAGATAGCCCCTCACTTCATATATTCTGGAAGCGTAGTTAAAAATGAGGGAAAAATAACAAGAAGCTATTTGAAAGCAAATTAATATTCATTAAGCTTCGCATATCAAAGATGATCAAATTAACAATCATGTCACCATCAGCATTGAGTATTAACCTAACAATTAACCAGGGTTGAGATTTATATAATCACAGGTTTGGCTGTACAGCGCAATTAATAATGGGATTGGATTTAATTTGAAATTGAATGAATGATATTGATTATGCGACACACTTTTCAAGGAAAACCAAATTTTGTTTATAGTTTTTACAAGTCTTTCGTTTTCACATACATTGTAGGAGTATTAATACTTTTATCTGTTGTTGATATTTACAGCGTACCATACAATTAAAACTAATAATTGTGAAAACCCCGAATCCCAATTAACCTCTCATTAAGTGGGCAGCACGAGACTGTGGACCATACCCAAGGCTTATCTTAAATATTGGGTGATATAAAAGACATGCACATGCTAATGTATAAAATCTGTTCTACGTATAATTTGAGAGTTATGGAAACAAACATTGCTTGCAAGACGATAGCCCAACGAGTGTGTATGGGACAAAAAGGAGAAAGGAGAGTGTGTACGAGACTAGTACCGTTGCCGTTGCATAGCATGAAAGTATACGGACGTATGGGTCTATCCGTCTATAGCCTCGTTTGGAGTTGCAGTGCTCATGATAAAAAAGCACTTGTAAGGCGTTTGGTTGATATTATTGGTGTTAAAAGTACTTTTAACAAAAATTCAAATTTGATATTTTTAGGGTAGCTTTTGTAATTTAAAAAATAAAATATTAAATTTAATCATTTTATCTTATATTATAAACTAAATAAAGAGATAAATATATTTAAAAATTTTCAAATCACACGTTATCCAATATTCCAATACAATAAACACTTATTGAACTATATCTCCAAAGAGTATACTTAAAAGCAATTAATAACTACTTTTATTAAAAGCTCTATTGAAAAAAATATTTTTTAATAAATTACCGCAACTCCAAATGGACCCTGTGTGGGTTTTGAGTTTGGATTATAAATAATCAACAAATATACCTAGACTTTAACATTCTTAATAAATTTACGGGATTTAGGTCAAGATATGATCTAAAAAATTTGAGAAGTTGAACATAAAAACGTACAAATTGTGATGAAGTCTTTGGCAGGTGATTTGTGACATAAGAACTACTTTAAATAGCGTGCCTTGCATTTAGATTAAAGTGAGCCTCCTCTCCTTTTAATTTTTTGTTTTTATCAATTACATCGGCATGCATATATGCGATTTCTTATTTTTATTTTTTAAAAGGAGGAGAGACGGCAAACGGATTTCTTTCGCCGAACAAACACACTTTTTACATACGAAAAAGCAAAGTGGTTAATTTCAGGTAATTTACAGATACTAATTGCTTGGGAGTTGGGCCAATTCCCAAACTTTCTGCTCCACGGAGTACCCATATCCGAACGACCCCTGTTCTTACTACAAATTAATAACCACGCCGTCAGGATCGGATGCCTCAAAACGTAATGAATATCGGGAGTTGGATCAGATCAACAACCGTCTGCCTTTGCAGCATCTACTTTTTGGCCTCTCTCACGTGAAAATGGTGAGGGTTTTGGTGATAAAATTG
Organism: Coffea eugenioides; assembly: GCF_003713205.1. Classification (NCBI taxonomy): domain Eukaryota; kingdom Viridiplantae; phylum Streptophyta; class Magnoliopsida; order Gentianales; family Rubiaceae; genus Coffea; species Coffea eugenioides. Next base: position 17,718,383 of record NC_040036.1, read on the forward strand.
GACCATAACCGTGCCTTTGGAGTCATACTTTATAAAGTATATATATGCACGGAAATGAGTATTACGAGAATCATTGAGAAAAAAATTCAATCAAACTGATAAAACCAAACATGCAAAATTATCAATAAGTTTCGAAAAGATCACTGGTAGCTTCAGGACCAATAATGAAACCAATCAGGCTTGCTACGAATTACTCCATCTTAATTGCACCAACACATGAAACCTACCACAAATTACACACCAAAATGTTTGTCAACCAACCCACGCACGCGAGACACACAGCCAGTTCACTGAAGTTGCATATTGTTTAAAAAAATGGTATCGGATTACTACCCCAACCTACCCCCAAAAAATTTTAAAAATAGAAAAATATTTTTAGGACCAGTTTTTAGTGGTAGTGGTTAAAATAGCAAGTTAATTAGACTGAGTGTTTGGGGAAGGATTAGATTAGGTGATGAGGTGTAAGTAATTATAAACAGAATATTCTAAATTTAAGATCTTCTTTTTATATAAAAAAAAAAAGGGGACGGATATCTACCCTCCTATCCCAGAAAAGCTAATACAAACGTTCGACGTGGAAATCAATCGAGCACCAAATGATTTGGTGATGAATATTGAGTAGCACGCGAATAAAGACGAGGTAAACGTCGAGAAGCAACGCGCTACGCTGACGTTTACGTTCGTGCAACAATTTTTGGGGAATAGACAGAAACGTCGCATTCTTCCATCCATGATCAGGAGCATGCGGCTTTATTTATCCATCTCTCCATAGCCAAGTATAGAAAGAGTAGAGAACGATTATTGGTTTAGTTATATGCTACTTAAGATGGACTTATGTTCAATTAACTAGAGCACGAGAGATTAATCTAACTTTTGAGAGAGAGAAACAGCGATTGTTTTTAATTATTTTTAAAACTAATTTTTAATTTACATATATGATATCGCAAAAACAAAAAAATACTATAATAATTATTTCAAATAATAATCCATGTAAAGACGCTTGAATGGTACTCTATTCAAACGTCGAGTTCACGCTGGCTTGCTCTGGCTTAATAATTCTTTTGCATTTCTGGTTGATATTCTACAAAAGAGGAGTAAATTCGAAAGAGTAGTGTAAGACAAGAAGGATAGGTGGTGTGGGGAGTTCCTAACTTCCCATCATTAACCCATCATATTTCTTCTATAGCTTGACAGCACATGCAACCTTTCTACTACTATAGTAGCCTGTGGTCCTTGCGTGCGATCGCAATGGGACGGGGCTGGGGCCTTCAGCATCATGTATGTTGTGAATTGCATATTTGTATGCCTAATCTTTTTTTTTTTAGTCCAAATTAACTCTTGGGCATTAGCTCAACTGCATTAGTCTTTACAATAATGTTTGTTGATAAGATATAAAGGAGTTTTTCGTCCAATATCAATGCGTGCAACTTACTTTTAGCCACACCATTTTTTAAGCTAATGTTGCTACTGTGGAGGTTGATGGATTAATATTCCTTACAGTAAAGATTTAGATTCATGAACCTTATCCCTCTTCACAATTGAAATCTTGTACTTTAGAACCGAGAATTTTTTTTTTTGTACTTTTTCGAACGAAACCTTCAGGGCCTTTCAGCCGGTGAAAAAAAATGTGCTGTGGTTATTTTTTTTTTTTGTGGGCAGGGTGGGGAGTTAACCTTAAGCTTGTCCACGGTCCCTTAAAAATTATGATTAACTTTTTATGTGTTGATAGTGTAGTGTTTCTTTTTACACTATTATCTTTGATCGTATACTACATGTCCACGATTTAAATTTTGAATTTAAATTCATGTTATGCGGCATGATCTAAACATAGCAGTGTAAAAAAAGTTATCATATGATAATATATTCAAAAGTTATCCAAAAAGTTACTTCTTCCATCACATAAAGATAGGTTCATTTTTCTCTTGTGATTATTTCAAATTATAGACTTCTTTCTTTTTTACATGGGCAGTTAGTTAACCAAACATTCTATTCTATTGACGAACCATTATAGGAGTAATAAATCCAAAACTAAACTTGTATTAAGGTATCGCATATGAGTAAAGTACTAAACAAAATTGATTACATTAACTTACATTTTTTAATCTAGGTAAAAGTGAAAGTGAAATCTATTTTTGTGGGAAGTAGTTTAGGATTTTCTATAGGCTTTGGAACATTAGTTTAGGATGAAAAGTGGGCTGGGCCTTGGCGAGTGGTGCATTCAGCCCAAGCCATTCATAAACAAACTTCGGCCAGCCTATAGTTTAGAACGGATGGCTATAGCAGAAGAGCCGTCGACCAAAGTCGGCAAACTAGATTTAGGTGCGTTTGATAAAAATTAAATCTGAAATTTGAATTATAAATTTGTTAAATTGCTGAATTGTTAAGCATTGAAATTTTAAAATTTGAGTGTATTCTTTATCATATGATAAGTAAATAATTCGGAATCACTTAATTAATTAAGATTTATATTTTTTGTTATAAAACATGTCTAAACATATTAAAATTAAAATTTATTAAATTTAAATGTTGAATTAGATAATAAAAAAGGGGCCTCAGTCGGCAGAAAACCAAGGAGTTTGCCTTTTTATTCTTTTCGAAATAAATTACTTAAATGGCACTTGAATTATTTAGTTTTTATATTTTGGCCATCCAACCATGAAGTATATGACATTGCACCTTGAAAATGTAAGGACTGCATATTCTTAGTCCTTTCGTCAAATCTATCAGTCAATCCTTACAAAAGTTATATCAAAACCACGTAGTTTTAAAGTTCTAGTTCTCCCAACTTTGTCTAGTAACTACTGAAACTACTAGTTGTCAGTTAAAGATAGTTAATCATGACTTGACTACTATCATTCAAATGTCATAATCTCATGAAAATACACACGTCTCCGTCAACATTGATGGCGGAAATTAATTGCGATAGCTATTATTGTATGCATTTTATAAGTTTAGGAGGCAATGTGAAACACTTAATAGTTAAAGGGGCAAAGGTATAAAAATTTAAAAGTTCTAGAGCCATTTAGGTAATTTAATCTTCACCCTGCCCGTCAAGTGGTAGTTTTGGTGAAGTGAGTTGAACACGGAAATAAACAATTTTTGAAGCATTTATTTTAAAAAAAATCTTACTTTAAGCAAAATCTATACAATATAAATACCTGAGCAATAACAGTTGATATAAACATTTTTGGTCCTTTTTAATATTTTTAATCCTTATAAAGTTTAATTTTTACCCTAATTACCTAATCACATTTTTCAATATAACTACATAAACACCCTACGTATTGTATCTACCAAATTACTATAATCATATAAATCAAAGTTTTTTCATAAAAATTTTATATAAATTTTTTATATGTAATAAATAAAATTTACATAAAATTGATTATTTTAATTATTCCCAAATTGCAGACACATTGGGTGTGCACTTAATGCTAGCAGAATTAATATGATAGATACAAACTAAATGATGGTCCACTTTTTTAAATTTTTTTTTTTAAAGATTCTTATCTTTACTCCATTACCTATATGTGGTGAAATTCAACCGCTTTTTTAGATATGAACTCATTACTTTATTCCTTGAAAGAAAATAAAATATCATAACGTACAAAATGAGTAATTTTAGTTAAAAAATGGAAATAAAGAGCTAGGAACCAGGATCAATTATTGGATTGGCCATTTTTTCAAAAATAAAATTTTCAAATACAATGCTACAGTAATACACAATAACTCAAAAAATATCTCATCCATACAATATATCAAATATTTAAAAAAAATTTATAGTAAAAATTTTTCATATACACTATTATAGTAAAATTTTTTAAAAACATTCTCAAAAAAAAAAAGTTAAACCAAACGGAGTAAAATTTTTATGTGTTTGGATACCCAATTTTTTGGAGCACGAAGACTAATAAAACGGCCTAAGGGTAATATTTCTCTTGTCAACCTTATTACCATCATCTTAGTGGAAACGAAATCTTGGAGCGAGGCATCATAATTATTCTGGCAGTCCCGCCCTGCCAAGTTTTAGCCACCACATAAAAATCCCGGGAACAACACACTTTCAGCTTCCGCAAATCGTAGCGGCTTCATCCATCTCCTAATCGTACACCACTACTCCGCTGGTCACCAATTTTATCCGCTGGAGCTGAGATAGAAAACGTCAAGAAAATGGTGACCTCTGTTTACGCGTCCCAAAGTCTGTTGCTTCTGGTCCAACCTTCATGCCTCAAATGGAGTAAGTCTTGTTCCCGCTTTCCGTTTTCAAACGCAAGTAAATGTAATAAGACGCTGCTCTGATATTGTTGTCTTTAATCTTTTACCTTTATTTTATTTTATTTTTTATTTCTGGTGAAGCTGTCTTTAATCTTTACCTTAATGTTTCAGGACTTCCTACTTCAAAAAAGCTAATAATATCAAGTGGTTCAGTCTTTACAATCGGACACAAATCAAAATCAAAACAGCCAATGGTTACATTTCGGAATAGTAAAAGGGATGCTAATGCTGATTTTGAAGCGGGGAAGCGGCTTTATCTGGGGATGGACTTTGGTACCTCTGGAGCACGCTATGCTTTAATTGATGAGGAAGGGAATATACTTGCCGAGGGGAAAAGAGACTACTCTTCGTTTATGGTAGCCTTTCAATTTGAGGCAATGGTTTGTTGATCCATATCTAATATATATATATATATATATATATATATATATATTTTAAAGTTAAGTTGGTCTTCCCGTATATTGTTGCTTAAAGGTAAGGTAGAACCGTAGAAGTATAGCAACTTGAATTTCAAGAACTGAATTAATTAACTAATAAGTGTTGGCACGGGGTTTAAATTGGGATTAAGAAGTGAATTTACAAGGATTGTTTTTCTTTCTTTTTTGGGATTAAGAAGTGAATTAATTTGTTTACTCCATCACTAACACCTGGAGCTGGTTTTTATCTTCTAGAAAGAACAAGGAAAAAGTTGATTTGGTGCAGTCCTGGAAAAAGACACTCTTCTCACTCCTCGAAGATGTCCCTGTGAGTCTTCGGTCAAATATTGCATCCATTTCCGTTGATGGAACTTCTGCCACAACCATGATCATGGATGGGTAGATACTTCGTAATTTGACTTCATTTATATTTTTTTTCTCTGCTTCACAAATTCCCTACTTTTGACTAAAATCTGCTCCAATGTAAATTTAGCAAAACTGGAGAATCTTTATCCAAGCCATTTCTCTACAACGACAGTTGTCCTGATGCTTTGCCATTGGTAAAGTCCATTGCTCCTGAGAACCACACAGTATGCATAGGATCTTCTACGCTTTGCAAGCTTGTATCCTGGTGGAACTCTTGTGGTTCAAATAAGGATTCCGTGGTGCTGTTGCATCAAGCAGATTGGTTGTCGTGGCTCCTTCATGGCAAGCTAGGAGTTTCTGATTATAATAATGCACTGAAGGTATTATGTTATTCATTCCCAATCTTCTTTCCCCTCCCCCGCCCCCGCCCCCCACAAAGCCATTGGGACTGCCGGAAATTGCATTGAGATTTTTGCGTCCCTTTACACATTATTGGCCAATTCTCTCTCAGGTGGGCTACGATCCTGAAATTGACTCCTATCCACCTTGGCTGCTCGCTCAACCCTATTCTTTTGTTTTACCTTCAGTGCAAGCTCCTGGCACTCCAATTGGTTATATGAAAGAGGACGTTAGAACAAATTTTGGTACGCTTTTGTTCTACAACATTTTTGTCATCAGTAAATGATCATAAACCGGCTCATAAACCCAATATATCCCTCTTATATGCTCATGTAATTTTGGTCACCAACCAATATGGATGTAAATATTTATTTGTACTAAAATTAGTCTGTACCATCATTTATAGTTCTGATGTAAACATCCGCATTGATGTTATAAATTGCCTGCCCTTTTTCAACAGTCTGCATGTCCTTGTCTCGAGCGTTATGCCTATGAAGTTCTTTTTTAGATCTTTGCTAGTATGCAAAGATTTTCTTTCACTTTTAAGAGATCGAACTATTTTTCATTCATTATCATGTCATTTCTCTTGTTGACAAAACCATTGTCAAATTCATATTCAGTTATGACAGGAAATGAAGTTCCAATTAGGTAGTCTGTTTTCAATTTCCGACCAAATGATGCAGCTTTTCTTATTAATCTATGCTGGATAAAAGTGGTTAGAGTAGTACAAAGGACGTCATTTTTTCAGTTTGAAGTTTTGCATGATTATTAACCATGAGATATTCTACTAATGTATGGTACAGCTTTCTACACTATGATCACCTCGTCCCTTCTAGCTATTGGCATTTACAGTCTGGCCCTCATATCATGCATCATCTGGACAGGTTTCTCAGAGAATTGTGTTATCTGCACGGGAACAACTGATAGCATAGCCGCCTTTCTTGCAGCACGCGCTACTCAACCTGGAAAAGCTGTGAGGTTCTTCTTCATTTGTTTATATAATTCTGAAATCAGAAAGTCGTGTATTCTTGTTGCTTCATTGCTGTGCAAATTTGCTTAAAGGGCCAGCAGATTGGTGTAGTTTGTGCGTGGAACTTACCTCATCTTGTATCGAGTTTGCAAATAAAACATACTCAAATTGATTTTACTCAGGTCACGTCATTGGGTTCCACACTTGCCATAAAACTTCTTAGCACCAGAAGGATTGAGGATTCAAGATATGGGGTGTATAGCCATCGTCTTGATGATAAATGGCTCGTTGGAGGTGCTTCAAACACTGGTGGAGCTGTTCTTAGGCAGATGTTTACAGATGATCAACTGGAGAAACTAAGTGAAAAGATAAATTCTTCAGAAGCATCTCCTCTTGACTACTATCCCCTTCTATCAGTTGGAGAGAGATTTCCTGTGGCAGACCCAAATATGCAACCCAGGTATGCAAAAGGTCTTGACGTTATGAGGAAATTAGTAAAAGAGTTTATAAATGGCATGATGATAAAAAAAAAAAAGAACATATCTGCAAAATTTATGCCAATTCTTCAGTCCTTGATTCTAGTTAGCAAACTCATCAAAATTGAGAAATTCTGCTATTCCTGATTTTTGGTGCTTACTAATTCCTCTGTTATGCATTACTATAATTAGAGCTGTGAGGAAACTATGTTGTGGGCTTGATTACCACGGTCTATAAATAAGCAAATGACTGAACCTTGGGTCTATTCTTGCAAGTTTGCGTTTGCTGCTGACATGCAGTCTGTTTATATGGAGAATCTGCAACTAATCATGTGTTTTACTGTACTGAAGCTTGGTTTCCTGATTATCCATTGGTGTTGATTAACTATTGATCTCCTGTTTGATGATTAATGGTGTATTCTGCTTCAAGTTGAATGAGCAACTTGGTACTGGTAAAAATGTTGAGTTTGAAGTTATTTGTACTCCTGAAATTTTGTAATCATGAGTTGCTGAATATATAACTGGGGTAGTATAGAAAGTTTCGAGTGGATGTGATTGCAAGGACCAAAGAGCAATAGCTTTTAACTAATAAACTCAAATATGCTTTTATTTTACTCCTAACTTTTTGAAGCCGTGGTCTACTTCATACTCTTCTTACCCAGATCCAATAGCTTTGACAGTGAAAAGGGTGTAAAGGGAAAGAGAAAAATTAAGGAAAAAAATGTTGGTCACAAATATGGAGCCTGCTTGGGTTTCATTAGCCATCCTGGAGGCGACATTTTACTGATGTATCAAGGGCTTTGTTGTTCTACCTGTGGATTGTCTGTTATTGGTACTGTTGAGAACAAATGCAAATAGAGGGCTTCTTCAGAACTCAATATAATTATCATATTGTTTGCAGACTTTCTGCTTAGGATTTAAAGCTTCTTTCTCTGTTGCATTTGAGATTTTGTATGAAATTGAACATTCCTGTGCATCTGTAGTTAATTGACATTGCACAAAACATTCCACCTATAACAATGAGCTGCTAACTCTGTTAATGGGTGCTCTGTTTCTTTCCCGTTTCCACTAAGATCAGCCACCTGCTTGTGCAGATTACATCCTCGCCCAGAAAGCGATGTAGAGTACCTGCATGGCATTTTAGAATCTATAGCCCGAATTGAGGTAGAGTACTTGCATGGCAGTCTCCTAAACCCCTCACTTTCCTTTTTTTTTTTGTCATTTAAATATGCTCAGAGAGATCATTTACTTTGATATTGGATAGGCAAAAGGCTACAATTTATTGAAGGATCTTGGGGCAACCCCAGTTGAAGAAGTTTTTACAGCTGGAGGTGGATCAAAAAATGACAAGTGGATAAAGATTCGAGAAAGAGTGCTAGGATTGCCTGTGCACAAGGCGCTGCAGACAGAAGCTTGCTATGGAGCTGCATTATTAGCAATGAAGGGTTCCTCATTGAAAGGAAGGTAATTTAACTAGTAGGAAACTTTGAAACTTGTTATACTAGGATAAACGCCAGAAAAAATGATTGGTTATACCCCTTGTGTGTGTGTGTGTTTTTTTTTGCCCTTTTTGGGTCTCATGACTCTCAGCAATGTCTCCCTCTATCTAAATATATTCTGCGTTCCTAAATTGTCTAGTAACGATCACTCGCACTGTTTAGCAAAGCCACCAATTTTGATGCCTTCATAGATGCACTGGGGGAATATTTACCCTGAGCCTGTAAGCTGCGGATAAAGCAGCAAGGGCATTTAGGTTGATAAGCGCAAAATGCTTGGTGAAATATATGCGCAGACGAGCGAGCTCCTCATAACACCCCCTAAAAGGTCACCAGCTGGACCGTGGTTCGCTTTCGACTCTCTTTTGAGGAATTCGTGCCCCAGTCGTCTGAGTTGGGAAACGGGCGTTGTTACCATTCTTTTTATTTCCCTAATTAATTCGTCAAAAAAAAACTTTTGGATTAAGAATTTACCAGAATCGGAAGGGAACATGAGCCATGATCAGCTGCATTAGGTCGTTGGCGGTAGATATTCTGTATTTACTTTCTAATTACTTTTATCGTTTGTGTAAATCAGCGTCGCGTTCTTTTGCATAACCCACAACTATGGGGCCGGCCAGAGTACAGATCAAGCGGTAATAAAATGGACTGGCAAGATTTCGAAAAAGAAAGAAATATATATATATAGTAAAAGAAAAGCAAACTATTACCACCCAGGAGAAACAAAAAAAAAAAAGGTAAAGCAAACAGCAAAGTCGGTGGTGGCAGGGGCGGCCAGTTGAGTTTAGATATCGATTTTCTGAAGTACACTTGGGGAAACGAAGGAACATTCGCCATCGGAAGCTTCAGACAGCAGGCGTGCCTTCCAAATCACTACCGAATCCCTGCATTTAATGCATTACAATCATGGTCTAGTTACCTAACTTTTTTGGGTGTCTTCCACGCGCTCTTTTGTTTTTCCTTTAAATGTTTTGCTGGAATTTGTTTAAACAACCAAATTGTAATAGTCTATGCCCTAAAAATAGTAATACCAAGTACTTTTGGTAATACCTTCCCTTAGACTAGGCTAGATTAGGTTACAGGACATCTATCGACAAAAAAAAAAAAAAATACTTTTGGTAATAAAAACGGCTAACAAAATCCCAATTGAAAAAGATAGGCCGCGGCATAAGTTGACGAAAATAGGTTTAATTATATTCACACCCCTTGAGGTTTGTCAATAGAAACCTTGTAGCTTGACTAAATTATATGTACCCCCTGTTAGTAACGATTTCTTAACTCTGTTGAGTCTTGACTGATGCTATAAAATGACAATAATGCCCTATTTTAACAGATTTTGGAAAAAGAAAGAAACATAATAAAAGGCTATTTTTTCGTAGAAGAAATAAGCGGATAAAGAACTAAAACAAGAAAAACAATCATTATGTGAATTGCCACCCCTAATTCTCCTGTTCCATCGACACCACCACCTATACGCCCTTTCTTTGTTCTCCTTTCTCGTGTATAAAAACATAATATGCAAACATTGAAATTCGGGCAAGATCTAGAATATGTAGAGGCATGGAAATGTTGTAAGTTATTCATATTATGGTGTTATAATTGAATATAGGCATTCATATTAAACTTGATTTTAGCTTCTAGGATTTGGTATGGATATACTAGCATAATGCTCATGACTTTTGTGCATATTGTTTTTTCCTTTTTTTCGGGTGATTGATGTTGGTTTTTTAAAACTCATGTTCTTGGATCAGTAATACCTAGATAGCATATTTAATTTATTTGAAAAGAAGAGGCTGATAGTATAGGAATACAAATATTGAGAACTCTCTTTGCAAGACTCTGCCGCTAAAAGCTGTAGTCACAAGTAAATATGTTAAGATTTTTTGTTTGGCGGATTGGGCAATAAGAGGGAATAAGTGTAAGTGAGAATTATAGAATTCAAGACCTTCCATAGTCCCACTAACATTATAAAAAAGTTCAACACACAAACTCAATCAAACTGTGGTTTATCTTTCGTTGAAGATTTTTAAACAATTGAAGTCGTAGGTTGATGTTTTTATACCTATAAATAAATAACTTACTATTATCATTAACTTCCATCGAATACTTGTACACTTCAAATGCCGACAAATACCTGAGAGAGAAGATGACACAAAAGGAAACAAAGAAAACTTAATAATAAGTAAATATTAAGGATAATCTTTCAAGTAAGTCTTATATGCACCGACAATATATACATTTCTACCGTTAGATCCATGATATACATGCAAAAGTCGGAGTTCAAATTTAAATTTTGCATAGTTATCATTCATCAAATACTGACAATGTAACATTGCCAGTATAGAAAAGATTAATTCTAATCTTTAAATATAAATCACGAGGTTAATTGAGTACAGACCTAACCTTCAGAGAGATAAAATGCAATAAGAGCCACAGTTCATAGAAAGTTAAGGCTTTGCTTGGATTGCTATTTTCCGTAGAAAAATTTCGTCATTTTCCGTGAACACATTTCCCCATTACCTTTTTTCCTCACATACATCAAATCGCTACAGTAATTTTTCCATGAAAAATGACGGAAAATGCAATCCAAACGGGACCTAAAGTTACAATTGTATCTATGAGACGTTTTAGATTTCTCAACTTTAGAGTATATAAGAAATAACAACAAAGGAGCTTATTGTAATCGACCTTTTAAAGTAGCTTATGTAACTGTTAGACTTAGGACGTTTTAGTCTGCGCGCAGCGCATATGTCACATAATATTTTCTATTTGGATAATTGATTTTTTAAAATAATATTTCGCTTGTATCATAAATATATTTCTCAATTCATCATTTTATATTTTTAATTATTTTTTATTTTATATACATAACATCATAAAAAATATTATAGTAATTATTTCAAATAATATTCAAGAGAAATAACCCAACGTTAGCTATCACACTTGAACAAGATTGTGATACATTTAAGTACGTTTTTCAATGATTTCACAACAAAATTCAAACAAAAAAAAATGAAAATGATAGTCATATTTACGTAACTCATGTTCCTTTCAATTTCAATGTAAAAGGAGATTTCAAATTGGAGATCGTTGGCATTTACGAATGATGTCATATGTGCAACTCTTCCTAATTTATACCCTTCAAATTGTTATCACCTATTTTTTCTAAATTATACACTAATTTTTTTTTAACTGTAATACCTTTTATATTTGGGTAAGTTATACTACTATTAAAATAAGGGTTACCCATTTACATGTTTCTTCAAATGACGAGATAAATTCGATTAAGAAACAGACAACCTAGATATTGATTACATGACATTCGCTACATTAATAGTAGCAATTTTGAAAAATTAAACATTCTCTAGTGCATGATATTTACAATTGTGTCTAGTATCAAGTTTGGTATTTATACGCCCAGAAAAAAAAAGGTTTGGTATTTATTATTTTTATATATTCTTACAAGCTATTGTTAGGGTGAAAAAAATGTGCAAGAAATTACCAGATCCTAAAAATAGTACGAGTGAATTATTTTACTATTTGGTTAACAAAAAGTCTTTGAACTTTTTAAGGTACACAAGATACTCTCCAGAGTCCAGTGCTCTCTCTCTCTTCTCCGGTTCATTCTTTCTGGCTTTCTGTATATTAGTATTTGCGAGCCTCGAGATTATACCTATCAACTTGTACGTCTTCCCACCTCTTTTCCTCTCCTTGGTACTAAATCAAAAATGGCTCGCTTTTGATCATTTCCAAATCTTTCTCTCGTCTCTTCTTCTTCTTCTTCTTAACCATGGCTGCAGCTCCCAAGCGTCTCAATCCTCAAGCTCCTGAATACATGCCCTTATTCAACGCCTCGTCCATCACTGCTCACTTAAATAATCTTTCGTTAATACACGGACCAAGCTCCTCCCCCATACCACCGCCGCCTGCCTTCCCAACTTCCTGCATACCTTTTCTTCATCCAAATCAGCCAGCTTTCCATCTTCCGCCTTACATCCACAATGAACCCTTTTACACTGACTCCTTTTTTCTACACCAATCTAGTTACTTCCCTCTTCCTCCACCACCACCACAGGATGATGCTGATATAGATGTCTCACCAATTTCACCACCGGCGGCGTCTTCTCCTCTTGCAACAAGTGAGCCAGTAAGAAGGGGTCCAAGAGTTATCACTCATAAACAGTATTATGAGCCAAAGTTTTCCAGGGCGAGAGCTGGAAGAGGTGGCTCTTGGCTAAATGGTAGGGGAAGAGGAGGAGGGTCTCGAAGAAGAGGAAGCTCTAGGGAATGGCTGAGAAGAAGAGGGTCTAGTCCTTCTATGCTTGAAGAAAGGAGAGGCTACCAGAGCAGGATTTATGTAGAGAAGCATGGCACCTTACCACTTAGAAGCTATGAAAAGAAAACTACTGTCATGATCAAGAATATACCTAATGAATACACGTACTAGTACTACTGAACTCCTTTGCTCACTCTACTTTGAGTATTAAACTCTTTCATTTATTCCCCTCATTTAATACTTAACATCAGGCCGAAAGTTAAATCGCTGAAGGTGGCTGTTAGTATTAGAACTTGAAGATTCGACAATTTAATGCCACTGTACCAAGTTTTATAAAGTGATGTGTTTCTTGCTGCTCCACTTTCTATTCTGTGTCTCTTTTTCCCTTTTTTGGGTCAAAATTCTATTCTGTGTATCTTGCTTACATGCAGTTACATTTTGTTTGTTTTTCTTTTTGGGGTAATATCTGTCTGTTGCTTGTTTTAATTACTAGTTCGTCACTTCAGTGGGAAGGCAAAACGGGGTCTGACATTAGGATAGGAGTACTAATTCTGTATGCTTGAAAGAAGCTTTTGTTTCTGATTCTTTACTTATCAGTTGGATTGTCTACCTCGTACATCTAATAGCTTCGGCAACTGAAATCTGTAGTCGGTGGATGCTTGTGGAGTTCATGGACAAGCATTGCATGCTGGAGAATAGAAAGACTGAGCAGGGGATTACGTCTATAGAAGCTGGACAAGAACCTCTTTCAGCTTATGATTTCCTGTACTTGCCCATTGATTTCGGGTAAGCCTCTATACCTTCTCCTCTGGGCTTTCTGTGTCCTTTAAGTTTGCAATTTCAAATGAACTAGCGACATAATCTTTATTTTGGTGGGTTTTGCAGAACTGGAAAGAACAAAGGCTATGCATTTGTGAACTTCACTGAACCACAAGCTGTATGGAAATTTTTCAAAGAATGTGACTCTACAAAATGGGATTTCAAGGATTCTCCCAAGACCAGAAAAATTGTCTGTGCAAGTATCCAGGTAAGTATCTAGGCACTGTTTTCTCTTTTTTAACTTGGCCTCGGTTTTGTACCTAAGTTATACTATTGATCAGGGTAAAGAAGCACTAGTTAGACATTTCCAGAAGACTGATTTCGAATGTGAATCAGACGAATTCCTACCCTTGTGCTTCAGCCCACCTAGGGATGGTTCCGGGGATTCGGTCAAACTCACCCCTATTGGAAATGTTGGAGGGAGATCTCTCAGCAACGGCTCTGGACGCTATAACCAAACCAAGCATCGCTTCCTCGTTTGAGTTTCATCGTTTGGTTACCCGGAGCAAACCAAGCATGCATCAAGTGTTCTTTTACGTTGAGTAGAAGATTTCTTCTCCTCCACTGCAGTCTTGCGTACCCTTTTTTATCTTTTCCAGTTGTGGTGCCCTGCTGACAATGCAAACTCGTTGTCTGGTGCTTACTGCTTAGACCTTACATCCGTTTTGCTAGTTGGAGTGGTCGTCGCAGTCTTCAAAAAGACTTGAAATTTTAGAGTGGTCAATTAGGGTTTACAATGTTTGTAACAAAAGAGGGTGGATCCTGGCACCTGAATCTCTGGTTAGCATTTAGGTCAGGTGATTGGTTCCACCCTATGTTAGGGTTGTGATATGAAGTATGATGCAGTTGGATATGGTGCATCTTTTATATAAACACTGCGAGATGTAACAAATAAAAGCTGCAAAACTCCAAGCCTATGCAGCCTTATTTATTGTTTTAGCACGTATAATTCAGTTTTCTGTATATGGATGTTTCACTTTTTAGTTAGGTGAGGCAGGTAAATGTTGCCATTCGATTCAAGGTTTTTGTGTCTGACACTACTCATTCAATTCAGCAAAAAGCTAGTTTTGTTTTTTGCACAATCACAAAATGTTCTTGTTTGGTTTAGCTTTTGATTTTCTGTTCTCATTTACATTTGGACTGGGACTACACATCTCCAGGACGATCAAATGGTTTGGGGTCTTTTTGCTAGAATTCCCAGGTCTTCCAACAGTGGTTGATAGACATTCCGAACTGTCCAGAAAATGAACTTTTGGCACCATCTATCTTTAACAAATTTTGATGTTGATGATATCTTTCTAAGCTCTGCGGTTAACCTTTCAAGTCATATCACTTCAACCAACTGCAAAATCAGCGTTTTTGGTGGCAGCTCATCTTGGTTTAGGCTTTAGAGAAGAGTGGAGACGTTACATGTAGCCTTTGCAAGTTGTTCTGCGTATTCACAGGGGATAATTTCATAAACCTCCCTTAAGATTTTTAACAATTTCATTCAGCTCTCTTGAGGTTTTGAAAATTTACACATACCTCCCTTATTATTTGAAATGACAATATTGCCCTTAACTATTTTAATGAAATTCTCTTGTTTTGTATGGTTATATTTAGCATGACTTTTCAAATTATTTTTTTCATTCTTTTTCTTTTTTTTTTGCCAATAAAATTATAGAACTACCACTATTACTTCTAATTTATATTATAATCAAACGTCGAACTATTGATTTTTTTTTTACGAGTTAATTTTATATGCAATCTAATATTTTTGTTGATCTTTGGTTTCTATTTTTTGGTATTAAAATAAAAAAAATCCAAAATCACTGCTAAATTATGATAATCCTACTACTCAAAAAATTCATAAACTCTAAATAAATTATTTTAACATTTTCTTTTCTATCTTATAAATCTAAATTCATAATAAAATACCATCAAAAGTATCCTATCATAGTGATAAAATTATTATTATAGTTATTTATCAAATAATAGGTATGCACATAAAAAATTTGACACCTTTTCTTTATAATTATACTAGATAATCTTATAGTTATATAGAAAAGTAAATTAAAACTCTTTACATAAGGGCATTTTTGGATATTTATTTAAAAATTTGATCAAGTCAATATTATTTTAAGATTTTGTTACTAAAATTATCACGTTAAAAGAGGTAAGTGTAATTTTTTAAACCTCACGAGAGCTCGGTGAAATTGTCAGAAACTCCCTCCCTGAAATTATCCATATTCACAGCTTAAGCTGATTTCTGTTTATCATCATTGCTACTCTACACACATATGAAATGAAAATGAAAAGTTAAAAAATTATTACACATCTTTCTTGTAAGTACTACTATTACAAAATGGATTTGGTGGTTCACGTCATCAAGATTTGACGGTAGTGCGTTCTCTTTCTCTCTCAACCTCTCTTCGGGAGCGGAGGGCGGCCAGGGAGGATGACTTTCCGGACAATGAATTTACTCCTGTGTAGTACAAGTTTGAATTTAACTTTGCCAGCACGTTTCTTGATTTAAAAAAAATTAACCAATATTTGGTATGGTAAAACTGTATATGCATATTGATACACGAAAAATACATGTTTGCTTTTAGTTAACGTGTGATTGATTATACGAGTTTTTCTCCTACTAGAATAATCATAGAATTTATAGGTGAAAAGAGGAGTAGTATATCTTACTTAGATTTTGCTGCCTCTAGGGAAATGATTACCGCGGTTAGTAGGTTGCCGGAACCAGTCCCAAAACACGCACAGATGCGTGTACTCACAGTACTTACAGTAACATGTACTTGCAGTATATCTTTATAAATTAATAACCTTGAAACAGTACAAATTCTATTAATTTAAAGAGTTATTAATTAATTGATAAATTAATAATTTATTAATTTTATTGAGTGTCCTTACAATTCAAAAAAAACACTCACTTAATCAATTAAAAATTTATTTTATTTTATAAGAATATAAATGATTCTTCTATTACTAAAAGAAGGCTAAAAGTTTATAAAGTGCAAATCAATCCATATCAACCAGATTTGCAAGTATAATTTAATTCTAGTAACGTACATAACTGATATCATTTTCCTATTGTCCAAAAGACTTAGGAATACTAAACGAGAGATGTCCACCACTATTTTATTAAATGCATGCAATGAATAATCAAATTAATAATATTATATATATAAATGACAAGAAAATATTCTTATAATAAACAAACACAAAATTTTCTTATATATCTCATTGTTAAACTACATCTTCCTATTTGAAAGGTGTTCATAAATAACTGATCAAATACATAAAAGTATTATGTGACTATAGTAGAGAGCATCCCAAAGACTTATATTTTGGAAAAATATGATATGTAATTTCCGTGAATTATTAATTTATGATATGAATGAGATAGAAGGCTTATGTAAAGTTTTCAAAAAATTTTATTATCTCATTATTTTATCTAGATTATTAATTTATAGTTTGTTAACCTAAATCGAGACTAGAAAAAATTATTATATAATAGAGGTTTTTATATATCGAACATTAATTTATAGAGGTTTTACTGTACTTCTATTGATTTGTTAACTTACCATTCTTGCGACGGAAAAAGAAGATTTAATTAATCCCAAAACTTTCTTAAGCCTTGAGGAACTTGTATCATCTTAATTTGACACCACATGGCATTTTTCGATGGAGTAATTAAATAATTATTGGTTCAGAAAAATCTATATATTATGGATCCATGCTCAAGTACAATTCCACTATTGGGACCTAGCAAAACTCCTTTAACTATAACTCTTTAAGCGTTAGAAGTTGTGTTGTGTAGTTTCTTTACCTGGCTTTGTCATGGTTAGAAAGAAAGCAAGCCATATTTTCATCATGCACCCGATTACCATGAACAGTAGCTGCCACTTGAGTCTGAAAGGTTCATCGGCTTCGTTTCCTTCCTAAATGCTCTGAGATAATTCGCTTTCAAAAAATTGTTGGACATGCAAGCTCAATGGATTACTTACCTTTTAAACGTTCAGCTTGACTTAATCATCCTTCTAAATCTAAAGTTCTATAAAACGATGCAAAATATATTAGAACCAGGACCGGGAGTTTCATTTGGAATAGTCAACAAATTGGACGAGAATTTCTTTTCACTTCACGCCAAAATAAAAAAAAAATCCTAATTAATGTACAAGAAACTAAAAGAGAAATAGTTGTCATCAAGTGATTAAAAGAGAATTGTTACTTGTGTGTTTTCAGATAGAAATGCTTAAGAGGCAGAGGAGAGGAAGAACAAAGGGATATCCTGTTGACGGCGAATTTATGCGACTCATTAATTCTTCTTGATTTTCTAAAAACTTGATCGGACATGCATGCTTTTAGGAATATCGATCATATATATTGCCATTATACTTGAAATTGGTTGTTCCCTAGCTTAAAAAAGAGTTTTCCCAGAATTAAAAGCAAGAGGAAAGATCCGGCATGGTAGAATGGTTTTTAAGTCTTTTGACCACAAAGTGAAATTTTTGTCTATTTGGCATCAAGTAATTTTTTCAATAGATAACTATTTTGTAGTATTTCTCCAAGACATCTAGACAAATGTTTCTGTTAAAAGTAGAAGACGAAAGGCAAATGTTCTGACCGTTTCTTCTTCAGGAAGAATTTAGTGAAAGCGTACAGGAAGTGAATTCAATGTCGTGAAGTAAGGTGGATCATGGTCATGTCACATAAACAGTTTGGCTCTTCTTTCTTCCCATGAAGTGATGACGTAAAAATTTGATTTAACAAAAAAAAAAATTCACTCACTTTAGCTCGAGAAAGAATACAATCAAGCAAGTGATCAGGGGTGTTGCGAGAATCGAACTCGCGACCTCTCGCACCCGAAGCGAGAATCATACCACTAGACCAAACACCCGTCATTTATAAGGTAACTACCATCAAACCTGAAAATAATTAGAAGGAATCAAACGCCCTTTCTTTCTCGAGCAATAAAACAAAATCAATTTGGTAAATGAAAGATAAGGATAATAGTCAAAGTGTACAGTTCTAAGTGTATCTCATCGTCGTCAGTCATCGTCGTCAGTCATCGCCGGTCTCCACTTCTCTTCCGTTGGCCCCGGCCTAATGTTACTCCACCGTATACTCCTCCGGCCCACGCCTCTTCCCTGTTTCCCTCTCTTGCAAAAATCGGTTACCCTCGAGAAAACGACATCGCTCTCCACCACTTCCATGTCCTCCTTCCCAACTCTCTCACCTCGCTTCCTTCCGTTCTCTCGTTCATGGTTCTGCGCTCGATTTTGCTCCGAAGGTCTCCTAGAAGTGCCGAAAGACGTGGAAAGCAGCAGCCCGTACGATGACGAAATTGAGAGTGAGGATGGAGATATTGGAGCTGAAACATCACAAGTAGCATTGGATTCTGCAAGGGGTCTAGACAGGGTTTTGGAGGCGGGAACGGATAAAGAACTGAAGCGTAATGCAAGTGCTAAATTGCCGAATTTGAGTGTGAAAGAGAAGAAAGAATTGGCTTCCTATGCGCAGAGTCTTGGGAAAAAGCTCAAATCTCAGCAGGTGGGGAAGTCTGGGGTTTCTCATACCGTTGTCATGGCTCTAATTGAAACACTTGAAGCCAATGAGCTTCTCAAGGTACGCCAAATTTGTAAAATTTATGATACCGTGTGTCGTTTCTCTATGCTGAAAAATATGGGCATAACTGATGTCTGTCTTGATTACAGCTCAAAATACATAACACCTGTCCTGGGGAGCTAGATGAAGTTGTGCAGCAAATAGAGGAGGGTACTGGATCAGTGGTTGTTGGTCGGATTGGTAGGACTGCGATCCTCTACAGGCCTAGCCCAACCAAATTGAAGGTGGAAGAGAAGAAGAAACGGTCTCGTAGCAGACTTCTTGTGAAGAAGCAACCAACTCTGAGACAAATCCAGGTTTTCTCAGCTTGTGTGACAGACATACTCTGATAGTTGTTGCCGTAACGGTAGCCGTAGCATAGAGATGTTCATCCTTTCTCTTTGACAAATGCAGAACAAAAGTCAACGACCAAGACAATCCACTCGTGGCCGCCGAGGAAGTGGCAGAGCTTCAGGTTAGAATTTTACTTCTGCTAAACTTCGTTTGAAGCCGCCGGAGAATTAGTACCGTGAGTGGGCTGGGAAAACACAACTCATATTACTTGTCCGAAGAGATTGTGCCGTAACACTACTACTACGTTACTATATAGGCTTAGTGCATTATTCATTCAGCTGATAAAATTCATACATGCGATTCTGGAAGTTCTCTTGTTGACTTTTAAAGAATTTTGAGCTTTAGATTGAGCTGTCAGCATTTTATGAAAGCCTGTTATACTAACCACCTCATCCTCCGTTAAAGGGAAATTTTGACAAATAACAAAAGGTTGTTCAAGGGGAAAAGCATGCTGTGTCAAATCTACGAGGAAGGAAAGAAATAAACTTATGGCTATGGGTTTTCGCGTGTCGGTTTTTATTTGGTCAAAAGCAAATTCAGGAGAATTTCAGCACTCAAATGCGAAAAGAAAATTTTATGTTGCATCAGGTATACTGAAGAAACGCCACTGAAACTCAGGACTCGCCCCCAAAAAAATAAAACAAAAATGTGTTTCAAGCATTTTCATTTTTATGTTGGAAAGAATGACACAAGTAATCATCATTTACATTGGAGGAAACTACTACAATTTGTATTGATGCTAAATACAGCACCATACAACCTAGAATCTAACGGTGCCTGAAGACCCGGCAACATCTTTGTTTTTTTTTTTGTTTTGTGGATAAAAGAGCTGGCTCCTACGCTGCTTTGATAGAATACTGTACTCCATCTTGAACAAAAGTCTCAATTTCGTAGTAGTCTTGTAAATGCAGCTACTCCTAAGGCAGCAAAAGATTAAAAAGCTATCTAATGGATCTTTTATCTTTAGGCTCTGAAACTACGCTGCTTTTTGCTTCTCCAGCTGGTAACCGGTCAGATCTTCTGAGTGAAGTAGCCCATTCGGCGAAGTGAGACGCCGTAGAGCAATAGAAAATCGTGACTGCAGATATATATATATATAGGCAGTAATAAAGCTATCAGACAAACCCTGATGAAGGTAAATCAACATTAGGCACAAATAAAAGTATACGCCATTTACCCATTGAAATGCAACAAGAGCAAACCAGCACCCAGGCAAGCCATATCCTCTGCTGCTAAACACCTGGTAAAGAAGGAAGCATGCATTAATAATCCACACCAAGCGCTTAGTGGTTCGAGAAAATTAATTCTATCTACTCTTTAGCTTCAAGGACATGAAATTTCACATCTAAGTTGGTTATTTAATTTTATTTTTTTTAAAAAAAAAGTGCTTCCACACACATGTACATGCACACACACACACACACACATTTTGTATAGAGATCATAAAACTGAGAACAAGAAAGTAAAAATCGAGTATGCATACCAGCAGAAGAAGAGAACCTAGACAGAAGATTGTGCTCATCGATGAACTAATAAATTTCAAATCCCGCCCAGCCTACAAGAAGTTAATGAGAATATTGATGTTAGATGAGTTTCTGATACATCAGTTCTCAATTTGTATATCTACAACAATATGGCTATAGGGGAAAAATACTAATTAACACATTTAGTACATGGTAAGGCAGGCAGCAACTAATGAAGATGAAGCATGAATTTC
The DNA here is from genome assembly GCF_003713205.1 of Coffea eugenioides. NCBI lineage: Eukaryota > Viridiplantae > Streptophyta > Magnoliopsida > Gentianales > Rubiaceae > Coffea > Coffea eugenioides. The sequence goes on from NC_040036.1 coordinate 17,739,545, forward strand.
AAGTGTTGAAGATTCACTCGAGTCCAGCAGCGAAAGATGCCATCACACAAATACTCTTGGTGTGATAGTAGCTAATGAAATAACACGAGATGCCCCAACCCATTGCCACCATCCCCCCTCTTCAACTTCTCCATTTGCAGCTCTACAAAATTCTTGACCCTTGCCTTCACTTTTCTTCAAGGGAATCAGAGGACAGTCTAATGTTACAGGTTAATTTTAATTCCTGATCTGAAGTCTCATTCTCTTATTGAGAAGGAAGCTCCTGGACAAGCAATACAAAGACTACAAAACAAATTTTAATGAAAAAGGTTCTGTTGCTATGATGCATTGATACTTACTAACAATGTTCCCTCAAGGCTGTGCGTACTGGGTGTCACAGAGAGTGCAAGAAAGTACGGAATCAGCACTTTGTGCATCTGCAGTCACAGAAGCCCAATTAGGATCCTTGTTGGTGAGAACAGCACCATTTTACAGAATATCAACAGCATTTCTTAAACTGTTTGACTCTCTGATTCAGGTATCTATAAATTCAGTTATCAAGGCAAAGAGTAGAATAACAGAATTAAAACTTTGTACACTAGTCCATTCTCTAGTTTGTAATATTAAAAGTTCTCAACAATCATAGCATTAGAACTTATAACAAGCCAAGATTGTGGCCTAACCAAACTATACCCAATGCCAATATCTCAATATTGACTTCTTGGAAAAACTTATTGGGTTGTAGGAAAGGACTTGCCCCCCAGTAAACTCATAACCCATATGATGCTTGTTAAGCATACGACTGCATAAAAATCAACCTAAAAGCACCCAGACAAAAAAAATCACTAATAAATCACCAAAGGTATCTGAACTGAAAGTAACCAAAAACAAGAATACCGACCTCCTTTATGACAAGAGGATCGTGTGAAAAAAGCTTGGGGAACAACCAGGGAATTGATGTTCCAATAGATCCAAGTATAAATCCACTTAAAGCTCCAATAATCACCAGTGACTTGAATAGCATCCGAGCCTGCTTGACACCTTAATAAATTAAAGTCCTACAACTACATTACTGAATGAAAGAACATAAATTCTGTAGTGCATCTCCAGAACCAAAAACTTTTCTTATTTTTCTCTAGGAAACCTGAAAGTATATGCAAACAACGTAATTGACATTTGGAGGAAGTTTACAAAGTCTTGCAGCGAGGACAAGAATACTATGAAGGGAACAGGAAAGAAGTGGACAACCTTTAACAAGCTTCGATTAGCTCCATTTATCAGCTCAGGCATAAATGACTGGGCAGTCTGAGAAAGAGGTTCACCCCATACGGCACACATACAGTAGAGTTGTATCATGACCTAAAATGAAATACAGGATTAAATAACCTAAGAACCAAGCACTTAGGTAATTGACACTCCAAATATAAAAAGCTCACGAGACCAAGATTCAAACTAAACTTACCTGATGAGCTGCAACTGTTTGCGTACTCATTGACGCAGCGAAATATACAAGAAGGGAGTAAAATAGCACCTAAACGCATTTCCCATCAGATGCACATTTTTATAATAAGAACAGGAAATTAGCACAAAAGTGCAACTCAAGCTCACCAACCTTTGACATCATTGTTACAAACACTGGAGCTGCAAGCATAAGTATCTGCACAAGTTCATTAGGTGATGGAATTGACATGGAAAAACCATTATATCCCTTATCGTTGAGAGCTTTAATCATCATATAACCAGCAACAACCTAAAAGCAATGTCCAGTAAGGAACAACATAAATTAAATCTGCAAGTAGAAGAAGAAAATCACAATAAATCACAATCTTCATGGGATTATGAAACCAAGTACTGTGAAAATAGTTGCTGGTCATACTTGTGAAACCATTGTTGCCCAAGCTGCGCCAGCAATACCATATTGGAAGAATCTGCATAAAACTATGTCACCAATGCCATTAATTACACTGGCAGCAGCCAGAGCCTTTAATGGTCCCCACGAGTCTTTCATGCCTAGGCTGATGGCAAAGAACAGATGAAATGTGCACAATGACTATCTTGAATGGGAAATAAGAATATAGCTTCCCAGTAAGACAACAAAGGAACAGAAAATATTAGTCAAAGTGCAAAAGTCAAGACTACATCATCAAATTCCACAATTCCAAGTACAGCAATGGAGGAAATTCCACAATTAGGAACAACACTACTCATTCAATTCATATAAATAGATATGTGTATTGCAACTTTTGCAGAGGCTTTTAGTCAGTCTATATATCATACTTTCCCACTAAAAATAGTCTGGATCCTTTTTAAAGGCCCAACTTTAGCAGTCATGCAGCTTGAGAACCATTGCAATGGATCACCATGTTCATTACAGTTATGGAGCACTACGATGTTCACATGACTTCAAACAAAACCCTGTAGATCATGAACTTTATGCGCCATTTCCCTTTTTGATTACATCTCATTAAAAGATCGCATCTGAATTACAATATGAATAGTGAAATGTCTATCTTTAGGCTGACTTAGGCAGAGGAAAGGTAGATTATTTGCTTACTTCTTTGGTAGTCTCTGAAATAAAAGATCAGTCCTAATTATTCCTCACAAAACCAACTATATCCACTAGAATATTGGAAAAACTTGTAAGCTGGTGAATATTTCATTCCAGCAGAAGGAAACTCATACAATCAACAACGGCCAGATTCATTGCCTCCACTAGAGAACTATTCATAGACAACACATTTCTGGAAAAACTAGTCAAAATTTGAATGTGCAGAAGTTCTTCGAAGACAATGTTTGCAAATAATAAGAAAGACATGTTTCTTATGTGGAAAACTCAGAGGATTGCAATAACCAAACATGAGATACTATAACAACTAAAAAGATCTTAAACTTTTGTTGTGGAGTTATGGCAACTGAACAGCTAGTACACAGAGATCAGAAAAAGTTGCATCCGATAAATCAAGCAAACCACTTCGTCATGTGTTACAGACTAACAAAGCAAATTAAAAAGCATTGAAGTATAACATAAATAGAAGCACTGTATACAAAATCGCATTACCACAACATGCATTCAGACACCACTACTTTTTCTGCTTCTTAAAAAAACCAATAAAGCTACATTTTTGAGACTGAAACTCTTGTTCAGCTCTGAAAAGAAGTTGTACAAACAGAAAAGTTGGGCACCTTGCACTCTGAGCAACCCATCCAACCAGTATTGCCGGCCAGGCTAAGCCTCGAATCTGTGAACAGAAATATATAGGTTCAATTGAAATGAAATTGAAAAATCATCCACAGGGTAAAAGGCTCAAATTCATTCCTGTTCAGTGAGAAATAAGTGGACTCTTGACTCCCTTGTCAAACGTAGTAAAATCTTTTCCCCAGCACCAAGGCATAAATGGCAATTTTACTGTCAAAGAGCATTAGATAAAGTCACCTAGACATGCATTCTCTGAGAACTAGTCGTGAAGAAGCACAAACGTAAATGTGAAGAACACAAATGATTCAGAAGTTAATATTAAAAACTCCTAGAGAAGAAATAAATATAGATATAGGCAGTTACGAATGGCATGTCACAATCAGTAAAACCTCATTAGGTGCAGGAAAGGATTAACTTAAATGCTAACCTGAACATAAGTGTTTGCTGCAGCAATGATATCAGCATTTCTTGCCCCCGTAAAAACTGAAAATGCAATATCAGCAAAATAATGGGGCCACATATGAATTAGATACATGATGCAAATCCTTCATTGCTTAACCCAGAGAGAGAGAGAGAGAGAGAGATGACTCACCAGTTAATGCCCAGGGGCCAAATAATCTCATGAATATAAGCATAGAAACACCACAAACCAACCCAATAAAGAGCAAGATGGATATCTGATGCTGCACTTCCTCTTTATCCTGCAGAAGACGCAGTTTTAACACCATATATGTAAAACATTTCCATTAAGCTATATTTGATTCTCTATCAGGGTTTGAATTGTTTCCTAATGAAATTAAGCTAATGAATAACCAAACAGAACCTTGTTATTAAGTGGGAATAGTCATAATGAAGAAACTAACCCGCCTGGCAAGGGAAGTAGCAACCAAATTGGAAGTAGCAATTGAAAGGAACATGAAAGCATAGCTAGTATTATCAATAAATACGGTTCCAGGACCTGCCAACAGATTCAAAACCGACCATTAGAACAAGAACAAAATAGTAGTATAATTCCAGCGAAGCAGTATCTTATTTTCTATTTCCCTTTCCTTTTCTTAGGGAGGCAGGTGTGTGGGGCTGGGGATGAGGAGGGGGGGGGGGGTTTAACCGGGTACCTAAAGCGGCGAGTTCAATGGAGCTTCCTTGACCAACAACGGCAGTATCAATGAGACTCATCAGGGGCCCACATAGCCACAAACCAACGGCTGGCCCCGAGAACTTGACGATTTCTACCATTTGATTCCATAGGCTGTCGTCAGCCGAAAATTCCTCTCTTTTATTAGACTCTAAACTTTCTTCCACTCCTCCTTCTTCTTGTTCTTCTATTGAAGAAACTGTAGCTGCACTTTCTGAACTCCCTGATGAAGTTTCCGATTCGATATGGTGGGCCGGACTAATGCAAGACGGTATAACTCTATTGCAGCAATCCCTTGGGCGGTTCCGGATAGGGATTCCTGCGGCCGCTGATATCTGAGCCGGAGAAGGAAGTGTGGGAAGGGATAAATGGGATTGAACAAGAAAAGAATCTTTCAGGAATTTAGGATTTTGAAGAAAGAGGATGTGGGAATGCTGAGGAAAGGTTTTGGAGCAATACATAATGTTTTGTGAGGGTTCTTTTCTGTCGTCCAAAGTTGCGGGAGAATGGAGATGGTATAAATGGGAGAATGGATTTTTATGAAATGGAATGAGGTGAAACTGTGAAAGTTATGTGGAGTTGCAGCAAGCCTGCTGGCAATGAGGTTTTTGGTTTGGGGATGAGCCCTGTGGCAACTGGGAAGTGGGAGATATTTGCGGCTGCCAAAATTCTCGGACCTCTCTCACGCAACTGCTGCTAACTTCTGCTCCACGAACAACCAACAATGATTAATGTATTGCTTTTTTCTCCCTCTTTTTGTGGTTTGGTCCGAATTAGGGATGTAAACGAGTCGAACCATTGTCGAGTAGCTCGCGAGTAGCTCGGTCAACGGCCTGACTTGAACTTGGTCAAATCGAGTTCGAGTCAAGTCTCGAGCTACTCAAATATACTTTCGAGTCGAGTTCAAGTCAGGAATTTGCGCCTTGTGGCTCGACAAGCTACTCGTCGAATCGGATATATTTAATTAATATATATATAATTTAAATAATATATATGTATTATAATTATAAAATAACCGTTATGAGTATAATTTATACTGAATTTACAAGTGTACATTTTCCGAGTCAAGTCAAAAAGCTTGATTAGACTCGACTTGATAAGACTTTGGTCGAGCCTTATCGAGTCGAGTTTCGAGATTAAAAGAATTTCCTCGAGTCAAGCCTCGCGTTGCGATTTTTAGGCTCGATCGAGCTCGAGTTTAGTTACATATTGGTCGAGTCGAACTCGCGTATAGCAATACTCGAGCTCGACTTGGCTCGAGTACATCCCTAGTCCGAATTAAGTGTTTTTTGAGTGTTTTTAAAATATTTTACTATAACGATGTATATGAAAATCTGTTTACTATAAATATTTTTTTTATGCTTTTGAAAGTATTTTTGAAATATATTTTATGATATTTTAAAATTTTAAAAAATTTTGTAATATTTTTTAAAATTTACCACCATTACTTACCAGCGTTGCCACCCTCTCCCTTCTTCCTTCTCTTTATTCCTCCTTCTCCCCTCCTCCTTCATCTCTTTCCTTCTCCATTTCTTTCCTCCCCTTCTCCCTTCCCCTCTCTATCCTCGTCACACCTCACCTTCCCCTTTCCCCCGGATCTGACCGAGGCCAGGTCGAGACCTTTGGTCACGACATCTCGCGATCTGGTCGCAACTAGATCATAGCCTTTGGTCGATACCAGATTTAGGGAGGAAGGGAAGGGGTGGAGTGTGGCGGGAAAAAAGACAAGAAGGGAGTAAGAGGAAAGAGAAAAATGAAGGGGACGATGATAGTGGTGGGTGGTGGTGGATGGCGGTGATAGATGGAAGAGGAATATAGTGTATATTTTATTTTTTAATTTTTTTGTATATTTGGAGTTACTTTTTATATATTGTATGGATGTGGTATTTTTAGAATTATTTTTGATTGTGTATTACTCTAAAATTGTATATGAAAAAATTATTTTTGAGTTTTTTTTTCTATTTTTTCATTTGCCTTGTATCTTTTTTTCCCCTTGAATAATAAGTATATTGTGTTCTAAAATTCAAAATAAAAAACACAATGATTGAATGAAACGATGTTCATCAAGGTGGTAGGATATCAGGATGTGAGAATAAAATACCCACCTTAATTGTAAGGTAACACAAATTAATACTCTTGTAAATTACTCTGTTGTTTATACTCCGTTTGGATTCGGAGTTTTTTGAAAAACAATTTTTTCATCTACAATCTATATCTATATGTATTGTAGAGTGGTTTTTTTGCAGAGACTCTCAATGGCTTCCAAACTTTTCATTCTTTTTTCTATATTTTTGTATTAATTTTTATATATAAAATCTAATTAAAAACTTTAAAATAGTGGGTTATAACTAATCCTATCATTAGTCAAATTTAAATTTTAAAACATTCCCACTATCTTCTTCATAAACCGTTTACAGTTTATTATTTATACTTTAAGTCCTTTTTACTCCTTAATTAAATAAAATACATTTGTCAAGCCAAAATTCTCAAGAATAATTGATTAGTCTCATTTTAAAATTATTCACCCTATTATATCTTTATCACTTTAACCCCTTTTATTCCTTCATTAAAGAGGATTAATTTATCTAGCCAAATCCTTGAGATAATGTAATTAGTCCTATTTTTAAGTTATTAACCCAATTATTTCTTTATCGCTTTCCTTCTGGGTACAATAATCATTTGTCAATAGGTCTGTTTTTTTAAAGTTTTAAAATTTGATTGTTGAAATTATACTCTAACATTAAATTGGAGTATGTAAATAACAATTATGACATTTTATTTGCAATTAGAATAAACTCAATAGCAATATCGTACAAGCATCTAGATGACTTTTCATTGAGCACATGTACACCAAAAAATGTATGTAAAGAAAAATTTATGTATGAATTTTAAATTAATAAAGGTGTATTTGGAAGGTTGCTTTTGGTGGTATTTTAGCAAAATTTTGATAAAAAGGTTGTATTTCACCAAATTTACATTCGAAAGTTTATTTTTTCTCAATGATTGCAATTCTAGCTTTTTATTTGATTAAAAACACTTAAAAAATGAGGCAGCAACTTGGAAAAACAATTCTAACTTTTTATATGTCCAAAAACACTTAAAAAGTGAGATAATGAATCCTAAATAGTGAAAGGATTATAAAGCTAGAACTGTAGGGTTAGGGAAGGTAAAGATTAGGGGACAGTTATCAAATTTGATGATTCATGTAAGTCTGGACAAATTATAATTAGGTTAATCTATATATTCCTATTTAGTTAATGGTTCAAAATAAACGAGTAGTCAATGAATATAGTTTTATATGGGTTTGGATTATCCAATCACTCATTCACGGCCCACTACTAAATTTTATTTACTTTTTTATCCATATTTTGTTTAGTAACAAAATAGTAAATCACATCAACATATCAAGTTAATAATCAATTTTTACCTAAAGAAAGAGAAAAAATATAAAAAATTGCTGAAAGGAGCCTAAAATGATCATCACAGTGAGTTTCAAATTTTGTCACTATACGACAATCTAAAAATAATTTAGGTAGTAATGCAAACAATCAATTAACATTCATGAAATTTATTAAACTTTTATGAAAGGAATGGAGGAAGTTGGATAAATTTTTAAAAATAAAATAATAGAAATTAAAGAAGAGGAAAAATTATGAATACATCTTTGCAAAAATTAGAATATAATTATTAGAGTAATTTAGATTTACCCATTAATATTGAGTTTGAATCTACGTCTAATTTAATTAAGTCAAAATAAGTGATCCAAACCTATCAATTTCATACCCACTAATTAATGGGTTAAATTGGTCACCCATTTGAATCCAATTAAATTACACACGCAAACTCATTTGTTAATAGGCGAGCCAAGTAAATAGGTTACCATTTACATTTATAAATAGATGAAAATAATGGTAGAATAGGAGACAAGTGGGCTGTAAAATTGGATAAGACTTAAGAGATATGATAATTGGGTGGGAGCGAGATAGATCAAAGAGAAAATAGGATTTGATAAAACGAGAAAGGGTTGTAGGGATACAAAAAAAATCAGTAGAATTTGAAGGAACGACGAACGTTTGTAGGGATGCGAGAAAATTAGATTCAAAAGTGGCACGAAGGGGGAGAATATGAGAGAAAGGGATAATAATATTGTGTTTGGCTATATTTCGCCTCCTTCTCATGTAAACCCGTGCATAGAACGGGGTAAAATACTAGTGCTACAGTAATACACAAACAAAAATAATTCAAAAAACATCATATCCATACAATATATCAAAGACAATTCCAAATATACAAAAAAATACACAACTACCCATCACTCTCCACCACTACGGCCACCACCTTACCGTCACCATCCCTACACCCACGACCCTCTCTCCGCCCATCTTTCCTCTCTCTCTGCTTCTCATTTTTTCCTCCTCCTCTCTCTCATTTTCCTTCTCCTTCCTTCTTTATTCTTTCCCTTTCCCCGTCCCCCAATTTCCTTCCCCTCGATTGACCGCAACTTTCCTAGTCACGATCAAATCTGATCGCAACCAAAAATCGCGACCAAGACGGTCATGGTTAGAGTGGTAGCTAAAGTCGCAGCCACCACCCGCGAGTAGGAGAGGGGTTTGGGATTGGGGGGAATAAGAGGAGGGGGGAGAAGGGAGAGAAAAGAGGGAGGAGGATGAGGGGGAGGAAATAGAGGGGAGGAGGAGAGGAAGAGAAAGCATAGAGGGGGAGGAAAAGGGAGGGGATAGTGGTAGATCGTGTAAAATTTTTAAAAAAAATCCCAAAAAAGTTGTAAATTATAAAAATACTCAAAAATATATTTTAAAAATATTTCTAAAAACAATCAAAAAACCATCTACAGTAAAAGTTTTTCATATACACAACTACAGTAAAGTTTTTGAAAAATACCTAAAAAAATAACTAATCCAAACAGAGCCATCAACGTAGACAAGAATCAAAATGGGGAGAAGCAAAAATTACAACTCCTTTTGGATTGCAGATCTTTTGACGAAAAAATTCAATATATGTTTCAACACTTTTGTGTAAGGTGGCGCACGTAGAATACAAAAATAATTGAAAAAAATTAACAACATAATGGAAATTTTCATTTAGAAAACAATCTTTTTAAAAAATAAAATTGTGGATAACTCGTTTCCAAATAGACTTGAATAAGGGAAGCACTTTATCAAGCACCACCAGAAAAATATTAGAAAAAAAATACTCAATTTAGACCAGCTTCTGTGGCAATTTTACAAAGACTTGGGCTAGTGAGTTTAATTCTCCGCCACGATGGATGTTTTGCTAGTTCTTTTTCTTGGATTTCTTTTGCTTTTGAGGAATAGTGGATGAGCAGTTTAAAAGCAAAAAAGGGGGGGAAAACGGTTATATTGGCCTTTGATTGGCTTACCATGATTTCACCAGTCTGGCAGTCTGAGCCTCACACTAAACTATCATGTGTGGGAAATTGATTTCTTTATGAGGATGCAAATTGATTTCTTTAAAAGCAAATCATGATCACTAAACTATATTGGCCTTTAATGACACGTGATTTGATCAACTATCCCTAATAAAAAAAATTATAACAGAATTAGTTTTAGTAATTAAATAACCATAATTTAATCGTGTACGATTTGATGCATTTGACATAGTCTAAAAAAAAAGATAAAGAAAAAACAACGTGATGCACGAAGTTAAAGTACGTGTGACACTTGGGAACCAATAATGCCTTCAAACTTGTTACTCCACAATAATCAAATAACACGGAAAGTAGGCTGGTGGAGTCGGGACAAAGACATGTTTGTGTTTGATGAAACAGCTGGCGACAGTCCTAACTAGTCATTGTCGCTGATATGGACATGCTTTTTGGGCGAAATTCGTTGACGGTATTGCGTAGTGTACTGTGGTACTCTGCGTATTCATCGACGGTGGGTTTGGTTTCTCAGCGGCACAGGAATGTAGTAGTTGAACTCGTCGGCTTTGACGGCCAATTTTAAGCTTTTTTTTAAAGACTTTTAATCATTCCATTTGGACGAAATAAAATGCGTAAAAGTGCACGCACCATTAGTCAAAAGACCTTGGGGGAAAAAACTCATCAGACCTTCAAAATTCATCAAATAAAACTAATCAAAATTTGTTGAATGGCTGAGGATAAAAAATCATAGCGATGGTGAAATAGGTCAAATATGATGATTTTTTGTTTCCATTATATCTTTTCACTAATAATGCATACCTTTCATGTGTTTTATTCCATCAAAATTGAGTGATTAAATGTCAATGTCTATTACATTGAGTGATATTAATTGCCCTGAATTAATAAAAAATTGAAATTAAGAGATGAAACATATTTTCTCTGAAATAATAGGGATCAAATTGGTCCAATTCCCAAACAATAGGATTGAAAAGTTATGCTTTGTTTGGATTGCATTTTTTTTAGAAAAATTACTGTAACAATTTAATATATGTGAATTGAAAAGAAGACTGAAAAATGTGTATGTGAAAAATGTAAAAAAATTGCAATCCAGACAAAAATTGCAATCCAAACACATTTTTTCCCTTCTTTTGTTCCCGTTTGGCGTCTATAGTCAATGGAGTAACACACTGTCTGATAGGCTGCAATACTGTGACAAATATTTGAAGAGGTCACTGTAATTTAACCTTTCAAACGCTAAAGACTAAAGTTGATTTAAAAGCCCAAGTTGGCGTCTTTGTGACTCCGCTCTTTTATGAAGATTTCAAAGGCTTGTTGGTTTTTACAACCACATTATTTTTTCTTATTTTGGAGAAAATTGAGGTTTAGTCTTAAACAAGGTAATGATGAATCGATCCGTTTGGATTGCTATTTTCAATAATTTTTATAGAAAATTGTACTTAATGATTTGATGTTTACGAAATAAAAAAGTTATTAAAAAATATGTTCACGAAACTTATAAAAAATTTTTAGAAAAAAATTGCAATGCAAATAAGGCTTTTGGGGGGTTTTTTGTGGGTCAACTTCATGGTTTTAATTTATAATTTAAGGATTCGTCTATTTGGTATTGACACGTAATACAAAGTAGGTCATTCTTATTTTTATAAAAAAAAGTAAATTTCTTCGCAAAAATGTTACAATTTAGTAATTTTGCCAGTGAGTGATAATTTAAAAACTTGAATTGTGAGTTCAAATCTTCTTTCTATTATCAATGATGCTCTCCATGCAACCAAATATATTTAAAAAACTATTAAATTAAGATGACTATTCAAATTGAAAAGATATTTGTGCCACATAAGATAACTCATGATAACAATTCCTAGTCGATCAAACACAACGTAACAAGGTTTTTCTACGTTTAGTTTCTAATAAAATTTTGTAGTAACCACGAAGCCAAGCATATCCACATCGCGGCGCTACTTTCAGCACTTGGAAGCAAAATCTTGGATCAGAGTTGAAGCAACAAGAAAGAGAACAAACATATTATTTTAATAAGAGGATTCCAATAATTGTTCTAATTCTTAAGTAGTGTTTGGAACTAAGAAAAAGTAATTTACAGGGTGGCAGCAGCATTTCCTATTCAAAGATTAAACTATACAGATAAGATGTGAATTTTAATCATTACATAAACCAAATTTATTTGGATTGTGAAAAGAGTAAAAGTTCGATCAAAGGATATCAATTTTTTTTAAAATAATATTTCGCTTTCAGCATTTATTTTCCCCTTAAAATAAAGGTGACCACTTGGGTTCGAAGTGATTTGCGATAGTTGAGTCCTCTTCGGGGTAAAATTTACTCCGCACGCAAGTTTTGAAATAAAGGCTTTGCTACGACCCCCTATTTAGATCAAATCAATCAACTTTGAAGAACCTCTTGAATGCGGAGCGGGCAAGCGGCCAAACTCGACCTTAAATTTCAAGGTCGCATGACAAAGGAGGAAAATAACAGCTCGGGGACCGTCAAACAATTCAGCCTATTAAATAGTCGCATACAATGATAGCTGCGTCGTTCTACAACTGTCAAGTATGGCGGATTAATTTGATTTTGGCCCTTCAAGCAACAAAAAATTCTAATTGAGACTTGAATAATTATTTTTTTCCTTTAATAAGAATTCTATCTTTGCCCCTTGTTGTAGTCTGTCTAATGATTAATGTCTACAAGGTTTGCATAAACTACTCTTGGGTGAATTAAAATATCAATGGCAATTATATTCTGGAGTCCCCAAAACAAAACAAAATGATGAAATGGCTTGCTGTCTAAATAAGGGGGAAAAAAAACTATTATTCCCTAAAAAAATCTTTTATTGCAACTCAAACCCATTGATAATGGGTGAAAGGACTTGATTTCTTCATAAATTTTTTTTCCAATTCAAGCTCGTCGTAGTACTTTAGATGCAAAATTGTAAAAATCAAACTCAAGTTACAAGACAATCTAGACCAGAATTTCTCTGATCAGAGGTTAAAATTAATAATTTTTTACTTCTCGTGTACTCAATTGAAGTTTGTTGCTTCTCTAGAGGGCCAAAATTAAATAATGAAGTGTTTGTTGGCGTGACTATAGTATAGTAGGGGCTCCGTCTTTCCATTCCACTCTGTGTAGTGTATATTCTGGTGGGTAAGCGTTGCGTTCTGTCTTCAACGGGAATTTTTTTTTTTTTTTTTTTACTAAAGCACATTTTGACCTTTGAGTCTGACTTTGTCTTTGGCTTTTCCCACGTATCCTTCCCACCAGTCACTTGTCCGTAGCCTCAGTTGTATTCTTTTCCCGTTCAAATACCGAACGCACAAACTCACACAGTAGTGATAGTTTGTATATTTTGATTTTTGAGATCCATATAAATTAAGGCCTACCTTCCTCCCATTTTTTTTGCGTCTCTCCTTTTTCCTCAAACAATTGCTACGTACAACTCACGGCCATTCTCCAGACGCCTTCTAAGATCAACAAACCAAACGCGCGTGAGTTTCTCCTGAATTCTCACTCGTATCTTCGCCCTTGTTCCAAGTGTTTTCGCAATAGATTCACTGATTTTTTTTCTCTTGAATAATTTTCCTAGTTATTCCGATTTGGAACTAGTGCTGAGTCGTTACTTTTTGGATTGAGAAGAGATGAATTGCTTTATTTATTTGTTTATTTACATTTGGATTTAAGGCAGCAGAATGAGGAGTTTGGGAGCGATTTTGAAGCATCCAGATGATTTGTATCCGTTGATAAAGCTGAAGGTGGCTGTGATGCAAGCCGAGAAGCGGATCCCGCCGGAGCCGCACTGGGGATTCTGTTACTCCATGCTTCACAAGGTCTCCAGAAGCTTCGCTCTTGTCATCCAACAGCTCGACACCGATCTTCGTGACGCCGTACGCTCTCTTTCTCTCTACGTTTAAGCGTCTTCATTCTAGAGTTGATATCAATACTCGTACTATTAGGTTATTAGCAGCAGCAATTTTGTTTTTTAAGGTCCTTCTATGATTTAGTGGTTCATTTCATATGATGTCTTTCAGTTATATGTTACACTGCAAAACGGAAATGATTGCAGAGACTTTTGTTAGGAAGAGAAAAAAATGCACATATTTCCTTAATAAATGCCACTATAATTTTCTGATTGAAAGATAATGTCATTGAATATCAAGTGCTGAATGTAGCTACTTAGTTATTTGAGAATTAGCGATAAGTGCTAATTAATTTTCAGATCTGACTTTAGTTTCAAGTTGCTGTAAGTATTGACTGTAAATTTGATGATCTCACAAGCATGGATAATGTGATTCAGTGCGAATTTAGCTTTTTTTTTGTGGAATTAGATAGGAAGTTGAAGTAATTTTCATATCCGGTTTATGAACAAGTTTGCAGGACCTTTTTTTCCTTCTGTACAGTATTCTTTTTTTGTTTTTTGTTTTGTTTTTGGTTCAAATTGTTAATCAAACTATTTGTATAGGTGCTTCTTATTGTCATGAGTGGTGTTTATAGGGTAAAGAATGTTGAATCATCTGCATGATTTAGTGCAGAGTATATAGTGAGGATGCTTTTGCCTTATGTGTTGTTTTACTGATCATGTGTTTCCATCTGAATACTTCTTCATACTTGCAGATATGTGTCTTTTATTTGGTTCTCCGTGCACTCGACACTGTAGGTATGCTTGCTATGCATGATGGCTTTCTATTTTGTAAACTTTAATAAACTTTTTTTTTGTGGGGAAATATTACCATCTATAACAATCATTTCTTCTTCTTCTTGGACAGAGGATGATACAAACATTGCTACAGAGGTTAAAGTACCCATTCTAATGGCTTTTCATCGTCACATTTATGATCGTGAATGGCATTTTGCATGTGAGTTGTCTCAATCTCGACAGTTGAAGTGATTTTAAAACCATTATTATCCTCAAACTATCCCAGGATTTCTTGTTCGTCAATGTTAGTATGCTATGGTGTTTAGTGATTTATTCAGTTGGAAACACTGATTTCATTAAGTGCAAGAGGGATAATGAAAAAGCAAATTCAAAAAACCATAGAGAACCAAGTTGACCATTGATTCTTCAATTTTGTACTCCTGGCAAATGATTTTTTGTTTTGCTTAAAACCTTCAGACTGTAGGATTATGCTTTGTTGGTACTTGTTTTATGTACATTATCACCTTGTTTTAGATTGTTCAATTTATTTTTTTTTTCTAATTGTTAGGTGGTACAAAGGACTACAAAGTTCTGATGGACCAATTCCATCATGTTTCTACTGCCTTTTTGGAGCTTGGAAGCAGGTTTCACCTTCCCTACCATTTTCTTTATAATACTGTAAAGTTCTGAATTGGTACAAATGTACTGATTGCTTGTGTCATTTATGCACGAGAGATTATTTAATAAGATAACTATCTAATCTTTCTCATAATTTACATATTTGTTAACTTGAAGTTTCTTCAATGGATTTGATTCTTGCTTGAGATTTTATTGTTGTTACATTCTGCAGTTATCAGAAGGTAATTGAGGATATTACCATGAGAATGGGAGCTGGAATGGCAAAATTTATTTGCAAAGAGGTATGTGAAAACAATTGGGTGGGAGGTAATAGCATTGGTGGTATAACATGGTAACTTTATCAATCGATTTTCATTTGGAAAAGAGCTGATAGACTGTTGGATGTGTTGCTTCTGCCATGCATTTCTGCCAATTTCACCTCTCTCTTAACTGCTACCACTAATACTACTGACAATCTTTAGATATTTGAGAAATTTATGCTAAGCTCTTTAAATTAGAGATGACCTTGAACCGTAGATTATACTGCCTCATTTTAGGGAACTTACCAATAGATAGAGTAGAGATAGAGCATCCTAATTCTTGAAATCTCTAAGGTTTTATTGTTTTGCATTCCTAGTTTATTTTTTAGTAGAGAACACACGTGTATGGGACTGAATTTACTCTTCTAATTTGCATGCTGGTCGCAAAATGTATGTCTAGCTAATGATTGAGGATTACGATTTTGGCAAGAATGGAGACACAAGTATTTTATCAGGCTGACTCTTATATGTGATCCCTTTGTCTTGCAGGTGGAGACAACTGAAGACTATGATGAGTATTGTCATTATGTTGCTGGACTTGTGGGGTTAGGTTTATCAAACCTTTTCCACGCCTCTGGAAAAGAAGATATGGCCTCAGATTCCCTCTCAAATTCAATGGGTTTATTTTTACAGGTATTTGATTTGAAATTTTGTAGCAAGCAGCTTCGTCACTTAATCCTGCTCATTTTGAAGCTCATATATCTTTTTAATTTGGAAATATATTAGCCAACTTGAAAACTTTTGCATTAAATTTCAGAAAGTAAACATCATTAGGGACTATTTGGAGGACATAAATGAGATTCCGAAGTCACGCATGTTTTGGCCTCGGCAGATATGGAGCAAATATGTCAACAAACTTGAGGTACTGCTCCTCTGCGGTTTATTTTTTCTGTATCTCTTACTAGTCATCTTTTTTAATTCATGGCGTTTATGTAAAGTTGATTGTTTGACGCGAATTATATTGCTAAATATTTGGTAATCCGGTTGGATTCCTTTGTAATTGGCATCTCTATATGTTTTGATCTGCAGGACTTAAAGTACGAGGAGAACTCAGACAAGGCAGTGCAGTGCTTGAATGACATGGTTACAAATGCTCTAATGCATGCAGAAGATTGCCTCAAGTACATGTCTGCTTTGCGAGATCCTGCTATCTTCAAATTTTGTGCTATTCCACAGGTATAACCTTTTGTTAACCTGCTTGCTCTTGTATCCTGTTATTCATGTTTTCTTTGGTATGTAACTCATTTCTCACTCGAAATGGTGCATTGACTTTTGTCTTACTTGGCTTTTAACTGATACAAGAATGAAGAATTTACTTCTCTGATAAAGCAAATTGTGGCAAGGTTTCTTGCCATGTCTATGGTATTTTGCTGTGCATAGTAGATTGTGTTACGATGAGAACTTAGTTTGCATTAGATTCCAGGGGAGGAGGCTTCAAAAGCATATTAGGTAGAATTTTCTTTCAAAATATGCTTGTTACCAGATTAGAATGTAATGTTCATTAACTAATTACTCTGTTAGGAATTGTGATCTCATTTGACATTGTTGTTGTTTTCTTATTTTTTCTTCCCATCAGATCATGGCAATTGGGACATTAGCTTTGTGCTATAACAACATTGAAGTCTTCAGAGGTGTAGTGAAGATGAGGCGTGGTAAGTTTTATTTATTGGTATGGCTTGCTCATCCTGCTTCATCATATGGGACCATCTTACACCTCCAGACGAGCATTTTTGGTGCTTCTTTTCTGCTAAACATAATTGATTCTTGAAGAAATTACTGAATACAATTATTAGGATCTTATTTTTAGAAGAAAATTTTATTAGTATGGCATTGGACAAACCTTCCTACATTCTACAAGACCCAGATATGATTCTGTCAGACTAGTTTTGTTGCTGCTTATAACTTAACGAGTGAAGTGTATGTCCTTTTTTGGTTTATTTTCAGGTCTTACTGCTAAAGTTATTGACAGAACCAAATCAATGTCAGATGTTTATGGTGCCTTTTTTGATTTCTCCTGTATGCTGAAGTCTAAGGTATAACGCTTCATGATTGCTTTAGCAAGAATATATTCGGATTTGATACGAGAAATATGCTCAATTTTATAATTGATTCCTAGGTCCTAGTGACCTTTTGCTTGCAAGCAATGGATTAATAGTACCATTTCTTGTAAATAGATAGGCTAAGAAGAATCCTTTTATCATGACTATACATCTCACTTGGTCTGCATATTTTGTTTTATTTCAACATACTGGCATCAAGTACATGTGATGAAATGGTTTAAAATAGACTAAGAACAGATGAAAGCGAACTTGTCTTCTGAAGTCAATTTGAAGATGCACTGTCAGGCTGCGATAGGATAAAGTACCCTGTTATCTTTTCTGCACGGCATAATGAAGTGGTGAAATATCTCTAGGGATTATTATTATTATTAGTATTATTATGATGGAGTATCATCTTTCTGGGATTAAATGATGGGCTAATGTCAATTGCACTCCGCTTTTGATGGTTCTGCTTTCACTGTGTCAAGTTTTGTAACCAAAACAGTTGGAGATTGTTCTCTTAAAGCATTTTGCTGTATTTCTGCTAGGTTGATGACAATGATCCTAATGCTAAGAAAACCAAGAGCAGGCTAGAAGACATTCTGAAAATCTGCAGGGATTCTGGAACACTTAACAAAAGGTTTGTCAGCTATGGTGGTTTTTATCTGTAAACAATTGTTTCTAGAACAACAACTGAACTCTATGGGATTCACTAGGAAATCGTACGTACTCGGGAGTGAGCCCACATTCAACCCCACAATGGTAAGTGGTTATACTTTTATTCTTAAATCATGCTTATCTCGCATCAATTTTCTTCTTATGCTCCTTGTGCAAACGCAGATTCTCATATTCGTCGTTATGCTCGCTATTCTTCTTGCATATCTATCTGCAAACCGAGGAAATGACATGTGTAAGTTGTGTTGTTTAGGCTTTGTAATTAATGTGCCAAAAACATTCTAAGTTCATTGACTTGTAGTTTTGCATTTTATACAGGATCTGGCTTGACTCAGAAACCTGTCTCATTTGTTCAAGCAAGGATGTGCAGGATCTCTAGTACCATGTCGGTATCTTGATACTTGAATAGTTGAATCTACATTTGCGGCTGTAAATTACATTTTCCACAATTAATAATAAGTTAGTGGAAACTCTTGTTGATGGTACGGAAACATAACACATGCTAGGAAGAATTTTTTTTTTTTTTTTGAAAAAAAGAAACATAACAAACATAACCCAAGCTAGAATCCAACTTCCGGCATTTTTTTGATGGGTAATTTTATTTTCTAGTCCGTACATATTAGTTACGATTAATTGGAGACCGCAACAATTTCAGTAGATTTGAAATTCTCAGCAAAAGAATATAACCCAATGAAGAAAAATATATCGATTTTCATGCCCGACATTCTTCTAATTGTTACCGCCTATTGACGCGATTGGTGTCTTTCTTTATACATTTTTTGGGTCAAACTTCGAAGGCCATATAGCGCAGGTCAATGCGAAACGGCTCCCCCCAACTTCCCCCAACACGCACACAGGCGAACAGAGTAGTGTTAATACATCAACTGCAGAAAGTATAGGAAATTACGAACTGAGAATTAACGGATTTAACAAAATTGAATTGTATTACATATCAAAATCCAACAAAAAGAAAAAAAATTAAAGGAAAAGTGGGGTGAGAAACAGCACGCACCAACATCAATCAATAGACATGGGGATTGCTTTATATATGGGTAAAATGTATAAAGGGCAGGCAAGCGTTTCTCCCAAGTGGCTGCCTGCTTTGTATACGGGTAAAATGTATAAAGGGCAGGCAAACACGCACCAACATCAATCAATAGACACGAGGATGGATTCTAGAATAGCACTACACATAAGGGCTCGATGAAATCAAAAGCACGCAGATACTTCAGAAAACTTCAGCCACTTTGCTAGCAAGAACTCGTTCCCTTCTTTCAATATAACCGAAAGGAAACCAACCTGCCTTCCCTTTGCATTCTCCTTCAGCCCAACCATTATTTGAAACCTGTAGAAATGTTAGGAGAAAATGAATCATTTTGTGGATGAGCTAAAGAAATAAAGTTAACTAAAAGTGCATATCTCATTTGCTGGCGGCACAACTAATAACCCAATTGAAAATAGTAATCCAGGCAAATGAGAGGGGTTAACGAAAAACCTTTCGAACAACAACATATTCTCCAATTGACAAGTTAAGCTCCACGTCAGATTCAGCATGATAGGAGTACATGACCTATCAAAATTAGCCAGCAGAGAACGTAGAAAGTGAATAACCATTTCAAGGGATACTGCCTTTGCATTTCAAATTGGAAGGGTTGACAGTCATCGACTTACTTCCCCAAGAAAGTAACCTGTGCCATTACTTGACCCATTTTGCGCTGGGGAGGTAGACACGTCATTTGCTTCTTCATAGGAAGGAGGTGGTGGTACATTGTCTACATGTGGAGTAGGAGCTGCTTCAATCCGTTGGCGCTCTGATATCATCTGACTCATAAAACAAATGGAATGCCCTATTATAATCAGATAGAAATGCTAAAAACTTTCCTAGAACTGAATACCTTTTCACTGACCAATGACAGGTAAAACACAATACACATACCTCACTTTCTAACTGATCCAGTATTTGAAGAACTCTCTGGTGGTAAGCACGTTCAGATTCAACCTAAACGTACAAATGGATACAAACCAAAGACAAATTTTAGTTGTAAATTTTTATAATATGTAAAGAAACATGGAATTCTTGGAGTTAGGAAACAATGTTTCATTACCATGGAGATCAGACGCTGGAGCGTCAGTCTTTGTTGTTGAGCTTCAACAGCAGCCATAGCTGCAGCAGCTTCCTTTCCCAATGTAGCTGTATTTGACTTCAGATCTTGCAACTTTGATTCAGCAGCTTCAAGTTTCAGAAGCATGTCAGGATTACCTGTTCCTTCTCTGACTTTTGCTTGTCGCCTGGAAACTTCAACAGCCTATCTAAGTTAAAAGCAAAACAAAAATTAAAATCGTTTTGGCAGGAAATACGTAATTTTTTTTTGGGGTCCTGTAGAGCTTTTGTGTATGCAAATGGCAAGTCTGTATATCAAAACCCAGTAGCATCTTCACTTCCTCAAATACTCCTAGTGAATTTAAAATATACAGGTGATGTACATGATTTCTCTTACCATCCCATTCATCCCTCCAAAGATTAGCAGCCATAATGGCTTGTCTATAAATAAAAGAGGAGGTTGGTATCTTCTTTTCTTGGGATAAGCAACTGAATTTCAATAGCAAAGTAAAGCTACTTCTGGTGCCAATGTAGATGCGAAAGTCAAATGATTACTATTGTTTTACAAGATTGTTAGGGGTACAAGAGGATTATATTTACATGCTAGGTAATGCCAATTGAGCTTCCAGACTGTTGGTTAGAAAATTGGGATGGATGGAATTAAAAATTGAAGGGTATCAATATCCTCAACCAAGTAGTTCAGACATCCAATAATGCCATCCATTTCATTAGGTAGGAAACAAAAGAGAAAACAATATGCTCCACCAACACGACAGACTTTCTAATTGTTTGGCCCAATGGAATAAGTTCGGGAACTGATGTGTTCCATATTGATTTTCAGGGGACAAGGGGAGAAGACTCAAAGCTTCAAGCACTTTCTTGCAATTAAACCCTGCAATCAATCATCTGAACTCCTCTCTCATTGCATTAGATCACCTTGAATTTTTGTTGAAAATAAATTTCCAACCTAACCCAGGACTAAAATGGCCAACAACTTCAAATTTGCAGATGGAAAAGCTCCAAATGAAGATTATGACCAAAATATTACATGATAACTTCAATATCTAACCCACTAAGAATAATCAAAATCATGAGTCTTGCTGTGATGAGGGCTTGGTTAACTATTGATTATATCAACACCTATAATATGCTAGCAAGGCGGAAAACACAAGATTTGAAATCTTCATTTTAGTTCATCTACAGAAAACATGAAACAAGCTACTTCTTTTCATTGTTAATTGCCTTCAGCTTTAGATCATGAATTCCAATTAAAATAATTCTGGACTTTCTTTTTTTTTTTTTTTAAATAATGAAATAAATACAAACTATTTGCACCCAAAGTATTTTCAAATACCTGAGCTTCAGCCTCTTGTCGCATTCTGTCGTATCGTTGAGCCAGATGTCGAGCATCTTCTAATGGAGCTCCCATTACCATTGCTCGCAAAGGTTCTGCAACCTGGAAATCAGGATATTTTAAGCACTTTGTTTTCAAGGACAAGTATTGCCAAACAACCAAAAACAAAACTTTATCTGTTGACAGAAAGACAGAATCTATGTTTACATATAATAATTTTCAAAGAACCTGTGTGCCAAAAGCTTTCAATAGATTGCCTCGCTCTTTCTCCATTTCTGCACGAGCTCTTGCAAACGCCGAGAGGTCACTGGACCACAGCATTTTATGTGTTGCCTTCATAAAATTCAATACATCACTGGTCTATAGACTTCGATGACAATGTTACATGAGTTTGCGGAATATTTGCATGAAATGACTAAGCTTAATTCTTCCAATCATTTTAATTACCTCAATATTATTATATGTAGAGAGCAATTATGATTACAAGATACCCCATAATACCATGTAACAGCAAAATCCTGAGTCTATGCCATGAGATGTTTTTAAGTTAAGCAATTAAACTTTTTTAACCAACCTTAATATTTTTCTACAATTGTTATATAGAACGCAAGTTCTCAGATCAGTCAAATAGTCTAAAGCAATCAATAGACTATCAGCAACAATAATACAGGTTAACAGCTCAAAAACCTGAAAAACTAATGTTGGAAAATGAAAACAAACAGTGTAAATTCACAAGATTTGAATCTATGTTATACAGGACAATGGCAACAGCAGGTACTAAGATCCCATGTTCTGCTCAATTTTCCTATATTCTGGATCCAAGCAAGACACTCATAGATTGTGAGAGCATCTAGCCACTTGCAAGAGATATGCTTGGTAAGGAGGTTAACATTCAAGAATCTATGTTTACATATAATAATTTTCAAAGAACCTGTGTGCCAAAAGCTTTCAATAGATTGCCTCGCTCTTTCTCCATTTCTGCACGAGCTCTTGCAAAATTCAATGCAGCTTTTGACAATGTACTACCACTTGTACATGTATTTTCAACACCATATTTCCTGCTATCTTCAGACAACTTGGTTCCTATGCAAAGAAACACACACAAAGAAAGTATGAATAATAAGTTACTTTATATGTAGTTAAATGTAAACAACAAAAATTGAGCCATTAAAGCTTCAAAAAATTACCTATTTCAACTTGTTTGGACCCTGCAACAATGTAACCTTCAACACCACGAACAATATCCCTTTGGAAATGCTGACCAAAAGGATTGAAACAAATCAAAACCAATAGCTGAAGAAAATTAGAACAAGACCCAATACAGCTTATGAACCAAGATAAAGATCATGCAACTACTTTAGTAGTACCCCTACCAGCATGGACCTCAAAGCAGCCAGTTGAAGAACAAAAGGTTAATCATGGTACTGCTTATTAAATTCAAAACCAAGATAAAGCTTTACTTGCACTCATAGCAGCTAGCTGAAGAACAAAAGGCTAATCATGAAACCAATTTTCAGAACTAGTTCCAAAGGTCATATCCTCAGTAGTAGGTCATAAGCAATTTTATCTACTTAAAAATAAGAGCATGCAAAGAGCCCGAACAAAGTAATTATGGTGCTAACAGAAAATTGGAAGGAACATACATGCCTGGAGGAACTATCTCCAAGAATTCATAGGCTATCTCTTCCTAATACAATATTTTAACAGATAAAGAGGAGATGATGAAGGAAATGTATATACATGGGAGGGCAAACAACCTTGGCAGCACGGGTGGAAATGTAGAGCTTCTCAAGCTTCTGATGCTGCTGCAGTTCAGCTTCATCAGTCACAACACTATCTGATGCTCCATATCCACCAAACTGCTTCAGGACAGCCTGAAATACATCTCAATTAGAAGTCCTGAACGTGTATTGTTTCTACAGCTAGAGATCACAAAAGAATTCTCAGCAAACACTGGCATCAAACTAATAGAAGAACATGCTGAAATAGTTTGTAAACTACTAAAGAAAACATGTGGAATGATTTAAAAATAAATAAATAAATTTCTACAGTCAAAACTGATGAATTCGAAGTAAGAGACATCCAGCCTTTGTTTAGTTCCCTTGGTCAATCCAATTAATTTGGAATTGAAGTTCATCTGGTTTGTGACCATTACCATCCAAAGATTTTGTAACGTCCATTTGAAACGCAGAAGAATCTCATGGACCAATTTTTTTTTTCATGCACATTATTTGATACCAACGCACTGAAAGCTATGACCTGACCTCCAATGCCTGTTTGATTTTAATTTCCTTTGCCTCCTCCACCTTTCCTCTTCATTTATCCATCATCATGATTATCTTCCTTTAGGTTCTTAGCCAGTTTCTATTCCTTTTACTGAGGAATTAAGCTCGATAGCTCTTTCTATATGCTCATGCATGCAGAAGCATTTGGAAATGTAGATAATTTGTTTGTCAGAAGGATTACCCTCTCAGCCACAGATAGAATGAAGTAAGTTTATAATGCAGCAACAAGATCAATAACTTCCTCAGTTTAAATTGATAGGTTAAAAAGAACTCCCCCAGCTGTTTCAATTGCTCCACATGCCTTTCAAGTTTTTAAATAAGAATTGCTCATAAGCTCTTGCTGTGAGCCTAGTTAACTCTATTTTGTAACTGAAAAATATACTTCCATTCCTCGAATTCATCACTGACTTGAACTCTGAATAGGACTACACGAATGAGAGTTTTAGATAGGAAGTTGATAAATTATTGTGAACAGTAAGCTATAAAGAAATTAAAGTGCGGAACATTGTTAAATATGTCCACACTTGATGCACGCATATCAAATCATGCTGCAGTCTAAAACGAACGAACAACAGCATCCGGCATTTACGGTTTAATCAGGTCTCCATAGATGCATCTGATGCAAATTACTTGGACGTTAAACCAGCAGAGAGAGCATATATTTAAAAAATGTTGAACCTAGACTAAAGCTGTCAAAATAACAAGCAGAATTAATTGATTTCCAATAATAACGAAATTAACGGAATAGCCGCGATTCAACAAATAAAAAGGAGATCTTCAAGCAAAACAATGAATGAAAGGTTAACAATCCTTGCAGATCTCAACGATTAACTGCAATTTTGTTACAGCTTCATCTAATCGAGTTCGTTTGAGACGAAAGTAAAAGCTAATCGTTGTATGCAAATATAAGAGGAGAGAGAGACTGCCTGCTGTTG
Organism: Coffea eugenioides; assembly: GCF_003713205.1. Taxonomy (NCBI): domain Eukaryota; kingdom Viridiplantae; phylum Streptophyta; class Magnoliopsida; order Gentianales; family Rubiaceae; genus Coffea; species Coffea eugenioides. The sequence continues at coordinate 17,764,240 of NC_040036.1, forward strand.
TCGAGCGACTTGTTCTCGAAGCCTGGTGGCTTGTTTTCTGATCGCTTCCATTTTTTGGAGAACAGATATGCCTCTGAATTTTGAAATTTTGAGATAGAGCGAGGGATATATAGAGATTATCTATGATCAGTGGAGTTTTTGTTTTTGTCGGAAAGACGAAGAAAGAGGAGATAGGAGCGGATTTGAGAGCACGTCGGAGGAGTCGCCGGAGACTTTGTTCCGCGCCGTCCAACAACGGCAGGAAATGCGTCGAAGAAATGTGAATCGATGGCTTTAGGAACTAAAAGTTTAATAGCTGCTTTTCAAATTTTTAAAAACAACTCCAGAGAAACGAGTGAAAGCGGAATGAAAAGACGATGCAATTGCTCTTTGTGCTATTCTTGCTATATATAGTAGCTTCTCGATGAACGGCCTCCACGACAGCATTAAACTGATTTGCAAAAAAACCCCTCTTCTTCTTCTTTTTAAATAAAGGCGCATTAAAGAAGTCAATCTAAGAATGGCAACACTGCTTATATATATTAGCTTCTCGGTGGTATTTTAGCTTCTCCAATTTGCAAAAAGACCTCTCTTATTCTTTTTTTCAAATACCATGCATCAAAGAAGTCAATCCTAGAAATGGCAATATGGCGGGTGCACGCAGGGGGTTTAATATGGTGAGGAAAATGCAAAGCATATTTGGCGAGGGGACAAGGAGAGATTTTTTCTCCTTGCTTTAAATAGGATAGAAGACGGAGTTAGATATCTGGTCCCATTTTCACGTCACTTTCACTTTAAACGTCTTGCACAACAACGTTTTAGCTTCTCTAATTTGCAAAAAGACCGTCTTCCTCTTCTTTTCGAATAACAACACATCAAAAAAGTCAATCCTAAGGATGGTAATGATTGCTACATATTGGTTTCTCCATGAACATCCTCCATACAGTGTTTTAGCTTCTCCAATTTGCACAAAAAAAAAACCCTCTTCTTCTTCTTTGTGAATAACAAGACATCAAAAAAGTCAATTTTAAGAATGGCAATAGAGCGAGTGCACGCAAGAGTTCAACGGGGCAGGAGAAATGCAAAACATTGGGGGAAGGAGTACGAGGAGATTCTCTATCCCCGCTTTAAAAGGGATGGATGGTGGGGCAAGATATCTTGTTCCATCCTCGCACCACTCCTGCCTTAATTTAATATTATATATATAATATAAAATACATAATATAATATAATTAAATATATGTAATATAAAATGAAGAATATGATATTTTCTTAAATAAAAAGAATATGATAAAATTGGCCCAACGTGGCCCTTTACTTAGCTGCGCCCTTGAAAAGAAGGATATTGAAAATTTTCATCAAGAATGATCTTTATATGAATGCCTTTGCTCTGTTTTGATGTCTAAGAGTAGGAGTTAACAATGGCGTGTTCCTCATTTTATTCCATTCTCTTTCTCCTAGTTCTTAACCAGCTCTATTATCCTATTCCGGCTGCAATTTCAAGAAATGTAAATAACTTTTAGGGCAAATTATATTTTAACCCCTTATAGTTTAGTATTTTTATACATAACTCTCTTATAGTTTCAAACATTATACATAACACCATCATAGTTTGGATTAAAGTATCAAAATGACGGAAATGATCATTTGTACTAGAACCTTTAAAAATATCGAAATTGCCCTTGTTTAAAAATTAAAATGGTTCAAATGATCAAAATATATAAATATAATATGCATGACGCATTAATCCTGTATGTTTTAGGATATATTCAGAACCCAAGTGAGGAGAAAAACTTTACCATAGTCAAGTACCAATTAAAATAATTATTATTTCATTAACTGTGATTAATAAATATTATTGCTCTGAGACAATGTCAAAAGATCATCCAAATACATTTTTGAACTTTTGGTTTATTTACGAGCAGTTAACTATCTTAGTTTCAATTTACAAAATCATTCTGGCAAAGGAAAATAACTTCCTTTTCCTTTTGATAGTAAAGCAGCTGCTAGTGGTTCAATTCTCTGCAGCTATAACCATGGATTTTCGAGGATTCGCAGCAATCTTAGAACCATTTCAAGCCGCACCTATTGCTGGTCCTTTCTGCATAAGTTTAGAACCATTTGTTCTACTTTCTCTGGCTAAGCCATGGACCTTTGAGTTATTAGTGAAATGAGTCATACCACAGAAATGCAGATCACCCTGGCGTTGTTCGTGTAATTCCTCATAAGATTCTAAGGTTGAATACTACGAGGAGTTGGGACCTTCTCCAAGTGCAGTCTCATATGAATGATGGGATTCTTTCAAGGGCCCAATCTTGTGTTGGTTCTATAATTGGTGTCTTGGATTCTGGTGGGTTGACTATAAAGCATGTATACTTTCTTGTTAGTATTGGCTTCAATTCTTTTTACTGCAAATTGTTTGGTACTTCTTGCTGAGTGCGGGGATATTGGCCAGAATTTGAAAGCTTCAAAGATGAGAAGATGCAAGAGGTTCCACCTCGTTGGAAAGGAATATGTCAAGAAGGGGCTGAATTCAACAGTTCCAATTGTAACCGATGAAGTTGCTTCGACTGTGGCCTAATAATCATATTACCATATTTGCCTTTGATTCAAAAACCATATGAACCTGTCCTGTATAAACCAGAAATTAGTGGTAGGAGAAAAAGATTGAGACTCGCAGTTGAACTGGAAAATGATAGTACATGAAGTGTCCGCTTTGAGAACTTAATTGCAATTTTCTTGGGTGAGAGTAGATGTTCGGGTGCCTCAATTTGTTTGCTTTCTATCAGCGACATTGTAGCCCGGCAATTCAAATTGGTTAATGATTCTCTGCGTACTTGTGAATTATGACTAGGTGTGAGTTCTGGATAACGCATATCTTGACCTCGCTGGATTTCATATAAGATGATACTGATTCAAAAAATCTTTTTCATGATACCTCGCTGGATTTCCGAGGCCGGTGGATCAAAATTGCACAAAGAAAGTCTAGAGTCATTGGTTTTTTCTACATCATTCATAAAAGTTCCATGTGGCCGATGCTTAAAAGTAGCCTAGTTTCAACCTGTCCTTATCTCCAAATGCCTATAATTAAACAGGAAGATCATTGGTGCTCGCTGGTACATCAAAGGTTTCGAGGCTGAATTTGGAAGACTGAATACGGATGATGGAGTTGAATTCTTATCTCCCGGGATGCAACAGGGCATGGAACTCACACGTCATCTACAGCAAGCAACTGGGACTTGCGTGAAAGATGCAAGCTTTATGGGATTAGCAGAAGGACTGGCCAGAGGAGGCGCCCCTTCAGCTTTTTTAGCAGTATAAAGTTTGCTGGTCCGCCGAAGGTGGTAGCTCAGCTGACATTCTTGCTGCATTCGATGATGCAATATTTGATGGCGTGGATGTGCTTTCAATGTCTTTGGGCGCCTCAATATCCCCTCTTTCATCTTATGTTGACGACGCGGTGGCAATTGGTTCTTTCCATGCTGTGGCTAGCTAGAGGAATCCCTGTTGTCTGCTCCGGCGGAAATGGTGGTCCTTTTCCTGAAACAGTTGTAAATACATCTCCATGGGTGATAACTGTTGCAGCAAGTTCGATCGATAGAGCTTTCCCTACTGTGCTCATCCTGTGGAACAACCCAACTCTCCTGGTATTTTCATTTTACGTTATCATCATTATTAGGGTTGAACTTTTTTAATTTTAGAATGTTCTTTCGAGAGCAGTAACGTATATTTAACCAAGTGGCTGGATCTGTAAAGAAGATTATTGTAACAACAGCTTTCCGGAAAGGTCATGTTCCCTAAACTCAGTAGAACTAGTAATGCTTCACGCGCAAATTACATTATCTGGAAAAAAAAAATTTTGGGGTCAAATTTAGATTGTCAATATCATGATACAATATATGTATAATTTCTTTTATTTTAGACAATTTTTTTTAGAATGCATTATTTAGGAGGGTTAAAAACAAAAAAGTCTTGTGATATACCTAATACACAAAAAAGCCTCCAGTGATTTCAAAACATACAAAAACGACGCCTTATATTTTGAACTAAATTGTAAACTAACAGAATTCGTTAAAGTTAACGAAAATTATGGTTTCGGCTGTTAAACTTACCGGATTCCGTTAAGTTTTCCGTTAAGTTTAATGAATTCTGTTAGTTTACAATTTAGTTCAAAATATGAGGTATAGTTTTATATGTTTTGAAACTACGGGGGTTTTCTGTGTATTAGGTATGCCACATGGGGATATTTTGTTTTTAACCCTATTAGGTATCTCAGATTTTTCAGAATTTTTTAAATTGTGAGGTTAATTTATAGCTTAAATTTTGACGCACAAATATTAACACTATTATGTTTCACCAAATTTGTAGTATGTCCATGATATTGTTACACTAATTAAATCATGAAAATCGTAATTTATTATACACAATAAAACTTTGTTAAGTAGGCCAAGAAAGCATTGATCTAGTGATCAAGGTTGAGATATCAGAAATTAAAAGTTTTGAGTTCTAATCCCTTACCGGCTTACCCCTATCCGCTTCTTAAATCTAAAGAATGTTGTTGAGTAGGACAAATAGATACACAAGCGAAACATGAAGCAGTAAAGAACTTTGATGAATAGTAGTAAAGTAATGGCTTAAACTCTAAACTTAACTTCTATAAATTGGCTTATACAATTTATGTTAAAGACTTTGATGAATAGTTGAAAAATAAAATGACCAAAATACTAAAGGCTTTGCCATTAAGATTGCTTTTTTTGAATGATAGCTAAAATATTAATATTTGTAACTTTAATTATCTTTTTATTTTACTAAGCTAAAAAGTTTTGAACAATGTAACTAAAATGGGGTTATAGTTTTTTACTTTTAATTTGGACTTGGGTAGCCTAAACTGCCATGCCAAGTAAAACTTTTTTTTTTTTTTTTTTTGCATTAATATTGTTTATAGCACTGCCATTTTTCATGTTATGTGAGGGACTTGGGTAACCTTAAGTAATTTTTTAGCTGGTTATGAGAATCTTAACTCTATTAATGTATGTTGGCTGTGTTGATATTCAATAGGGGCAATCTCTGTACATACGAAAGGATTCGGACAAGTTCTATCCCTCTGTTTATGGAGAAGACATAACCACTACCGATGGAGATGAAGATGCTGCGAGGTGACGATTTTTTTTTCAGCTTGAAATACTATGTGATCCCTCTAAAATCCACATATTCTAGCAGAAGTTGTGATTCTGGGGGCATTGAATGCCACTCTTGCACGGGAAAGACTCTCCTTTGCTTTGAATCTGAATCTCAAAGATCTGCAAGGGCCGCTACAACAGATGTAAAGGAGGTTGAGGGCGTGGGACTAATTTTTGCTCGCTTTCCAACTAAAGAAGTTGCTCTGTCCTTGAATGTTCCCTGTGTTCAAGTGGACTATGCAATAGGAACATCTTTGCTGGCATACATTGGAACCACCAAGTAAGCTTCCATATTGAGCCACATTAAGGACAGTACTTCATACTTGCAAGCGAGAGTATCATTTCTTTACAACTTAGTTCCAAAAATGTTACAGTTCAGATTTCAGAGGTGGCTCCAAGCCAGTCAACTATTCTTCTTATATTCCTTGAGTTGGATAAATTTCAATAGTTTCTTCAATAAATGGTGCGTGATACCAGAAAACACTCTTCAGATCTGTTCTCCGGATGTTTGTTCTTTACCTGATGTGCAGTTTTGATGTGAAGTTCAGTCTTCCAAAGGGCAAAGACATCACTGGGGCAGAAACTATCCCCACCCCAGAGGTTGCTCTCTTCTCTTCTCAAGGACCAAATTCACTCTCTTCCTCAGTACTAAAGGTACTGGTCCATGGCTATGCTTCTTTTGCATGGGAAATTTTGCTGCATTGTCTGCTGTAAAATTGAATATATTGGGATATTCTGCAGCCTGACATTGCTGCTCCTCGGGTCAACATATTGGCCGCTTGGTTCCCTGCTTCTTCCATATTGCCACCTGATGCCAATGGACATCAATTTGCTCCACCTAAATTCAAGATTGTATCAGGAACCTCCATGGCATGCCCACAGTTATCTGCTATAGTGGCTCTTCTAAAAGCCTATGCATCCCACCTGGAGCCCTGCCGCACTCAAGTCAGCCGGCCCTCATCACAACAGGTATAGGAAAATTTCACTACATTTTGGCTTTAAATAAAACTTCAAGCACTATCCTGATTAGCTTGCACTCCTCTTTCTCACACCTATCATCTCTTTGATGCAGCCTCCTTTCCTTAACAGATGAATACGGTCAGATTGCAGTCGCAGAAGGTGCTCCTCACAAACAGGCCGATTCCTTCGACTATGGCGGCGGCCATGTTGACGCAAACAAAGCCATAGATCCTGGTCTGGTTTAAGACATGACCACCAAAGGCAACATTCGCTTCCTATGTGCAATGGGCTATAACGACGCTGCTATCAGCTTGCCAGGCGGCCCTCATACTCCTTGCAGTAAAACCAATAACTTCCTTGAAAACTCAATCTGCCTTCGATATCCATTCCTGAGCTAAAGAATTGCAAAACAGTTTCAAGAACGGTGACAAATGTCGGTCCAACAGTATCCATTTATACTGTCAGGATTGAATCACCCCCTAGAAAAAATGTGGCAGTGGATCCCCCGGTTTTGGCTTTCACTTCTAGTAGTACAAAGAAGCTGAAATTCAAGGTAAAGGTATGCCCCGGACTTAAGAGTACCAGGGAGTTACTCCTTTGGAAATTTATATTGGGAAAAGACGGATTTCACGTTGTAAAGATACCATTGATGGTTCGACCAGTCATTGACGAGTTGTGCACTGAAAATTGGTCATAGAATAGTAGAACTGCTACTCTATGTTTCATTTTATTTAAGCACAAAGGTTTACAGTTGCATCACAAAAAGACGAAATAATGTAATATGAGATGCAAATCCTAAGAATATTCTCAATTCTCATGTAAAGCAGAGTCGCAGCAAGAAGTGATTCAAAATCTGCTATTAGAAAACTAAGCAGATCGTCTATTTCACATTTTTACTCCCTAGCCCAAAATAAACAGCGTGCGGCTGTCATTAAAAATTAGATTAATTTTCTATACACTGGTAGTGTCTATACTTTTACTATTAGATGCATGACACATAATCCGAATTTGAATTTAAAACTCAAATTTTATATATGTGTCATATATCCAACAGTAATAGTATACGCACCGTCAATGTATATAAAATTTATTCTTAAAAATTTCCCCAACCCCAAGTTCAGTTTATGACTGAATGAATGTATATGGTCGTAAAAATTAGAACTGCACCTGTCCTAAGTCCTAATTGAGCTAAGTAGGAGATGATCACCTTTCATGAATTTTAGACACTCCCAAGTTCCAAAGTCCAAAAACCAAACAGATTACAACCGTACCTGCCCTAAGTCTTCTTCTCTCATTTGCCAAACCGATAGGATTGCATAGACACTACAAAGTCCAAAGGCTTTGAGTTAAAAAAAAAAAAAAAAGCAGAAATACCTGCCCCGCTGGACATTGGATTGATAATTTGGTAAACGACCCCGTCATTTGCTTCAATTGATTTGGTGTTAGTGATGATGACAGGCTTAGTAGAGTCTTATCGAGAATGTATGAGAGCTCCTAATTGGTGCTTGTCATACACGAATTATTAACTTTCTTTTGCGTCTGCCATGCGAGGTTTGGTCATGAGCCATAATAATAAAACCATAAACTAAACAAGTGGACCAAACATTAGCATCTTTTGATACAGGATTTTTCGGGAAAATTTTTTGAAATATAATATACGCGAGATATAAAAAAAATTGAAAATATAAAAAATTAATTAAAAAAAGTACTTATAACACAATCATATATATATATATATACACATAGATAGATATAAAATTCCTTGTCCAAACAAAAGTTTTCATAGGAAGAACAAGTTGATCGACAAACTGCTGATTGTCGAATCCTGTTTAACCTATAGGGAACGGAATCATGGGGAAGAAGTGGCCCAACTTGGGAACTGACAGAGAAGTCCGGTAGAAGATTAATTATAGGGTCTGCCAATCACTATTGACTGGGCATTTTAGAGGAGACGACTTCCACAATTTGGAGTATTAATATTTACCATTGCTATGCAAATCAATCAGGCTGGTTGACAAAGACGTCCATACAAAAGATGAGAAAGAAAACAGGAAAGGCCAAATTATTTTTAGCACTTTGTGAAGCTGTAGGGGCAGTGGTCACTGGTGATTCTTCGTCCGTTCCAATCTATTATTAGTTGGTTGGAATAAGATAAGACGAGGAGAGGAAATTTGCCGCCTGGTTGTTCAACACCTCTCTTTTATTATTATAAAAAAATCTATCTACGTACGGGAAGGAACTAGGAAGTCAAAAAATGCTACTAATTCTTAGAAACCCGCTTAGTTGATATTGACGTCGCTAACTCTACTTGATATTGCCGTTCACCCCATCTTACACGAGTCAAATTTCAGCAACCTGTTATTGTTCGTCAAGAAATTTCTACATCAACGGCCTTTCCAACCTAGGGGCGTTTTTACTCGGAGGAGAAAACATTTGAAGGTAGTGTACGGCCGGTGACATATAGTTCTTATGATTTTTGTGGTAATCCAATTCAATATTGGTATTTAAAGATAAAACAAATACTACTATCACTGACTACTGGAATTATTAAACAGTTTTTTTTTTTTTGGTTTATCAGCTAAATATAATAATCTTTCTACACAAAAAAAAAAGTGAAGGAAAGAAAGAAACAACGAAACAACAGATTGCGCCTCAAACACTAAATATGACATGACTTTATATGAAACCAAAGGATCCCAAGAATTTGCCGTTTCAACACATTCCTGCGGAGAAAAGAATGATAAGGTGTTCACCACACATTTGTCATTATTTTCATGAGTTTCACAACGTTATTTGAATCCTAAAACCAAACTGTCTTACATTTCATGGGGCACTGTCTTACTATACCGGGTTACGGGGAGTGGTGTCACTGAAAAAGAAAGGGAAAGAAAGAAAGAAAGAAGACCATCTGGCTCTTGCCTCTTGCTGCCTGATGTTAGTATTTTGTTCAGATATCTAGTCGCAAAAGGGGACAAATGCACGCATGAAACGTAAAACTCCCTTCGTGGCTTCCAACTACTTCAGCTTCCACGGTCTTCAAGTTGCTCGTTCGTTTCATGGCCGGCCGCCACCCGCCAGCCAGCTCCAATGAGTAAATATTAATGAACCCCAGCTCGCCTCACCATCAATTCTGCCAAACACACCGTAAACAGAATCTTGCCGAAGCTAATGCAATGATATTGTGTCGTGGTAATTTAAGATGTTCAGGTAAAGGCCTACGGAGTTTACCACTCTATGGTGGCGCTGTGGTTTTTCTTCCTTTAGGCTTTAACCGGAAAGCTTTGGACCAGCATGTCCCAATGCAGTAACCTGGTACATTAATTGCCTGGGATTCTTAACCTAAAAGATGTCAAGAAAAGTGAGAATGAGAAAACCTCTATCTATGTTACAATACTCTAGTACTAGGAATGGCACACGGTTTTATGCGTGCAATATAAAACAAAATATTGATAAGAAAAAGATTGTCCAAGTTATTGAGATTTATTAGGAGTTAATGATTTATCCTTGAGAAATTTGTTCTAACAAATATTTATTAAGGTCAGAACTGAAAATGTAAAAAAATGACATAAAAGTTAACAAATTCGGGTTTTTTTTTGGAAGGGGGGGGGGGGGGGAGATGCTAGTGTATAGTTTTTTAAAAAAATTGAGAGGTAAGATGACGATGCAAGATGGAGAGTAGGAGTGTTCATATTTCGGAAAAAAAAAAAAAAAAATCTAGATCGGATTTCAGATTCAATAAAACGAAATTTGAAAAAATTGAAATACAACGTTCAATAAAGCAGTTCGGGAGCGGATATTAAAAATATGTTATCGATTACCAGCTAAATTATCAAAAAAAATTTATAATATAATGTTATATATATGTATATCTAAATATAAGAGTAAATCATAATCCTATTACTAAATACTAATTAGCTATTTTAATTATAAGTATACTTGGAAGTCAAATTTTGATGGAACTAGGCATATTGGAGTTTAGTTTCACAACTAAATCTGGGGTTCTTATTTATTTTAATGTTGTTTAACAATTAAGATTATGAATTAGAACTTAGGATTATGAACCTTTTTTTTCGGCATATCATGTTTGTTTGAATTAAGTTGATTAAATTTTATTGAAAAAACATATGGGATATTATTTTGTTACAATAATTTTTTAGAGAAAATTAAAATATTTTAACTCACTATTGACATTTTGAATTTCGGATATTACCAATTACCAATTCTCCTATTCAATTCACAAACTAAAGCCTGAACGATAATCGAAAATTTATCTTAAAAAATTGATCCTAAATTACCAAAAAAAATTTTATTGAATTCGATGAACACCCCTACCAATCCTATCATTTCGACTAGGGGTGGCAATCGGGTCGGGTTCGGGTTGGCGGGTCGGGTTGAGGCTTAAGTATAACAAAGAATCTGCTGACCCGCCAACCCGAAACGGGTCAGGGTACCTGACACGAACCCGAAAATTTCGGGTTGGCGGGTCGACCCGAAACTTAATTTTAATTTATTAATTTATCACTATAATTTCTAATAAAATCAATTTTTCACAAAATTAATTACATCATCAAGTAATAAAAATTTAAATAAATAATTTCAAACCAAATCTAAAATAAATTAAACACCATAAAAGTGTTTTATCCCAAACCAAATATAAAATAAATTAAAACAGCATAAAAGTAAAAAATAACATAATATATTATTTGTCCAAATATAATAATTTTAACTTCACACAAGTTAAATAAATTCATTTAGGATTAAGTAATTAATGCCTTTGGAAAAAAAGAATCATTTAGTTCAGTTAGATAAAATAATTTTTATGTTTATTAAATTAGTTTTAATTCGTAAACGGGTCACATCGGGTCATATCAGGTTACGGGTTGACCCGAAATTGACCTGTTTTCTTTTCGGGTTCATCGGGTTCGACCCGATTCTGACCCGAACTCCCGAAACCTCAACCCAAACCCATTAATTTCGTGTTAGGTTATGTCGTGTTTTCGGGTCGTGTCAGGAATTGCCACCCCTAATTTCGACCCAAAAAAAAATGAACACCCGTGCTGGCCCTACTGGAGAGTCCAAGTCAAAGACTGACACGTGGATGGGCGATGATCCATGACTAACCTTGATAATGTGTTAAATAATTTGAATTGCTGTTGCGAAACCAATTACAATGAATGAATAGACATCGGATCTGGTTACGCAGGATTTCGTCTGTGTGGGATAAGCTTTGCCTAATGTCAAAACTTTGAATTTTGTACTAACATTTTTCCTCGCTTTCAGTTTCAGTAGGACACATTTAGCGGGATGAGCTCCAATCTAATACGACCGTGGCATTGAGGGCTGGCTTCTTTTTTTTTTCTTTTCCTTTTTTTTGGGTCCTTAGGGCTGGCTTAATTAACGCGGTTAAGGTGTCCATTTGTAAATCAAGTCAAATTACATAGCGCCTGGATTTATGCCCATCAGAGAAATCAAAGGACATAGACAGATTTGGACTGTGCCCCGTGGTTTTGAGTTCGAAAATCCAACAGCGCCATATCTAACGGCAATGATGGGATCCAATACCGCAACTATTGAATAAGATTTGATAATATGAGAAAACTTCTATTACAGCCTGAACTCACTACTTGACAAATATAGTAGTTAGTTTTTTTATTTTAAAAAAATAGAGCCAATTGAAGAAATAGTAGTGACACTACAACCATAGCAGAAAACGCAAAAAAAAATTAAATCAATTTTATTTGGATTATATTTAATTTAGAATTAGTGGGTTTCACAATATGTTGTTTGAAGCATTTTCATTAATTGAAAAATCAGTGACTTGCAAGAAATTGGTCCAGGCCGTGATAAAATTTCTCGTTCCTGCATAGCTGAATTGACGCTTTTTTTATTTCCTTTTTCCTTGCATTAAAAAAAAAAAAGAGACGATTAAGCCTTCAGTTCACTCAGATATACTATTATAACAGATTCATTAACGTCTCAAAGAAATTCATTATGCACTATCACCACTTGTAGAAGTCTTCTGCGGATGTCAAACTCTCCATTTTTTTTTCTTCTTTATCACAAAAAGAAGAGCTCAGATCATTGTTTGGATACCAATATTATTTCAAATAATATTTCGCTTGCATCATAAACACATTTTCCAACTCACTTTTTAGATTCCCAACCAACTTTTTATCTTACATACATCACATCACAAAAAGTGCTACAGTAATTATTCCAAATAATATTTCAAATAACACCCTATCCAAACAACAACTTTTTGGCATGCCGCCCAAAGCAATAGACTACTTTGATTAGCTTTTCCTCCCAATCCATTGAATCTTCTTAACTTGCTTGAACTTGCTGAAGGAAAAAGTCCATGGATAATTCCTTATAAACCACGTAGTGGTAGGGATATTCCTATTATGTGTCGATCCAATTAAATAGTAAAATCGAATTTGGATTTGGGGCAAAAAGTAGCCAATGGATAAGCCTAAATCTCGAAATTTGTTTGGATAGCCTCATTATCCCAAATAATATTTCGCTTGCATCATAAACACATTTTCCAACCCAACTTTTTATATTTCCAACCACCTTTTTATCTCACATACATCACATCATAAAAATGCTGCAGTAATTATTCCAAATAATATTTCAAATAATACTCTATCCAAGCAAAGGTTCAAAAAGGAAATATTGGAATTGAGCAGTTGTAGATCCTTTGGCAAAAAAAAAAATGCCTTGGATAAGAGATTATTTGAGATTTATTTAAAATAATTATTATAGTACTTTTTTTAATATGATGTATGTGAGATTAAAAAATTATTAAAAAATAAAAAAAATCATTAAAAATCATATTTGTGATGTAAATAAATAACTATTTACGAAAATGTATGTCCAAACACATCTTGTTAATAAAAATCTTAATTTCGCATTATTTTAAGAGTAAAATTTATATATATTGTCAGTGTATACACTATTACGGTTGAATGGATGACACATGAGTAACTTTTGAATTTTAAATTCAAATTATATATATATATTATATATTTCATGGTGACCGTGTATATACTTACGGTGTATTTAAGATTAAATTTTTTTAATGTAACATTCGGAGTAATATTCCAGCCTAAAACTCTCAATTCTCAGCCAAACGGTGGAAGCCTATGATAGCCTATGGGCTTAAGCAAACGTGTCATTCTTCGCAATCTTGAAACCTGCGATGGACACGGCATCTATACGATACGAATACGACCGTCATTATTCTAGAGCGGCTGGCTTCTCATTTTGACCTTCCTGGAATTTCCAAGGAACCAAGACTACAGGATCCTTGCACTCTTATTTCCACAAACGCTTCCTTCTTCGTACAAGTAATATCAGATTGATAAGTTTCCAAAAATCGTAATAGCGCATGTTACGGGCCTAAATTAATAAACAATACATTGTTAGCATTAAAACATGCAAAAGTTGTCAATGCACTGCGTCTTAAGATTGCAATTGTTAGAAGTTTCTTACAGGTAACTTAAGGTTGTGTTTGGATTGCATTTTTCATGATTTTTCATGGAAAAATTAATGTAGCGATTCTATGTATGTGAGGGAAAAAGGTAATAGGGAAATGTGATTACGGAAAACGACGTAATTTTTCGACGGAAAACAGCAATCCAAACAAGGCTTAATGTCCAATTCAGATTGCAATTTTGTTTGAAATTTTTTGTAAAAAAATATACTGTAATAATTTAATATATATAAAATAAAAAGATAATTAAAAAACACGCTTACAAAAAAAATGTAATTTTTTTTTTTGTGAAAATTGACTTTCCAAACAACGCCTGATAAGAAGGACGAGAAAAAAAAAGAAGGAAAAAGAGATCCTCATAGAAGAAAGCATGCTGATTAGTAGTATGTCGTAATTATTGACGGGCCAGCCAGCGGCGTCCAACCAATACCATGCATATGGTTGCTGTATCCCAGTCTGAAGATTAGAATGGTCAAAACGTAACAGCCATCCCAGGACCGGTTAAGAGAATGGTCATAATGAGTAAAATAGCACGCGTAAAATCCTCCCCTTCTATCCTGCAGTTGATTTTGGATTTTACTCCCTCCACAACCACAAGAAAAAGAAATGGTAACAAATATTTGAAACAATAATTTAAAAGGCTGTCACGTTCATTAGTTTATAAGGTTTCTAGATTTTCTTTTTCGGCTAAATGTTTATACATTTTAAATTTTTTAAAATATTTCTACCATTTGGGCTGTTGCTGAATGATGATGCATTCAATTGATTCGGATTTTTTAAACGGATACTTAATAAGTACATATAAGTATATTTAATCTCTCGTTTAAATACATCCTCACATTTAATTTCTCATACGGTATTAAACACTTTCCCGATGTAACATCAAAAATAAAAAAATAAAACACTTTTCCAATGTAATTGTTAATTTTTTTTTTAAAAAAAAAACTTAACTCCTTGGTCTTTTTTCATTGAGTGCCCGTTGGGCAACTGTTGGAGCCTTGGAGAAAGTCATAATTGAGTTTTCAAAAGATAAATAAATAAATAATTAAAAAAACACGAGCAGACAATTATAGAAAATAAAGAAATACCATTAACCCACCCATCAGTTTCGCCCACGAACCAGCGCTCATTTCAGTGCTTTCCTTCCCACAATTTCTTTCCAACTTTTTCCTGCTTCACCCCCTTTATCTTCTTTTCTCTGCAACCTCCTCCTATCTTCCGTTTCTTTTACTTGTCATCTGTATATTTATAACGCCATATTTTTAAACGTTTTAAAAGAAGAACAACTTAAAAGGGGTATTGAAATTATGGATTGCATGGAAGCAAAAGCTTTGAAATCCAGTCTGCTTTCGGATATAGGGGTGATGAAACCAAGCCAACAACAAGGTTTTGTTGATGATATATGGTGTGTGACTGGACTCAACAACGTTTCCTGTGATGATTTTTCGGTTGATGATCTTCTTGACTTCTCTGATAAAGATTTTAAGGATGGCCCTCTTAAGGAAGATGAAGATTTTAAGGACACCCTTTCCCTCTCTTCTTCGCAACATCATCATCACCACCATCACCGCAACTCCAATTTTTCATCTTTTTCCGAAACTGACGATTTTGGCTCATTACTGGCCGCCGAGCTTGCTGTTCCGGTAAGCAAAACATACGTTACCGCAATAAAAGTTTGTTTTCCTCTGCAACAAGTAGCTGCAAGCTCTTGTTGTAGACCACGTACCCAATCGGACATATACTATGTTATACGGAATTGATGTAATTGTTTGAAACTTAAAAAAAAAAAAAAAAAATTTTTTGTTGCAATTCGTGTACGTTTTATCTGAAGAAAGACAATTTTACAGGCAGAAGAAATGGAGAATCTGGAGTGGTTATCTCAATTTGTCGATGATTCCCGTTCAGAAGTATCTCTGTTATGTCCCGCCGGAAGTTTCAAGGACAACAAAGGAAGATTGACGGAAAAATGGTCTGAACCGGCGGTTCATATGATTAGAGTGCCATGTTTTCCTTTGCACGTTCCGGTTAAACCGAGAAGCAAACGGTCGAGGCCAAATGGCAGAGTTTGGTCAGGGTCGCCTTCTTTGACTACAACCGAGTCGTCTTCGACGTCGTCGTCATCATACGGGTCCTCCGCGTTGTCTCCTTTTATTTTATCGAACCCGGTTCAGGACAGTGAAACGCTCTCAAGCGTTGAAAAACCCCCGGCTAAGAAGCAGAAGAAGAAACCGGCTACCGACACCGGTTCCGGGTCGATTGGTTCGCAGACGTCACGTCGGTGCAGTCATTGCCAGGTTAATAAGACGCCACAATGGCGAACCGGTCCTTTGGGTCCCAAAACGTTATGCAACGCATGCGGGGTTCGGTATAAGTCCGGTCGGCTTTTTCCTGAGTACAGACCGGCTTGTAGTCCGACGTTCTCTCAAGAGGCTCACTCGAATAGCCACCGAAAAGTTTTGGAAATGCGGCGGAAGAAGGAGGCGACCGGCCATGTAGAGGCCGGCTTGACTCCAATGGTTTCGAGTTTTTGAGGTTTTGGTTTGGGTTGATAAGATTTGGTAGTGAACCGGTCAGGGTCATAGGGGTTCGGTTAGGTATAAGCTTGGCTGCGATTATAAAATGTACAATTTTGTTCGGTGGACTGATTCGCAGGCGTTAGATTTGAAGGGTAACTGAGGAAGGTTGTTTTTTTTAGGCCATTTATTTCCATACAAGTATATTATTTTCCTTGTAATATAGTAGGTGATATTTATTTTGCAGTTTGATTTTTACTCCAAATAGTGATGTACTAATGGGATCTTAATTAATTTAGAAGTTACTCTACTTTTTTTTTTTTGGTCTGCTCATTCATGTTATTGATATTTTTAAATCTTCAAATTTAAATCAAAGGAAAGCAGAAATTTGAACCATTCAAAACAAAAACAGAACAGTTGAGCGGTTCCTGGTGACCGTTGAAAAGTTAAAAAGAGTATTGTCCAACTCTTGATGTTACTCTCCTGTTAGAATATCGTGTTGAGCGCCTAACTTTGCTTTCAATCCTTTTGTCCTCGATGAAATTTTATATTTATATTTAGCCATATATTAACTGGACGAAGATTTTAGTCAACAATCGGCACGTTTTCCGAAATGGGATTTTTGGACTTTTATCAATTCCTCACAAAACATATACTCCTCCGTCCCATTTTGATAGTCCTGTTTCTTTTTTCACACAATTTAAGAAAAAGTAATTAACTTTGTTGGAAAAGTAAATTTAGATTGCTATTTTCTAAAATATCCTCACATTAAATATGATACAACTTTATGGGAACTTGAATTGATGGTAAAAAAAGAATCAACTCTCATTAAATGGGGTAGGTTTATAGTAACAACTACTTACATTGAATAAGGGTATTTTAGAAAAATTAAAATACAACTACATTCTTCAATTGGAAAGTGGACTACAATTTGGGACAGATGAAAAAGGAATATAGGACTATCAAAGTGGGACGGAGGGAGTAATTATCATCTATCTATACCAGAAAAACAACAAGCGGGCTGGGGACTCCCACAATTTCCTTTAATTTCCTTTTTTTTTTTTATTTTGAGTTTATAATTAGTGAACTAACAATTTTTTTTTTCACTTACTCTTTGTTTGTATTTCTATTGTTTATTTTCATCAATCCCATAACAAAGCGTCCTGTCACATGAAGATCATAAATTCGAGGTGAAAGGGACAATTGTTTATTGAATAAGCTTAAAAATTGGTTGTGACTTAACAGGACCTCTGAAGTTTATTAAACACGTCAGGTTTACATTATTGTGTTAGTATTTCCTGATTACGCATTCTACGTTTTCTTTGAGCGTTTCTAATGTGACACCCAATCAATCAATTTAAATAGGTATGCCATTTATTTCTTCTTGGTGTTTTGGGGGGCAAAGGGGAGGGTCCCACGAGGCCTGCATCAACGTCATAATGTGGGTTGGGTGCCCACTAAATAATGGTAGTACCAGCAAAGATTGAAGTTGTGTGGTGGTGCCAACTGCTAGTGGGGGTTTCGAATATCAGCCCAACTGGGCCGTGACCACTACCATAGTGGCATTTGTATAGTATACTGGTAGTAAGAAGAAGTAAGTATAAATGCTGAGTCGGTGGATTATCTCAACTGCAGTCTGCAAGTGTATTGTGCGACCCAATAATTTAAAGAGTTACTGAGGGGGTTGGACATGAGAGCGAAGGTTTTTCCAGTTCCCGACACTTTTTTAACTTCATCATCAATGGCTCGGTGCAACTGTAATTCTTAGTGGCTGCTGGTGGACTACTGGACCCCAAAAGTATCTTGTGCATGCCATGTGGGAGTCGTTGGCAATAATTAGGGACGTGCAGAACAGCAACGAAATTACGTTATCACGGTCCAGCCGTTTGGTCAAATAATCAAGGGAAAATTTCAGATACCTCCTCTGAGGTTTCTAACAGTCTCACTCCCTTCCCTTGAGGTTTCCAAAATATTAGACATCTGCCCTGGCAGAATTTTGGATTCCATTTCTTACATCATCGTGGGCGAAAAAACTTAGATAACTGCAAAGTTAGCAGATATTTTGTAATTATCTGGACAAATTTAGTTAAGTTAGTTATAAATACAGTCATGAACAAAATGACGCCAAATTTAGGTGCCAATTGGTAATTGATATATGGCCTAAAAAGTTTCAAGTACAACAAATCACTTCAATTAGTCTCTTTAAGCTATTGTTGATATATGGTAAAAATAGCTTGATACATGGCATAGAAAGCTCTAGATTCTCACCTTTGCTGCTGCATTTTGCTCTTATAAATGGTCTTGTGAACTGGTCATTGCATGTAGTCGTTACAAATAATGACCAGTAAGAGGAGTTGCTTTCTAGGGGTGAAACTGAAGTTCAAACCTTCCTTCAACCATTAGTTTTACTTACACCCCTTGAGGTTTCATCCTTGTTAAATTCTCTGGTTATTTTTCATATGATATTATCTCACTAGTGCAAGACAATGAGGGCATTTGTGCTATCAAGTTGTTTTCTCTCTCCAGCTCTCCATTTTTAATTGTTTATATTTTTGAATTGAGTTGGATTTGAGACTGTCTATTTAGTTTTAGGTAGGGGAAGTTTCTGATTATTTTAAAAACCTTAGGGGAGGAGTGTGAGACTGTCACAAAACTTCAGGGGAGATTTCTGCAATTATCCCAATAATCAAATTGTGCGTTTGGTTTTAGGACGAAGTATTGGGTCAATCAAAGCAATGGCTTGGACCGCGGGACTTTCAATTCATGCCTCCCACTTCACAAATTTAAGTACGATGCCTGATGCCTTTTCCGCTTTTGCTCCATCATATTTATCAATAGGATGGTAGTTCAATAATTGAGATTTTTGTCATTTAAACATATCATTCCCCACAATTGCCTTTCAGATCCCGGAAAATCTACCCAGAATCGTGTTAACTTTGACTTTGAGCTTATCGAATAAAACTAAACTCCCACTCTTTCTTTTTTTTTTTATAAAAATATTTTATTGCTCAAAATGATGAAAATTGTCCAGCACGAGGGTTCCAAAGAGATTTAACAAAGTAAAAAATTTTGGTATAATAAGCTGTGCAACTTTATACATATGACACTCTTTAACCCTTAGTTTGAGATTAAATTAGTGCCATTACTAGTATACACGCACTCAATCACCGTACCGTGCTATCAACAATCCTGATTACTCAAGAGAAATAATCTGAGTTGTCCATATAATTTATAAATAAACAACTCACGTCAAGGCGATCTCATTCGACAAGTCTGGGCTATCAACTACAGATCTGAGATCCCATGTTCTCAATTCAGCTCCGTCTCGTCATCTTGCATCGTACCCACAGTTACTGAAGGTGGGAGGTTACTGATACAATAGCAATAGCTGGCTAGTAAGAGAGCGATTTTAATTTTTCAGAAAATGAAACACTTCCATCCTCGGCTACCATAGATTACAGAGAATGACGACATTCGAGTTTCAAATGACGATATTAGAAGTGCCAACCTCCAGTCGAGAAATTCATGGTCAGAATAGTTGATCCGTCTTCTAAATTTGAACGTTTCTCCTGGCAGGTATGTTAACTAAAGTTTGTCAAGCATCCAAAAACAGACACCAGTCAAGCAACGGTACAATTGTTTTCAGGCAGAAGAATCTAGGAGCACAGTGTCACGTATGGCCGTTGAGGAATCGCTAAGATTAAATGTACTGAGGTCAACGACCTAAAGAATTACATGCATTGTTTCACAAGACCTATAGTCGATCCACTGTAAGCTGTGGCTTTCACGCCTTGCATATCAAAATTTGAAGGCGTGCAAATAGACCATCACTAAAAGAATGTAGCACAAAGTTACACATCCAAGAAATGACCTTTAGCATTAGTCTACATTTTCAATTTCTTTGCACGAGCTGGCCTCGTTCCTTTGAATTCCATTCTTACTTCTTGTCAGCAGCGGTCATGATTCGAATTAAAGCTAACCCAACAGCAGTGATGGATGCCAGGGTACCTATACAATATCTCATAACATCGTACTTTGCTGCTTCAAGTTGGGCCCTCAAAGCATGAATCTCCTGTAGTTGAGATACTTGCATATAAGAACCAATTGTGCATTAGAGAGCACATATTTCATTTCCCCAACACAACTGTAAAAACTCACCCGGTCAAGCTTGTTAGTAAGATTGGTTGTTTCCGAACTCTGCTTGGCAAGCTCATCACGTAAACGCCTGTACTCAACCAAGTGAGATAAGCATTTAAAATATAAATCAAATATTGCAGCGATTGATGGGACAGCCAAAGATCCAAAGAGAATGAGCAAAACATTATTATTCCTTACCCTCTCTCAAGATTTAAATCCAGACGCTGGCCTGCAGTGACCTTATCAATCTCATACCTGCGTCACAAAAAGGAATAGATTTAACTGACACTTTGTACTCATGCGAAATTAAAGAGCATTCCACTAAAACTAAGAGTAGCTCAGGTTCTTTCTCTCTCTCTCTGTACTTCCTTTGTCAACAAACCTCAGTTCACTGCGCATCTTTTCAATATCATTGTGTAGCTTTTCAGTCTCACGTTGCAGCAAAGAAAAATGATTCTCCTGCACAATATATGGTTAAGAAATATCAGAAAGAATCAAACACAAGAAACTTACTTACAACAAACACCAGTGCTCTTCCTTCACCAAAGCAGAAAAGTAACTTTTATCCGGCAAAGAGCCAAACTTAATCAAGGCTACTCAAAGACGATGGATCAGGGAATATCAAAAGAAGCACTCTATATAACTGAATCAAAATAAGACTTCAATATTAATATTTTTGTTTCCAACTGTAGACTGAAAGCTTGAAAACACTCCTAGCATCAAGTTCTAAATCACCAAGACAGAAAATAAAAGAAGAAATCTTTCACATCAGAGATTGGGAAGCGGACTTATATTGCAGTGATCATACTTCAAACATAATCATTATCCAACATTTTCCACCCAAAAGCTTCTGGGCTTTATCATTCTGCTCTCTTCATCACCTGAATTAAGGATCTTTACTTCTCCAACTTCCTCTTAACCCTCTATCATCCCAACAAAAGGGAAAATTGTCCCAATTTCAGTTTTCTTTCTTGGTAGGAGACTGGAGCAGTTGTTTTTTGTTTCTAAAAGCATGGAAAGGTCATTGTCATAAAGTTCTATATTCCAAAAGCAATCAATATGCATACATTATCATTACTGCTTTACAGTATATAAAAATCTACCTGATTCAGTTACCAGACTATCCGCCAATAAAAGTAAAACCATCCAGAAACCAGAGGGAAAAAAAGTAAGTGGGAAAAGCCAAAACACAAAGACCATGATGATCGGTGCTTGAGCACCTTTCTTTCCCTCCAAAGTTTTATGAAAAAAACTCTTACATCTCATGCAGCAATTCAATTTCCTAGCAATCAACAGAACCACAGAATTAGGTGAAAATGTCAAGCCAAATAAAATCTAATGGACTCAGAAAAGCAGTCAATGTGCAACCCAACAACAATAGTCAATTGCTGGAGTAGAGAAGGAACTTTCCCTTTTCACAAGTAAACCAACTCTCTTATGCCATCATTTGACATTTATGTAAGTAACTAAAAGATATTTCACGATATTGAGTGAAACTTAGGAGATTGGAGATACTCAAGCTTATGCTGATTATGGCCTTTTCCAACAGGAGATTTGTTGCACCAAATAGAGAAGATAAATTGAAACATTCTTTTCTACTGCAAAATGCCACTTGAGATGGTTGGGCCTAAGGACCATTGACAAGCCTGACCAAAATAATTCTAAATTAAGGAAGTAAGCTTGAATATTGCTCCTAACTCTACACTCTCCAATACTATTTTCTTTCTAGGCAACTCATGTTGTGGAAAGGTTTCAAAAAGCATTGCACCAGAAACCCCCATTTTCTCAAGGGGGATACATAAGGGTATAATATGCAATTTTGATATAGGTCATAGAGCACAACCTGGTAAGCAAGTAACTTGATCGTAAAAGCAGAATGTTGGAGGATTTCTATAACAAATTGCTGCAAAAATTCTTTAGGTGTAACTTTCCAATAATAATGCATGTTATCCGGCATTAGCGACTTTAATTAAGTAATCAGGCTATAGCTTAAAACTTATCCAATAAAAAATCTTCTGATTCTAACAGTTTTAGTACAAATATGAGAAAAATCTCTAAGGATTCACACTATTCCAAGATTTGGAAAGGCCTTTTCATGAACTTCTAGTAATTGCCAGATCCAAGCAAACACTTTTCGACTTAAAATATGATTTCTCTTAGTTCTGCATCACCCTAGTAGAACAATTAGCCGTTAAACTATAACAGAATATATGCTTTCTCGACATTCTTATTGAGCACTTGCTAACTTTCAGATACATAGCCTTCAAAAGGAACGCACTACTACAGACATGATTCAGAAGCTTCAATTTAGTTTTGTTGCTATAAGACCTTAAATTACCAATGGCACATTAAACTACCATATATAATAATCATTTTGATACCAATTAGATACCAGATGTTAAGAGTTACTCCCCATTAACACCAAAAATCTACGTGAAAATTAGAGGGAAAACAGAAAAATGATAGCTTATTAATGAGCAAAGCATGAGATGATGTAATTATGGATGCATAAGAAACTTCCAAATTCAGATATTAAACACAAACTACTAACATGTGCATACCTGGGAACTCTGTACTTCAGCTTTAAAGTTGGACAGATTAGCTTCATGTAACATCTCTGCCTACAAAGTCATGAGAACAGTCAATACAACCTACATACTTAATGTATTATGATTGTATTAGCAACAAAAGGCATGGACCAGAATACCAAATGCATAAAAACTCTTACCTTCTGCATTTCAGCTTTTGAGAGAAACGAATGACCTACATTTTCCAGGCTATCATTCAGAACCTCAGTAATAGCAGAGGTGATTGCTTCGGCTTGCTTCGGAGGTACACCTTGTGCTTCCAAACTCCTAACCTATAAAAGTAACAATATGCCCTAAAAGAACTTCTCTTAAACGTTCAAGGTCTTTTTGAATCATCTAACAAAATAACAAGTTTAACCTAATTTTTACAAATAGAATCAATACAAACTCTGAAACTACGAACACAGAAATTCATTTCAATGTTGTCTTAAAGTGTATTAATTGTTGAAAAAAAAACGCAGTATATCAAAATGAAAAGCAAAAGAGAGGACACGAGTGAGAAGAAAATCACGAGTCTACCCTAATTTCTCTGAATAGGATTATAATTGATCGCAAAAAAATTTCCATCCTACGATCAAAGAAAAATAAGTGTGGATATTCAAACATTTACGGATACAATATATTAAAATGCAAAAAAACAAAGGTTAAAAAACAAGGAATTACGCACAAATTGAAGAACAGAAAAAGAAATTACCAGCTTTAACGTATCAACGAGAAAGGCACGGTTTCCATTAGGTTTGGCAAGCTGAGAGATCTGCCTGATATCAAAACGGTTAGCGGAGGAATCTGAGGAGGACAACGAACCGTAGAAATTGACGGAAGAGCAGTTAGACTGAAGCTTATTTACAGAAGCAGAATTAGGCGCTGTAAACGTATTGCGGCCTCGCAATTTGGATAATCCGCAATGAGTTAAGCGCTTGCAAGCCGCCGCCGCCATTGATTTCTCTCCCCAGAAAGCTATCCTTTCTCGAAACTATCTGAATCCGTGGTGAAACGAGTAAGAACGCATATGTGGAGAAAGGAAAAATATTTGTCCGCGAGACAGCGAGAGAGAGTGAGGGAAAAACGAGAGGTGACTTTGAAAATGGCGCCTGGGAGGGGAGGAAGGCGAAATATGCTCAACTTTGTAAAAATGACAATCAAATGAGAGAGGGAAATTGAGGATGAGAGGCGGCGAATGGGAGGGGATTGTTTGAGAGGAGGAGAGTTGATTAGTTATAGCGGCCGCAGAGGCCAATAAAAATGAACGGAAACTTTTTTATTAGTAGTAGCAACTAGCATGAGATTGCTTGCTTGTTTTGCGCTGTCGTCTGCCGGCTACCAGTTAGGACTGGGAGCATATACGAATCTAAAGCATTGAGCTTAGTTCAGTGGCCACCATCATCACAGTTGACGGCGTGACCCTGCCCTCCCACCATTGATCACAAAATGTGCCGAGCCATTTCAAGTGGCTTCCAGACGAGTGTGTACTCGTCTGAGTCAGTAGGTGGTTCAGTCTCCTTCGATTTTCTTTCTTCAAATCCTTCTCTTTCCGTAGCATAGAATAATTATAGGTTTATCGTATCAATAATATATATATATATATACAAATCTAATTCAACAGTTGGTTTGTTCAATTGTTTTAAAAAAATTTAAAATTTTGTTCAAGTTTGATGGCTTATTTATTTGGTGAATGATCCTTTTATCATTAGCGAATGTAAAATATTAATTAAATTTGACGTAATTAGTTAACGAATCAAGTTCGATCAAATTTTTATTAAATTCGAGTATCGAATAATTTGATTCATTTTGTAACCTTAGTTGAAGTGAAAAATAGATATGGGTCAAAAATGAATAAACTGATATTCACATGTGCAATTGGATTTTGTCCAGTTCTATAATTCTATTAACACTTTTTTTCCCCTCTTATTGGGTCATTGCCCAGTTGGGGCATGCTGTAAAGACGATTGCCAATTGTGTCCTCCTATTTAGTATTTCGATTTCTTTTACATCTGCCCGTAAAATTTGGCATACCATCTGCCCAAAAAATTTACCGTTAAAGAGTTAAAATTACATTTACTAGACAGGCTTCCCGCGCATTCGTTTAGTAGACCGACGGAACAGGAACAACAAATCGTGCCTTGACAAAATGGATGAGCTGAAAACATATAGTACATGAACAAATGAAACTGCGCATGAAAATGAAAAGGAAAAGGAAAAGAAATATCCACAATTGATTAATTACATATACAACCATACGCTACTATGTATACATATACCGTACATCAGGAACCAGAAAATTTGCATGCACGTATATAAAGCATCAGGAGTTCAAAGAAAAAAGCAAGGAACAAACCCAGAAACACCAAGACGAAGCCAAAGATGCAGCTCTCATAGAAGAAGAAAACAGCAATGTATTGTCCGCCCTTTTCTTTTCCACCAGTTTTTTTTTCCAAAAAGACGTGGTAAGAAGATACTGAAGTAGTAGTAGAACAACTGAAATTGGCCGACCAAACTGCCATGAGCCAGTCTTCCCAGTTGCGGCAATGATTCAGCAAAATCGAAAGTTACCAAATTAGACACATTTACAAATGAATTAAACCACATAATGAGCATCTTCGGGGACAGAAGAGGAAACCCGGGATCTTAATTAGTATTGCCCTACTAAACTCACGATCACATCAAACAAAGAGTCAAATAAGTCCTAAACTAATTTTACCATAACACCACTCAAAAAGGCATCTTAAGGGGTAAAACGGTAAGCAGGCAACACACAGTAGAGTGGAATGCGGTAAAAACCAGCTAATAGCAAATTGTCTGGATTTTTCACTTTTTTTTTTTTTTAATTTGTGAGTGTAGAGCACTCCAAATTCTAACAATAGTAAAACAAAGAACCTCTCATTATGTTCGAAACTGGTAGAAATGAAAAAGACAAGAAATCTAGTGGGACTTGACCCACCTCGAATCCAATAAAATTAGTCATAAATCGTGGATTTAAAAAAGTCATTTCACAAGGATCCAAATCGATTTAAATAGAATTAATCGTAAACAGTAAAATAGATGCGAACTTGTGATTTATAAATAAAAAATCTTAACATGATATATAGCCGTTTCCTAATTTTTTTTTTTTTTTAAAAAGTCAACCTTTCAATAAGTACATAATTTGCCCTTCATTTTTTTTTTAATAGCTTCAAGACCAATTAAAGTAGGACATTTGTTACGAATGATGGTCTATAAAGACCATCTAGCATGACCATTGTTGGAGAGGTGGTCCATCAAAAAATTCCAATCAAAAGAACGAAGTGTTACATAAGGCTGGATTTTTGCCCGGATAAATCCTTAAAACACACAAAAATTTACGTGTGCACTGCAAGATTTGATTTTACTATAAACAATTCGACCACCTGCAAAATAGAAAAAGAACTGTGTTGGTCCAATATTGAAATTCTAGCATAATATCTTTCTATCTCTTCATTTGCATTTGGTGTTAAAATTTTTTATCATTATTTGTTATTCCAATTTTACCCCTAAATAAATAAGGATTTATACATATAACCACTACAAACAAACTAATAATACTCTTACTCTATATCAATAACTTCCAATAACTTTTTTTTTATTCTAACTTCCTTTCAAACAAACTTCCAATAACTTCTTTTTCTCTTTTTTTTTTTCAAATCAAACTTCTAATAACTTTTATCTTTGTCGCCAAAAAATAAAAAATAAAAAACTCCTAGCTTTTAATTGAGGGAGAAAACTTTAGTTTAATTTGCACATCCATCTCCCACTAGTCATGGATAAATGCTTAATCCATTCACAAGTGTTGAACAACAATCGTGCATAAATCTTATAAGGTGGAGTAATTCATAAACTTGAGACTGTCAGTCAATTTGAATTCCCTACACATATTTTTTTTATTTAAGTATATGTCATATTATCTAGTGCAGTCTCTCTTTAAACATTAACTGGTAGCTTTTCTTTTAACAAAGCTAGTAAATATAACACAAGTTTACAACAGAGGTAAAATCTTATTACTCAACAAATCAATTGATTAATACTTAGAAAGATTCTACAGTGCGGCCAAGGTACCAAACAATTAGCCAATAAAGAACCTTATGGTTAAAGGCTTAGCAAAACATATACAATCACTTTCCTGCATGAAATCAAATTTCCGTGAAGGAAGGAATGGGTTGAATGATACCAAAGGAGGGAGTATAAGTGAAGTCTCCGGCACACAAAAAATCAAATTTTCATGTAATTAATCTTGCAAGATCAAGCAACTTCATAAATGCCATTCTGGGAATAAAAGGACAAGAACCCCTTTTTTTGTTGAGGGAATTCAAAAACATAAAGCTCAAAATGAGAAAGAAAATTCGAGTTTCATTCTAATCTTTCAACTTGCAAATTGTAATGCAAATTCAGAAAGTAACTTCTTCAGGGCTCTCAAAATTGGTGGTTTGCAGATCTGGTGCTTCCATCTCCCGCCAGCTTCACTCGTTTACAGGTCTACCTGCATTAGGGTCAGAACGATAAAATAAAATCCAGTGCAGTCTCATTTGGTCTCTATTTCTCCATCTCTTTTCTCCGCTTTTAAGAGGGATAGCAAGGTCATGTAACAGTACTGCCCACGAATGGCAAGCTCTCTTCGTAGGCATTAGGTTCTGTAGTCCATAAACAGCGTGGATCGAATATGCCAAAGCAAAATTGCATAAGAAAAGATGTGCCATGAAACCGCACAAAAAGTTTTACAACTGCTACAAAGCACCAAAACAGCCTATGATGAAATCGAAATTCTAATTATATTACTGTACAAAATCGTTCTATCCATGCTAGACTAGCAAATCACCCTTCATGAATATAATTACAATGAGACCCTTTCCTACACTTCCCATTCGTATTGTATGGACACAGTACGCCTCTGGGAGCATTGTAAGGTCCTCGTCCTCTACTGCCAAAAGATGACTGCCTATTCCATGGCCTGCGATTTCCATAACCAGAATCTCCAACCTGAGGACCCTTGGGCCTGCTGTCACCAAAACCAGAATCGCCTACCTGAGACCCTTTGTCCTTTTGACCCGAACTCCCCCATGTTCCCTGGTTCCCAGGTGGAGCACCCCAACCTTGGCTTGTGTTCCCTGATGGTGCCACTTGAACAGGAGCCCCTTGATTTCCAGTTTGCATCGCCCATCCATTCCCTGGTACTGGAACTTGAACAGCAGATCCAACATTCCCACCTGGAGCAATCCAACCAGGGTTTGCACCCCCAAGGACCATTCCCTGAACTCCAGAGTTCCCAGGTGCTGCAACCCACCCAGAAATTACATTACTTGGCATCTGCCCTTGGACGGAAGATCCTACATTCCCCGAAGCGCTAGCCCAACCATGATTTGCACTACCAGGAGCCGGCACTTGAACAGTAGCTCCCCAACTAATGTTTGTAGTTCCTGGTGCTACCCCAGTCCAACCCATGTTTGGGTTTGTTTGAACCGGCGCCCAGCCTGTACTTGAATTCTCAGATCTCAACACCGAAGCAGAAGAGTTGTTCTCTATCAGGCCTGTGCCCCAAGCTAGATTGGGCATTGCCGGGGTCTGCATATTAGGTTGATTACTCTGAGCTGGAGGGCCCCAAAACTCAGGCTGAGGCAAAGCAGGAGCACCTGTGGTTGCAAAATTGCCAGTGGGATTCTGAGCTTGAGGTGAAATAACACCCCAGGGACCATAACCATGGGATTGTCCAGGCATAGGAACAAAATTACTTGGTTCAACCTTTTGAGTAGGAGGCCCCAACCAACCATGACTTTCAATGCGAGGAGTCTGATTATTTCCCGATTGAATTGGATGAGAACCATTGGTTTGAGCAGGATGATGGCCGTGCTCCTCCAGTGTACGTGGTTCCCCTGTTGCAGCTAATGAGGGAATTTGTGAAGAATTAACAGAACCTAAAATATTCTGTTCAGAATTAGTAGCTTGACCAAACCTAATACCAGAAACAACAGAATCATTTTCAAGACTGTTCATTAACTGCTCCCTGGAATTAAGAACTGAACCATGCACAGAAGGAAGATTCCCGAGCTGTGGCAAAGCTGCAGCAGGTGATTGGATGCCACCAGCATATGAAGTTCCACCAATGAGAGTACCCCCATGTTCTCCAGTCTCAACTGTATTACTATGTTTTGGAGTGGGAGAAGGAAGATTAGACAAGTTAGTCCTGGTCCACTTTTCTGTAGAAAGTATCGGGACCTCAGCAGGTGGAGCAATTAAGCCCTTTGATATGTCCAAATGAAAAGTTTGAGCCTCACGATGCTGATCACCATTTGATCTTTCTCCAAATGAATTTTCTCGAGATAGAAGCAAGGATGTTTCAGAAGTTTTCCCAGATGCTGCTACAAATTTACTGTCTCCTGAGGTCTCCTTGTGGAGCTTTCCAGCCAATGCATCAGTCAAAAGTATAGACTCATCTTGTTTTTCAATAGCTCTCCAAATTCTCAAATCAGCAGGGAAGTATCCAGTGTTGCTCCATTTACGCAACTGCGCCATAGAAAATGGTCCTTGAACTTTCCCAGATGGATCCTGGTAATGCCATGCCTTTTGCGTCTCATTAATTTTCACAACAGTTTCTGCTTCCTTAGCTGGGAGAGATACTGATAAATTTACTGATGCCATAGAATTAAATCCAGCAATATCAGACTTAGTATGTTGACTGAGATTCACCAAATTATTCAATTCTTCACGGTTTTTCTCTCTTCCTTGATTCCATAGATCCTCATTCACCATACTGCCACTTTGATTGTCACTGGCATCCTCACTAGCGATTGACAAATTTTTACTGAATATGGTTCTGTTTGGTTCCCGATTCTTGTCTGAAAAATTACCTCCATTATGAGAATCTTTAGGAGAATAATCGCTCCGAGGAGAAATTGGTGCCCTTCCACGCCTGGTAAAGCCAGAGTTACTGGTTTTCTGGAAAACTTCTGCATGAACCAGAAGGAACTTATAGACCTTTCTCCTTCAAAACACAAATCTTTAAAACATCAAGAAAAAAATGACAACAAATTAAAAGAACCTCGTCTATTATCATCAGTATCACTGTCATCTTCCTCTGACTCATGATTTGGATCCATTTTAGGATCAGAATGTATTTTTGGAATTTCCTCTAATCTACGCAAGCGCTCCTCAGGTGTCTTCAGAATCTGCAATTTCTCGACACATTCTCTAAGCGTGGAAGCAAGTCAAGGGCTAAACTCGTTTTTTTTCAGTGAACAGTTGTATCCAAAACCCATTTGCTTGAAATACAGAACAATCATTAAATGAAACACAAACCAAAGGGCTAAGTAATTACAAGCATAGAATAATCTAAAAAATGCATTATATATCTGCACAGAGAGAGAAGGGCGGAGGCCAATCACTTTTTTCCTACGTCTCTGGGTGCATTTCCAGATACCTGTTTAAGAAAAACACCATCCTGTTTATAAGAACCAAGTATCCATTGAATTTATGGTACCGAAAATGCAATTTGTTCAGATTTTCCTTCACCACCACTCCTTTCTCACTCTCATTCTTCCCACTTTCTCAAGCAGCAAGGTGTACTATAATGTATCTAAAAAGTACTGCAACCAAATGTCCAAATTACTGACAGACATAAACATGTAATCATGTATAGAGGTAGTGAAGTGTGCAAGTGTAAATCTATGTATGTGGAGGGAGTATAAACATGGCTAAAAAGTAGTGCAACCCAATATCCAATTTATGGACAAATAAAAAATGCACAAGGCTACTTGAGTACACAAGTTTGAATCTAGTATCCACCTAAAAGTCGACTTCAGTAAAATTTTAAATCAATCATGGTTGATATAAAGCCAGAAGTGATTTCTCCAATGAGGAAAGAAGATTAGTTCTAACTCTTGAAAACTAAAGTGAGGATATAATTAGCTCAATAGCCTCCAATATCCATTCAATGCTATCATAATAAACAATTAAACTTAACCAAAGCAGACCAATGGCAAAAATCTTTACCAATACTGCTGTACCGCATATACCCTAGCTCTAAACCCCATGAGGTTTTCTCCAGATCAAATGCCCAGGATCTTATTTGGGACAGTGAAACCCATTTAAAGAAAACAACAGCACTTTTTCCACCTTGACATCATGGTTTAATCTTGGTACTGGCAATCACATTAAGACAGTAAAATATCATCCAAAGAACCTCAAAAGCCCAATATGGCTTGCCACAAGAAGATAAGCAGATCCATCCATAAATAAGTTGTTGCCACAACTAAAACACTGATATGACTCAGTAGACACTCCAAATGACAAAACAATGCAGATTCTTCTCAATGCATAGATTTAAGGTGAACCACCAAGCCCACAGCAAGTTTAACAGGGGTTGAGTGAGAAAATCTCTTCCTAACATAATACATTTCCACTTCTCCCTCCAATACAACACTGTTTACAAATACTGATTTACTGCACACAGAGTCCTAATAAAATGACACCATCTACTCCCTTACCTCTCTCTTTGGATAAAGCATAATTATAAGCAAATATTTCTTTCTGTCATGCATTTCCCCACAAAGCCAATCTCACAAAATTCCAAGATCTGAAGAAACTTTTTTAAGTCTTTCAAGATGTAATAACTCGAAAAAGTGGAAAACCATGTTCTACATCCTATAAACTTAACAAGATTGTCAAAATAGCATAACCTATCTGAAAAACCATAACTCCCCATAAAACTCATAAAATATCCATCCAAAGCTTCCCAAAAGCCTTAACATAAGTGTTTCCCATTAGTCACTACCAGCAAAGAATTTGGAGAAATAACCCTAACAAATTCCAGAGTCAAAATAATATTTCCTAAAATAATCACTTAGTTTAAGTACACTAAACTTTGGGAGAATTCTCCACACCTCATAACCCAAGTGAATGACACACAAGTCTGATGGCTCAAATAATTATGGCTAATGCAACTACCATTCAGGAGTAATACCACAAGACAAATTTCCAAATCAAAATATTGCCAGCATTATTGTCAGCATGTTAGTTCCCCAGAACAACTTCAGCAAACAAAAGACATATTTTATTTAAAATTCAAATTCCAAAAGTTGGCAACGGATTCAATATCAAGATGAACCCTAATCAGAGCCCAACCTTAGATTCAAGATTAAACAAACGACTATGCAATAACAATCCACTAATCAGATATGTTTACCTACCAATCACAACCAAAAACCTACGCCCTTGAGGATAGAACAAAAAAAAAAGACAGATTGAATAGGATTTATTTTCTATGTATTAGAGAGAAACTTGGAATTACTCCATCTGCAGGGCCCCCATACTGCATAGCACTCAATATCATAAACATATCAAGTGGAATTGTATAATTTAGTCGGCTTCAGCATTCAAGCAACCATAGCAGATAAATAGCCTGACATGAAGCACAGCCCAACATCAAATGCAATTATATTTACTAAACTTGTTGCACACTATGGAACACCATAGTCCCCACATGTACAATGCAGAGACTGTTATGCAGTCAACTGGAAAGCAAAATTTCAAACTCATGGCAGGGAAAAAAAATTATTAACCTTAAGGAACAAAGGCAAAGTTATCAAACAAGCTTAGCTATCATGTTCAAGATAGAAAAAAAAGATTCGTTGAAAAACTTGAAAAAGTGAAGGATATTCCTTTCTACGCCCCATATCACTTGCTCGATCACGAAGATGACTAAGTCGGAGTGTTTCTGACTCCAGCCACTGCAATGCAGAGTAAATGAGCATGCATGGTAACAGAGCATAATTAGCATATGAAATCCTTAAATACAGTCATAAGCTACAAGTCATTACTGATGACATATATAATATAGACGCGGAACAATGGAGGAACCAAAACAAAGTTGTCAATATTTTCTTCTTTTTTTTTTGGGGTTGGGTTTTTTGTGGTTTTGGGGGGGGGGGGGGGAGGAGGAGAGGAGGAGGTGGACAGTTTCTCTTCATGCCTTATGCACGCGTGCAAGCAATTAGAAAGGCCATATCTATCCAGCTCCAGTAAGTCAGGTACATTAAAGAACAGAAACATTAACGTACTTACATCATTCACTCTAGCTGCCTGTATTTCCATGGCCTTGTCAAGAATGTCACCCTACAAACAGCCAGGTTCACCATTAGTACAACAATCAACAGAGTTTTTCATACCAAAGTAGGAAGAGAAACTGTGTAGATACCACAGTCATTCTGTTAAGTAGTCCACATTTTATACTTTGGCGTAGTCGCTTGCATTCTTCCTGACAAATCAAAATGAGCATGTGTTAATAACTTCACTCTATCAAACCTGAGGGAAAACAACAGACCAGGGTTTAATCCTTTCTACCATCAAAGTTAAACAAAAAAGGAGAAACAAGATAATAAACTACAGGTTTATTAAAACAAAAATAATATAATAATGTGTGTGTGCATGTCTGTGTGTGTGCGCGCGCGTCCATGTATGTCTGTATGTTTGTTTGTCCATGTATGTCTGTATGTATGTTTGTAGGTAGGTATGTAAAGACACCAAGCACATTCTTTGAGTAATACAGAACACAATCAGATACTTATAAAATTAGTTAGTCAAGGTGTTTGACTCTGACAGTACTGGGAAAACATTTTAAAATACAGGAATGCAATTCAGGTGCTTCTTCACCATTCATGGTATCCTGCACATCACATCTAAGCAATAATGCAAAAAAGAATGCTGAATTGACTACATTCATATCAACCACAGTCTAAAGGCAGAACTTTGTAAGTAATCAACTGAAACCATAAACTTATTTTTATACACAGAAACTAGACAATGATTGGTGCAATAAATCCTCAAAAAAATTGACTAAATCACATCCACTTAGTTTTTAGAAGACACATCTTCTTTCTTGGTAAAAACCAAAAACATGTCCTCATTAATAAATGATATTAGGCAATACTTCAAGCAATAATACTCCAAAAAAGATTCCCTTTCTAGTCATATTTTCCTTTGGCCAGGGGATGGCAAAATTGTCACAAGAGAGAGGATACTCCACAGGTGCTTTAAAGCTTACAAATACACATATTTAGGATTACCTCAGTGAAGTCTTGATTAGAAATTGTATCAATGGATACAATCTCTGTCTTGTTTAAATTTAATATCTCCAACATCATATCAGTTGTCCTTTTGCCAACTTTATACGGCTCAGCCGCTTTGCTCGTACCTACGTACAAAATCAATTTTCTTTTAGAGGGGAAGACAGGGAATTCAGAATTTTGCCATTTGTCAAATCCCTGAAATGCATAAATCAAAGTTTGAAATAAGCAGATGGGGGTTAAAATAATTACCCACAACTTGCACCAGCCTGTAAAGGTCCTGTTTTTGAGTGTTACCAGAAATTCTTATTCGCACAAAAGTACCAATAACTTTGTGCTGGAACTCGTCAATATCTTCAATAAGGTCTTCCATCAACTTTCGCCGCAAGTAAATTAAGTTAATATTATGAATATCAATTGCTGCATAGTCATAACGGTTAGCTAAAGTTCCTCTATTGTCAACCTTTTTTCTTATTTTTCGTTTCCTCTCTTTATTCCCCTTTGTAGGTGTTTCAGCATTCTCATCAACATCCAGCTGGTTCACTTCAGTATCAACAACACTCCCTTGATTATCCTCCGTATAAGCATCCTCTTTAATAAGAAAGTGAGATTCAAGGAGTTTTAACATTTCAAAATGACCGACACGGGGCTTTCCGAAAAGATTTTCAAGTCTCGTATCGCAAATAATTTGACTTTTCTTGCGAGGATCACGAAGTTTGTTCCTTCTGATATATTCAAGCAGGAGAGCCTGAACATCAAATTGAGACAGAACAGATTTATCACCATTTTTCATGTGCACAACAAATTCCAGAAGTTCTTCCGATGCCCATTCAGTCTTGCCTGGTGAAGAAATGTCTTCACCACCTCCTCTCACAACCGCACCAGCAGATTCCTCTTCATTAGCAACAGATCTTAACCGTTTCTTACCCTTTTTCCTCTTTGGTTTACTCGCTTCAGGATTCTCACCAGAATTTTCTGTACCAGAACCTCCAGCATTGCAAGTTACTACAGCAGCCTCAGGTGACCCTACCTTGCCTGCTGATACATCAGAACCCTTCCAGGGATTTTTGGCCTTGGCAATTTCAGCTGATGATATACACAATTTGGATTTCAAATCTGTGTAGTAATCCTTGAAGAGATACTCCCAGCTACTCTTATCATCAAAATCAATCTGAACCTGCATCAAGCAAAACAGGGGAATCAACAGATTAGTACAGCAATGATGCAATAGAGTAGAAAAACTAAACCATGCAAACAAACAAACATTCATGAACATTGAAACCAACGATTCTTGTAAAATTCACTAAAAGAGACACCAAATAGCCCCACCATATCATGAGCAAAGTTTAATCAAAAGATTCACAATTTTACAGCAAGACAATTTTTAAGACCTAAACCAAACAATCCAATTTTGCCTGGAAAACCAGACATGAAAAGCAAACATTAATCTGTTAAAGATGCAATAGTGTCAAAACAGAATTGATGTTGAAGGGTTAAAGGAATAAAATTAGTGTTGTTCAAATAATTACATTCTAAAGGGAAAAAGAGGTTTATTAGCCAGAACCTTTGTCAACCCAATTCACATTCTCTCCCTGAATGGTAATAGCAGGTATTATGGGTTTTAAAAGAACCAAATAATCATTAGATGCATATGGTGAAAACTCATAAAGAAGTCAAATAAAGCATTAGGCCAAGCACGCCCACAAAGATAACAAAAAGATAGAAGCTATTAAAATATGAACAAACCAGCAAACCTATCAAGAGAAAAGTTAAAATAACTATTACAACCAATATACAACGAAAACCAATCAGAATGAGTATGACCAAGGCCTAATTGAATATAAATTACTCTACGTAGTACTTACACCACCAAAATTAAAGGTAATTCTACCTATCAAGAAAGGGAAGAGAGAGAGAGAGAGAGAGAATACATTGTTAGTGTCTTTGTCATCGCTTTCAATTAGCTTGACAATCCTCATGCATGTCTCACAAAAGCCTTTATTTCCTCGGACACATAAGAAAACAGCA
Organism: Coffea eugenioides; assembly: GCF_003713205.1. Classification (NCBI taxonomy): domain Eukaryota; kingdom Viridiplantae; phylum Streptophyta; class Magnoliopsida; order Gentianales; family Rubiaceae; genus Coffea; species Coffea eugenioides. Next base: position 17,800,183 of record NC_040036.1, read on the forward strand.
TCTTTCACACATCCTTTGCACAAGGCAAAAGGACAGGTAAGACACATGTAATAGGCATTCTTTTGACAAGTGCTACAAATATGCCAACCTGAAAAACAACAAAAGGACAAGAGTGCATGTCAAAGGCAATCAAAACCTGCATAAATATAACACAACAATGTCAAATTGAATATGTCTAACCAAAACGCCTATTCCAACATTCTAGTTCAACGAAAATGGCCCTCTGTACCCACAGAAGACAAAATCAATGGAAAATGATAGCTCCTAATTACATCCCAGCAATGAAAGAGCAAGCAGAGATCAGTCAACCATATTTTATGAAAAACTTCAGCATAGAAAAACGATTAAATAAAAGCATGAAGTGGAGGGCTCAATTTTCCCAGAGTATACGTTAGCAAGTAATCATCCTTTATCAAACTACATGTATAGAAAATAATGTCAATTGTAAGAGCATGCTGATATATCAACTTCATCAAGAATAATGTTCAAATGTCATGTCTCGTCTCGTATGATATACAAACCCCAACCCTTTTAACATGACCAGTCAAGTCATTTCTGCAATTTCCTGAGGCTCTCTTTCCTATTCTTGATATTCCAAAAGTGTGCTTCAGTTGGTGCAAAGAAACTATCACGCAACTGAGGTAAGAAGAGGTATTCAAACCCTGTAGCAATTAAAGGTTAGTCTCATTGGACATGTCAATAAGTCACGTTCTTCAGTTTTGAGAATATCTTAGGTTGTTCGCATGTTAAATCAGTCTCTCGAGAGTGAGTACAATAAGCGAATAAAGCTTTCAAAACTACTTAAGAACAGATAAATTTCACAAAGTAGGTAGCAAAAATCACATATAAACAACTAAAGAGAATAGCACTGCACTTATGCATCTGAACCCTCCAAAACAAATTTAAGGTTAAGTGTGAATATTGTTGCATCCCCGCATCTAACCATGTTCGCAGAAGAGACGGAAGCACTTACCACAATTCCATTTGCCCTTTGCACGGAAGAATGCCTCATCCCGATTAACACAAGAAGGATGATATGCCTTGGGGCAACCCCTGAAAAAATAATGAATCAATATCAGTTACAAAGAAGGCACATAAGTAGATACAATAAGCATGTGGATCATATTCAACACATTAGTTAATAAATTTTCAACCCTCACATTCTCTCCTCTGAAATAAATTTCAAGTGGAATGGAATTCAATTTGAAAAGCCAGCATACTTACCGCCGGTCACACAGCACAAGGTCCCCCCCATCAAAGCAAATGAAACAAACATCCTCATCCATTAGCTTTTGAGCTCTTCCTCCAATTTTAGAATTAGTCAAATTTTTAGAATTCTTCCCCCTCTTGCGCTTCTCTCCAGCAGCCTTGCTTGACTCCCCAACATCTGTTTCAGTTTCCAATTCCGTCTCCGCCAGAGCAGATCCCTCCTCAGCAACCACGTCTTCATCTTCCTCGTCTTGTGGAACAGACACTGAATCATCTATTTTAGCATTGGACTCAACATCACTAACCCTAGTAGTCACCATTTCAGCCTCAATCTCTTTCTCCATTTCAGCCTCAATCTTCTTCTCCATTTCAGTGTCCGCAGTTGGAATCCCCTCCTCTTGAATATTTTCCTTATTTTGCTCAATACTAACTGTAACCACTGACTGTTGACCAACAAACTCCAAATCATTTGGCACAGAATTTTCAGGTGCTGCCATTTGCTTCTTTTCATCCATCTCCGCATTGGCTACAAGACTTTCCTCCTCCGCCACCCCACTCTTACTATCTTCCATTTTTTTTATGTCATTCATTGCTGCGTCGCCTACAATACCTGTCTCCTCACTAATACTTATCTCTTTATCCACCTCTTCTTTAGCTGAATTTGGAGGTTCATTATCATCCAATTGTAAACCATGTGAACCCATAATATTTTCACCTTCAGTTACCTCAGCGGCCGAAGTGGATATCTCCATGTCCACCTTAATCTCGGTTTTCACAATCTCATCTACCATTGCTTCTTTACCGTCAGGTAACTCCTCTTTCTCCTCTCCTGTCACCACTGCAGAAGATTCCACGGGTATCACCGCCATTTCTGCATCTTGCTCAACTGTGACTGATTCATTAGGGCTTGATTGCAAATTGTCTGGCCGAGCAGGCGGCTTTTCTCCTCCAACCATGGCCACAGCTTCGTCAACCACCACATCATTGCTCCTTGCAGCAACAGATTCGGCACTATCAAGTTGGGAAGAAATAGCTATGTTAGATGCATCCTTCCCTGCATCACCTACAGTTGTGTTCTCCACTTCAAATTCCCCTGTCTCAACCACTTCTTTGACCTCTTCAACCTCTCCAACAGCAGCCACAGACTTGACACCTAGTATAGAGGCATCCTTCCCTTCATCACCAACAGTTGCCTCCTCCACTTGAATGTCCCCTGTCTGAATCACTTTTTTGGCCTCGTCAACTGCAGCCACCGACTGAGCACCTACAACGGAGGCATTCTTCTCATCATCACCTGCAGCTGCCTCCTCTACTACTAAGTTCCCTGGCTCAACCACTTCTTTGGCCTCCCTGACGTCGCCAGCGAGAGAAACATTCTTCTCTTCATCACCTGCAGTCGCCTCTGGAAAGTCCACTGGCTCAATCATTCCTTCGACCTCTTCAGCCGCAACCACTGCAGAACCGGAAAGCGTATGATCAATGATAGCAGAAACATTTTCCCCTCCGCCCACCACCTTCTCCAATTCCGCGTCAACGTCCCAGACAGGAGTTTCCTCTGCCAGCACCTGCAAGTGGGCTTCTGCATCCATCACCGATTTCTCGCCACTATGAATATCAGAGTTCTCTCCACCAATCTTTTCCTCCAAAAACTCCACGTTTGACTCCGCCACTAGAACTTCCTCCGCTACCAATCTCTCTCCACCACCAACAACCACCTCGGCCTCCACTTTGGCTTCGGCAACAACATCCGCCGCGACCGCTCCATGCATGTCCTCTGCCCCTTCGAGTCTGCCTTCTAAGGAGGCCTCCTTCTCCAGTGCCACCACCTGGCTCTCCAATTCGGCACCTAGCGCCAACACTTCGCTCTCTTTACATGGCACATTTGAGTCATCTGAATTAGGAACAAATTCACATTGTTCGGCGTTGTCTATTTCTTCTTCACCAATCAATTTTTTCTCTTCGATTATCTGCTTTTCACTAGCTTGTTCAGGCGAGGGTTTATTTATATTCGACGAAAACGTTTCTCCATCGTCTCCCATAGGAAACGATTTCAGAACCCTAACCCTAAAATTAGTATATACAGGTCTGTTTTCCTTTTTATCTATGTATATCTGCAGAGACGTGAAGTAACATATGAGTGTGCAATTGTACCTGAACTTGTTTATCGAAGCAGCAGATGGGAAATGGGGGTTTTGTGACGAAGAGCCTATAAAGAGGGCGAGATTCCGAACGGACTTTGTAATTGGGCCTCGTGAATTGGGTATCCTTTGGGTTCAATTTGGCTCGGGTATGTCATTTGTGGAACTTTAGTAGGAGTATCACTTTTTTTGTCTTAATTTTGTACACGTCTCCAAAAAAGAACGAAATGGTCTTCCATTTTTGTCATCGTCCCAGGCTTCTTTAAGCCCACCAAGAAAGCCCAAAAAACTGTGTAGGTCCATTAGACTAGCCTGCCTTTGGTTTTCTCAAACCACCTCTCTAATTTTGAGATTACACTAATCTCCCCTTAAATTTTTGTATCTGTGTTAAACACATCATCGTCTATCATCATATATAAATATATATATATAATAAAGTTGTGAAGACTCGCAAATTTCTTATATTTTTCTCAAAATTACCCTTTTATATGGAAATTATTATTTATTAAAGCCCTACCACCCAATCTTTCCACAATAAGTGCAAATAAACCTAGAAAGTAGGGTTTTACTTTTGGTTTCAAGATCGGAGCAAAATTAGGGTTTTCGCGATTTTTCGCCGGATGAATTTTCGGTACAGAGTAAGGATTAAATTTGGAGATTAAAAGTGACTTTTAAATGAGAAATATAATGTGATTAGTAGCAATGATATAAGATTAGTGAATGGGAAGTAAAAACCTTACTACGTGAGTTTTTAAGAAAAACGGCGCGAACCGGCGGGTCCCGCGCACTAACAATTGAACGCACCACTTGACCACCATTTTTCTTACCAAACAAGCTTATTGACTTTTGAGCAAAATATCTTCTTACTTGGCAGCTGCTTTGACCGAATTCTAAGGCTAGAAATGCAAGAAAGAAAGAGAAAAAAATGAAAGGAGATGGTGGCGACAAGTGTCGCCACCTAAAGGCTTCTTGACCAAGACAAGGACTTTCTATTTAACTCCAAAATTTTTCATTTTCCTCTTCATTTCTGCACCCTTTGGCCGAGAGAAAGGAAGGAAAAACACCAAGGGAAGATTTCTTCATTTCTTCTTGAATCCAACTACAAAGTGAGAAATTAAAGGAAGTAAACCGATTAAACTCACCTTTGAGTGTTTAGTTAGTGAAGTATTGGTGAGATTTTGGAAAGGGAAAGCTAGGGATACACTTGGTGGACTCTAATCAAGGTAAGGAAGATGATCTCTGTAATTTTTACTTTCAATCTTGCTTAAATTAGCTTAGTAACTCAAATTTGTGGTGGAATCATGGATGCTATCATGTTTTGGAGGTTTTCCCCTTTTGATATTATGAACTAGGGTTTGAGGACTTGCTGCCAATTTGATGTATGATGCATATATGTTGTAATTAAGGTTATATAAGGGGTTTTGGTAGTGTTAGAAGTAAGAAATTGAGGAAGGTTGCATTGAAAACTGAAAATTCCAGATTTCTGAAAAAATTTTCTTCCATTCTGTCCGGTTTTGTTACTATATGTTAGAGGCTGAATTGGCCTTAAGTCAAAACATGAAAGTTGTAGATAATGGTATTTTATAGGTGCCTACAAAATTTCAGCTCAATCGGAGCAACGTAGATCGTGAAAAGACCAAAATACCCTTACTATTTTAAGGTTTTCCCCAGCAGTTCGTTTGGTCAGTTATCCAGTTTATCACATTTTTTTACTAGGATCCGTACTGATTTAGCTTTTTGCCAAAACATGAAAGTTGTAGTATTCTGACTTAGCTTTCAAATGCCTCTAAGAACACCTGAATCGGACCTTTGTAACCTGAGATATGACCATTACAGTGCAATGCGATTAAATAGCCGACTAGTTAGATTTTAGTTCTGTAAATTGAGGATTTGACTAGGTTGCATTGGAAACTGGACTGAGTGGTCTTCATGAACATTGTAGCCCTGTGTCTTAGCTTCGAAACGGCATAAGTTACGCCTCAATCCGATAAGCGTAGCCTCGGATGTGTTATTTCCGCAACCACACGTCGAATCTGTCTTTTGCTAGATTGTATTTCAGCACTTGTTATTATTTTGATTCTTATTCTTATGATATTATGAGCCTATGGAACGGCTTTTGACTTGAATTATGACATGTGTGACTTTGGGTTGTGGTTGAGGAAAAATAATGAAGCCTAAATGGCTAAAAAATTAGGTAAACACAAAGGGCATGCTGCCTGAATTTACACTCGAAGATTAGGAAATTATATTTGCAACTTGAGTAAAGGTTAAGTGATTATCACTTGAACTAGCGAGAACCTTTGCTGCTATGTTTATCGAGGGTTATACGTTAGGATTTGGCCGAACTTGTACCCTTAAGGAAAAGACTTAATGGCCAATGTAAACTTGTATTTCCTTGTACTTTCAACTCAAGTGTTATTTCCAAGCATCTATGCTACAAAACCTTACGATTTGAAAAGCGAGCAAGTGTTTCACAAGTGTCTTTCAAATGAATTTTGATTGGTCGATTCTTAATGAACGGAACGTTTAAGTTTCGAATCCTACTCGTGTTTCAAAGTTCTTAAACTGAATTTTTATCGCAAATTTGGACTCCAAGCCTGGAGTATAGTTGAACGTGAATACTTGAGGCACTATATTTTGGTGAGTGCTTCCAAATATCCGATTGTACTTGATACATGTGTTCCTTACTTGACTTGTATGATTACATAAAAATGAATGATAGGGCGAGGGTGTACTTTACCGCACTTGCCCTAATATGACTTGTTCTTGCTAGTAATTATACTTGACTTGCTCTACATGTACTTGAGATATGTCTTGCCTGGAATTCCAGAAACCCTGTGGCTAGTTAATCGAGTCGAGCCGGCAAGGGCCTGGTCGATTAGATAACAAACCCTGGGTCACTAGTAAGGTCGAGTGGAGTGTTATCTCCTCGGCAATTCGGTATACTCGAGTATTACCACCCGTGTTTCGTGTGGCGTGCGGGCCCGGAATAGGGGGTTGAGCGGTGGACGGGGATTGGCGTGTAGTGGAGTTTTATTTTGGACTTGTTATTACTTGAAAGTTGACGGAGTGTCAACTACCCATTGATCAAGCTGGAATGGAGCCGAGATATGATTACCGTATCCTTATATATCACTGCAAACTTGATATTACTTGGCTAGTTGAAGTACTATTTCCCTGATACGACTTGTTTGCTCGCTATTTTACTATTACCATGTTATTCCTTGATTTGTTGGCAAATTTGATATTTGGAACTTCACTGAGATTTGGCTCACCCTATTAGTTTTATTTTCCTTACAGGGGTACGAGCGAAGCGTGAGAAGTGTAAAGGCTAGTGTAGACTAGTTACTTTAGACTTTGTTTTGAATTTTTGACTTGTACTCGCGCTAATCGTCGAATAGATTGTTTTGTACTTAGACTGTATACGTTTTGAACTAGTTTAAGTATATCTAGACCTTGTACCCTATTTCCTATCCATGTATATTATAAGCTTGAATTGGGAATGTTCTATATATGGTTCATGGTTGTGTGCACGTGATTCGAGTGAGTGAGTCCTGGCGAGAGTTGGGCAGGCGGTCCGCCGAACCCTCTGGTACTCCTTAGGGGGAGGTGGGGTCGTCACAAAAGTCGTATTCTCATCCTTATCCTTTTATTTTGTTTCTTTCCTACGTGGCTTAACGACAGGATAAGTAGGTATAACGCGCTTTATGAGTTAATTCCCTAATAACCTACGCTATTTCATCCCTCCTTTTCTCTTACCTTTAAAATTCTAGATAATCCTTTCATAATTATCTCTTCCATTCTTTCACCTTTTTTTTTTCCTTAACCCTAATCGTCAAGCCTAAATTTTCTGGGGATTAGTATAAATAATTTTGAATTATGTGTTTAACTCTTTCTCATCTTCAACTCAAAAGTTCGAAATATCAATTCAAATATTAGATTATTGCTATCGCGGGTGCTCTACATTTTTATTCATATATATGATTTTCGATCTATTACTCATCACTTTATCAAGCAGTGAAAATGTTTACACTTTTCCACCAATTTTTTTGGAATTTTTTTTTTTTTTACTTCAATGCAAGAACCGGATTTGCAACTTCGTTTTTTATCCCTTCAATGCAAGGACTGCATTTGGACTTTGTTTATACTCGCTGTATGTGGTTTGTAATTTTCTACACCTTTTTTCATAGTTAGGTCGTTGAATTTAATTTTTTAAGTAAGTCTTCAAAAGTTACGGTTTGATTTTTATTTCTGACAAGGTTTTTGTAATTAATTTATTATTTCAAATTATGGATTCACTATTCAATTCAAGTAGAATACATATTGCTTTTTGGTTAGTGATTTAAAAGTGACATTTTAAAATATGTGTTTTCACACGATTTTTTAATTGCCTTTAACAATTTATTAATTGTCTTCAACAATGTACTAATTTTTTTTTTATTTTCTAGGTTTTTGGGGTTAAAAAAATTTTGTGCTGTTTTCAATATTTTTTTGAGACTTTGATAGAAAGCTTCTAAAGAACAAGAAGGTGTCACTGATTACATAAATAGTAAGGCATCAAGTTCATTGTTATACAGTAGTTCACGTCATGCAATATACATCAGACTATTTAGATTTTTTATGTTTTTGACTTAAGAGCAAAATAAATCTTATGTTTTCGCTTTGCTTCTATTAGCTGTAAACAGATTTAGAAGGTTGTTGTGATCCTATGACTTGATTGATTCTGAATTCTGATATTTTATTAATACTTCATTCTGTTTCTTTTCTTTTCACATTAACCTTTAAGCCATTTATATTATGTACCAAAATTGATATTTTGGTAACGGGTTGGCCATTCTTTTGTTTACGGAAGATCAGCCAAGATTTGATCTTGCCTGTTTTCAAGTTTTTAAATGTTATCATATCGTTGAATTTTTATTTTTATTTTTTGCATTTTTTTATTATTAATCACTGAATTAGATATTTAAATTTACATTAGAAAACTATTTTTGAATAACAATGTGCATATAGTAATGTATTTAAGAAAGGTTATAATAGACTATACAATAAGTTTGTATTTTATGCAAATATTTTTATGAACTAACTAAATAATTTATTATTTTTAAACAATTCCCATTCAACGAATGGGTACAAAACTAGTTATAAAAAAAAATGCTAATGCCAGTGAATTGTCAAGGTCCAAGTAATAATTATTGATGTCATATAAAATTTCATAGCCTTCTAAATTATCAACCTTAATAATTGTAGAAGAGGTTTGAAGATAAACATGATTTGACATTTCAATAATTATTTCTTGGATTAATTTATCCTATACTAACAGTATATGCACTGTTAACATTTGATGAATGATAACTATGCAAAATTTGAATTTGAAATTCAACTTTTGTATGCATATCATGAATCAAACAGTAATAATATATACACTATCAGTGTATATAAGATTTACTTGTGACAAAAAAATTATATGTGCATAATGTGCGAAGACCATGTAAAACACGTGTGGTATTTGTAATATAACAAATGTAGACTTTAATTGACCCATTTTCTTTTAATCTTTTTTTTAATTGACCTACTTTCTTTTAATCTTCAAACGTAGATATGAACTCTTTGTCTAAATGAACATTCATATAGCAATCATTTAGGATGTTAGTCGATTGCATACTATGATGAAATACATAGGTATCTTGAAGGCCAACAGCCTCTTGGGCTGTTAGTACCACCAAGACTTCTTGGTGGAGTGGAGGTCAACCTTTGCCACCTAATAATACTGTTGCGACAAATGCTAATAAATGTTATCGTTGCGAAAAAAAAACGTTGAGTCAACATTAATAATACTGTTGCATTTTGTGATATGATGTATGTAACATAAAAAATGCGATTAAAAATATTTTTAAAAAAATGTTCTAAAAACATGTTTATGATTTAAGCAAAGAGCTCATTTAGATTATTATTCTCTAAATTTTTTGTAGAAAAATGTTATTTGATGTTATGAGGTAAAAAAAAATGATTGAAAAATATATTTACCAAAAACAAATATTTTTTGAAGAAAAATCGCATTTCAAACAAGGCTGAAACCCAATTGTTTAATAAGAGACTATGTTAACTTTTTTTTTTTTTGTATTTTGGTTGAGTACTTGATTTTATGATGCTTCTTTCCAATATTGAGTTTTACAAAGTTGCCACATGCTTACGAGGATTTCATCAAAAAGTCAACTTAAGTGAGGCAATAAAGCATAGAACTAGTAAATGTTAAAATCAAGGGTATATATATACACACACACACATATGTACATATGTATGTATGTATGTATATATATATGTACGTATGTATATGCATATATGTATACACACATGAAATGTTCATATTTGGGGAGATTGGTTTATGCTAAATATTTTTTGCTTTAACAATAATTGCCAAAACAATAGAATGGGAAAATTCCAATAATTTAGCATTTTACTATTCGTTTTTGAGTTTACATGTTTCAGTTCATATTGTTCTATTGCAAATAGTATTTGCAATAAGATATTAAGTGCATTTGCAATTATGGAACGTCTATTATTTAAACTAATATTAATGCATTTTTAGATTAAAATCATGAATAAAAATAGACTAAAATTAGGGGAATTTTACTTTTTTTTAGGGCACTGAATCGATAATATTAAAATCACCTTTAAATATAGAATAAGAGTTATCAACTATTTGATTATTTTAAGAGTTTAAATTATTAAATGATGTGACAAGATGTAAATGGATTAAAATCATAGGTACCATATTCAAAAAGGACTATAGCATTTCTCTAAAATTAATCTATACAAACTATAATCTATATCTATATAAATTTGAGAAGAGATTCTTAGCAACAAATCTCCACGTATCTTCCCACTACCAATTCCATTTTTATAGCATTTCACATTTTATTTAATTTATAAAATATATTTCTCTCAACTTCTGCATCTACTCTTCACATTTGAAATTGTTGGTTACTTTTTAAAATCATTTCATTTCAAATTGTTGGCTAATGTGTATGTTATCCTATTTGAACTTTAACCCACACGTTTCCGATTGTCTTGCGTTATTTATGATTCTACAACAATTAAAACTTCTATAAGACCATAAGAAGAGATAACAAATATAACATCCTTTCATGCTTTCTTATTAATTTAAATAAGCAAGATGATTTACATTCCATTTTTTGTTATTCACACTTCAATAATCATTTTGATCATATAATTTTCATTAATTAGACTATATGATAAAATAAATGGTAGAATTGCAAATAATAAAAAATGGAGTGCAAATAACATTTCTTAAGTAGTGGAATTTGGTTTGAAATTTATTAGTGGGAGAGTAAATAAAAAGAAAATATTGCCAAACTTAGTAAAGGTAAAAAAGTAAATGATAATATTTTATCTGTTAACTTGGTAATTCTAAGTAAAAGGGCAAAATTAAATAGAAAACAAAAAGGAAATAATGTCTTGGATTTAAAAAATCAAGAATGGTACCATTCATGAAATTCAAATTATGAAATCATTAAATAGAAAACAAAGTACTACTAGCCTTTTAACATGAAACTTTTTTTTGAAATATTCATTTTGATAAAAAAAAATAATGATAATAATAACACCAATTCTACAAAAAAAAATTTTAAAAAGTAACATTATAGTTTAAGAGAAAGATATAAAACATTCAACCCTAAAATACTACTTAATATGTATATATCTGGCCCAAATTTGACATTAGATTTGAATAAGAGTATAAAACCCAAACACTGAGGATAACTTTTGGTATCATTAATTATTTTATGTATTCTTATTGTTGTCTTCATATGTAAATATGTATTTGCTATGTTAAAAAATATATATATATATATATATTGATTTTAGTACTTAAAGATATTATATATATTATCAGTTTTTCATTTCCATTTTTAGATACTAATAATTGCAACCATTGTAATTAATTTTCAATTTTATATTTTCATTATGACAAGTAAAGTTAAATATATTGAGTTACAAGGATATGAATTTAGAGGTTAGGTTTAGCGGGAGGAGGGATGGAAGAAAATGACGAGGAGTTAAAAAGTGGCAGGAAAGGTTGAAAAAGAAATATGAATTACAAAGATAGGCGGAGAAGGGAGAAGAAGATAGGGGATTTGCAGGGATATGATAGAGATGACAAAAAATAATAATAAAAAAAGTGGTACCATGATAGAAGATATGAAAGTCGTAAGATGCATCTGATGACTAACTGGCGGATAAGAAAAGAGGGAAATGATGGTAATTTTTACTAATTTTGAGAACTCTAAAAACACATATTATGGAGATTTTTTTTAAAATATACGTTAAAGTTTGTGAAAAATGCTAATCTAAACGTAGTCAACAATTTTAGGGGCACAAGATAAGAGAAAGATTTTTTTTTCTAAAAATGAAAGAAAATAAATTGGTTGTAATTTATTTTTTTATATTATAAGTTTTGATATATAGGTATAACATAATATGTTTTGCCAGATATTGATAAATTGACTTTTTTTTAGAAAACTCTTCTCACCTTACCACCCAACCTAACCCTCTCCCTAAATGCATTAACAATTCTTTTATCATATAAATCATTATAGATTAATTTTTTTTTCAAAATATTAAGCATACACTTCTTTAAAATTTTTAGTCTATATATTATATATTATTCTATACCACAACATGTAAATATATATAATATTATTTTGATTTAAAATACCACAAAATACTAGTGTACATGAATTTAGAACACAATTATTATTTGAATATGAATTTTGAAGAATTTGAAAGGAAGCAATGGATGTGGTGGTTAAGAGATGCTTAATTTTCACAAAGGGTGCTTTCGGAACAAAAACACGTTAGCCAAATAGTCTATGTTTTTTCCTCCCTAATCGCACCATTTTATGTCTAGCTGACAGATATTCTAACGAGATGTTGTCTTTTTTTTTTCCTGGCGTTGGGGTTTGGGGGAAGGGGCTTCAAATCCTCTATCCCTAAAGTAGCCTCTGTTCCCTCTATCCCTTATTTGTACAGCTGCCAAGTGTCTCTAGAGGCTGAAATAATGAACAATATAGCCCCCTTTTTTTTTTCTTTTCAAAAAGTATACACTAACTTTTGTCGTAGTTGAAGACTAATGCATTATGTAAATGTTTTCCTAGAAATATGAGAAACGTTTCAAGTGTTGTATTTATGATGAATATTGCGGATTGCTTATTGTTGAATTCCATGCATATTCCCTTTCCAAATTTATACACTTGTAAAACTGTAGCCTCAGTCTGGGTTATATATTTTCCAATTTTGTGTAAATGATGCTACAGCATATAGTAGATGGTTAAAGATCCCGCCAATCACGAGGAAGCTGGTATAAAAGTCAAAGGAATAATGGCCAAATTTATAAACCGATTATTATTGATTTATTTAAGTTTGGGTTAACAAAAGATTAGAGACACGTGGCAGTTGTACAAATAAGTGACAGATGGGACAGAGACTACTTCGGGGATAGAGAATTTGAAGCCGGGGGGTTTTGGTAATGGACAATTTACTCACACAGAAAGTGAACAACGGTACTTAGCAATTATTTATTTATTTATTTGGTTTTTGAGTGTCATAATTCTCAAGTCCTCCTCTTCTCTTTTGTAGACGCTAGAGCCTCTCATTAAGATTAATTATGTCAAGTTAATATTGAGAAAACATAAAGTGACATAAGAAGTGGACACCATATCATAAGAAGATCACATTGATTTGCCCATTAATTTCTTTTTCTTAGCACACTGAATCCTTTGTTTTAAGAACAACTGATTTTTCTTGGATTATTTTTATTCATCTCTGTTTTTGGAAGAAACTACTAGTCTACAATTACTAATTACGTCGCGTTAAATATAATAAAGTTTTTTATACACTAAATCGGGACCATCATGAAACTTCAGGGACTGAAACTACAATTTTCTGTTAGTGAAGTTTGCTACGACTTTACCGGCATCGCCACATGGATGTGCTGCCCAGAACACGACTTTAGTTTAAATTTGTAAAGCGGTTTCCCTGTCTTACGAAAACAGGGGCAGAAGCAGCAACAATTTCTGCTGCCAGCCAATTCTCGACGCGCTGCTTTCTATCTCCAGTTTGCCCTAGTACCAAAGCCACGCGAGCGTCAAAATAGACTTGCGGTTTCGCAATCGGCCTTCAGTTGCTGGTATCTCCCTCTTTCTTCCTCGTTAAATCTTTCGGTCCTTTAGCTCTTTTGATCTAGATTCATCAAATAAGGTTCAGGTTTACACCAGGCCTGTTCTTTCACTTGAAAAATTTTAAAATGATTTTTATTCGCTTTGTTTTGTTTTTCTTTTGCTTAATTATTGAAGAATTATGTTCAAACTTGGCAAACCAAGGTTTTGAAGATTTTCCTAGTTGAACTTACCGTTCTTCTCAAGATAAGGCAAAATTACGCTAAATCGCTCTTGGAAAATTGGGGCTTTTCCTGATTTAGACTGATTTTCACCCAAGCACGCACACACACATACGCGTACGTATATTTGTGTGTGTAATGGTTTCTGCGCGTATATGTATTTCACTAGCTGTGTTAGTATTGCGGTATGTGCGTTGGTATTGTGAGTAGTTGATAGAGACCAGAGATGTACCATCCCTTCACCTTAGGGAAGAACTTTTTGCACAGACTATAGCGTTTGGCTTTCTTTGAATATTTTCTCCTGCCCATAGTTGTGAAATGTCAGATCCAATGTGGTTTTGTAAACGTATTTGTCCTTTCTGAATCCTATTTGTTGTCTGGTACTTGGCGTCCTTGACTATTGCAGCGTGAACATACCAGGCAATTTGTGATGAAACTCGTAATGGATGGTTATGATTTTGTTCATATGTTGGAATTTTTATTGTCTTTATGTTTTCAGTTTCTTGTGTAGATATGTTGTTTTTGTGCGTCTATAGCTTGTACAGTTTAGGAAATAATTGATCATGCAATTGTTGATGCTATTCGTGATGGAGCTGTGATGTGACAGCAGTAGTTGTGACAAAGGCTAAAATATACATTTATCTAATATACTACAAAGTCCCTGAAACAGAATGCCGTATTCTTTAAATTAATCCATCTGCAGTTCAAAGACCTACAAAAATTTAATGTTGTTTGAGAAAAGGTTGTAGACTTGCTATTTCAAACTGAGATAGTTGCAACTTTGTTCGGCTCCGGGTTTGGGTGAAGGCTTATGTGGGATTCTGGATTAAAGAGCAAGAAGTATGCAGATAGGAAGTCCTTGGTCATGGAGTTTTGGCTGATAAGATGGAGTATGCTAAAGTTCTAAAGAACTCAACTTCGTAGGAGCAATTGTCGCAAAGATTGACATGTAATTGCAGTTGTAACTGTTGGAGGCGTTGCTGAAATTATCCTTTATTCCAGAATCATAGATTTCAATTTGGTTTTGTGTTTTGCATTACTTGTTTCACACATGTAAAACGCTCTTCTCATTCAAAAGAGCTGTTGGCTAACATATCGAGTTTTCTGTTGGTGATAAGAAGCTCTTTCTTCTTATTTGATGATATGTGGTGAAGCTGGAGTAGTCAAAGCAGTATTTTTTGAAGTAGGTAAACAATGTTCTGGCATTTACTCCTAGTTTACGGAGAGATGTTTGCAATACTAAGGATGTGGTTGAAGACAGTTTTCTTGAATTAAATTTGTTGGTGCTAGTTATTTAGATCTGTAACTGATCTGAGGTGGTTTTACTTGTTGAGAAATGTATGCTTACTAGTGTTGGATTTGGTGTTAAAAAAGGGGTAAGGGTTCTGTTTGGAGTCATTGATACGGTCTTGGGTGTTGTGGTTGTGGTGGACAGGGAGGAGGCAGAAGCAGCTCTGGTGGTGGTATAATTGTCACAGGTCATTAGTGGTTGGTGGTTTTTTGGAGTAAATATCGAATATGAGCTCAGATAGCAGAAGCCGAAGCAGGAGCAGGAGCAGGAGTCCAATGGATCGCAAGATACGTACTCAACGATATTCATATCGTGATGCACCTTATAGACGGGAGTCAAGACGGGGATTCAGGTTTCTGGTTTCTAAATGTTTATATACTGCTTAACTTCTATTTTACAGATGTATGTGAGGAAATATCGGTTGGAAGGTGGAGAACATGATTACTTTTAGGAAATGGAATGGAAGCCGATAATGACCTCTTTTCAGTAGATGCTTCTATATGAATTTCTGGATGGTAGAGTTTTTACATTAAATGACAAACAGTTGTTTTTTCTGTATATTTTTTTTTAACATATTGATTCAACCAAAATCTTTACAACAGTTTAACATTATCCTACTTTCATCTAGAAATTGAGTGTTTGCTTTGTATTTCTCAGTAACAGCTAAGGTGGCGAAAATGGTCAAGTCATCTGTAGATTTATAAATATGCTATCCCTTAAGAAGAAATTCCTTGACTAGAAAAGGGGTGATGGCTTGCTTAAGATGCATGTTTCAGACTCTATCAATCATAGACAAATTATTGTTATGTCTGTGTCCTGTGCCTTTCTTAAGCCTTTCTGCTTTATTGATTGGACTTTTGAATTTCATGTAGTTATAGGATGTATTGAAATTTTAGTTTTTGGTGATTATTTTTTGATTAATTTTTTCTAGATTCCAGTGCAATCCAAAGTTTTCTTCCATGTTCTTTTTTTTGTAATAACTTCTCCCATTGTGAAGCACAAATGCACAATGCGATGTGCTTTTGCTCTTTCAATGCCAATCAATTTTTCCACTTATTAAATCTTTCTATGGTGTAATTTATTAAAATATAAAAAGGATTGTATAAAGGGAAGGTATCTTTCTAGCAGCGTACTTGTTGCTACACTACTTATTGATGTGCAAATATCTGCATACGGTATACTAGGCGGACTCTTGTGGTTTTGGTGTGGAATATTATCTTTGGTCTTCTTGATCCTATCTCTAGGGGGATTGATGACAGTTTTAGCATCTTGTCCTTCACAGCCAAAGCAGTCTGTGCAAGAACTGCAAGAGGCCCGGTCATTTTGCTAGAGACTGCACTAATGTTGCCATATGTCACAACTGTGGCCTTCCTGGGTGAGTAGCTTCCTATTCAAAAATGTATTTGCATCAAATTTTGTTGGTTATACTCGTTGGCAAGAAATAAGTCAATAACATTTAATCAAAGTGCGGAGAACTATGGTAATATGACGTGAGGATTTTATAGAGATAATCCTTGTTTGATCTCTTGTAATGACATCAAAGCCCACTACACAAGGAGCAACAGCATTCATATATGAAATTTCAAGTTCTGAGTTTTTTTCCCCCTATGATACTAGTTGGTGAATGCTTCCAACTACTTCGTCATGAAAACTACAATTGAAATGCCTTCCTGAGTCTTTTATGGCATGTGAGAGTCTATAGAAATGTAGTCACGGACTTCTTCATTGATCTTGTTGGACTGTTTATAGGAATTATTTTACTAATAGATCTCATAATCATGTTTGTATGGATTTTGGCACTTGAACCAGGCATATTGCATCAGAATGCACCACAAAATCTCTGTGTTGGAACTGTCGCGAACCTGGCCATATGGCTGGAAACTGTCCAAATGAAGGTATCTGCCACACCTGTGGTAAGGCAGGCCACCGTGCAAGAGATTGCACTGCTCCTCCTATGCCACCTGGTGACCTGAGGCTCTGCAACAATTGCTTCAAGCAAGGGCATATGGCTGCTGACTGCACCAATGACAAGGCCTGCAAGAACTGTAGGAAGACAGGTCATCTGGCTCGTGATTGTCAGAATGATCCAGTTTGCAATTTATGTAATATATCTGGGCATGTGGCTAGAGATTGCCCAAAAGGAAATATCTTTGATGAGCGAGGTGGAGGACCTCGTATTGGTGGTGGTGGTGGTGTGGGTGGTGGATATCGGGACATTGTTTGTCGGAACTGTCAGCAAGTAGGCCATATGAGTAGGGATTGCATGGCCTTGATGATCTGTCACAACTGTGGAGGAAGAGGACACCTAGCATATGAATGTCCTTCTGGGCGGTTTATGGACCGTTTTCCCCGAAGGTATTGATGGATGGGCTCATATTATTGCACTGATGGTTGTGATGGTTTTGCCTTTAATTTGAATTTGAACATGTTTTTGTTGTTTGTAGAATAATTTATCTCCAAACTTTGTGTAGTAGTGAATGATCTGTTATTTAAGTGCCATAGATTTGTTTGTGGTGCTTTTAAGAATTTCTATGTTAAAAGCAGGGTTTTGTTGATGTCTGTTGATGTTTCACTGAAGTATCTGAATGCTATTTTTTGCTTTTTAGCATTTGATCATTTGGGGCCATCCAAAGGATGAGCAAATGTAGGATATTTGCTGAGAGTACTGTTAATATTGGAGGTCTTTGCACTCTTTATGGAAATGTCAAGCATTTTGAACGATATGTTGGGTTTCAGTTATTGAAGCATAGAAGCACGGTGACGTGTGCATGGAAAAATGCCATGTATGAACTCTTCTGCCCTTTGAACTCTCGAACATCCCCTGAAATGAATCATCAAATGACAGACGATGTCAAGTTGAACAAGGTATAAAGTGGCCTGTTGGAGGCTACTGACGTTGTTGGTAGTTTAATAATGGCAGGTGGCTTTTTTGACTGCCACCTTTCCTGTCTATAAATTCTGAATGTCTTTGCAGGTAGATTTTGGACTTCTTTTTGGAGACTGTTGGTACAGCGTTGGCTTACTAAATGGATAAGGTAAAAAAAAGTAAGAGAAGCTTAGCTAGAGAATCATTATCCTTTAATCGCCTGTTATAATATAGGGGCATGTGAAATGGTTGTGTTTCCTTTTCTTTTGTGTCTTGTTTTGAGCTCTATGATGATTTCAAGTGAAAGATATTAGAGAGCAGTAGCTGTGAACTTGTTATATTTTTTTTGAAAGGGAAATGAAATGCCTTGCAAGATTTGGTTGGCAAATATATTTTGACGTGCAAAGCCTGTCGTACATTTCATTTTGACCCTCCGTCTACTATTGTAAAGATGTGATAATGGAGTATCTGCGGTCTTTTTACCCTTCTGAAAAAGGAAACAAAATATGAGGCGACATCTTAAGTTCTTAACTTGTGATGGCATAGACAAGACTTGCTAGTGTCTATTTTGAAAAATTCACAACCTGTGACGGCATGGTTTCGAGTTAAGTTTCAGTCTTCAAATTTGAAAATCTTGAACTGTGGAGAATTCAAGGTCTGGTGGAGGTAATGATCAGACGTAACTGTATTAAGCTTTATTACTAAACTTTTATCAGTTAAACTTGGTGATGTAAAATATAGCGACAAGTTGTGGTCGCAAGCAAATACAGGGGTTTACTTGCTTTTTGCGGTACTGGTTTTGGTAGGGATCGTGAATTCATTTACTCGTACAAACACACTGAACGTGATGAACTTGATGTAGTGCTTCTCATCCAACATACTTTTGGGCCGACGCAATAAAGTTTAGTCAATTACGTTTTGTGATGGCAAGATACTCCGGTTGCTCTGATGAAGTTAAATGCCCTCGGCTCCAGCAGAACCAGCTTGTCTTCCCGCTCGAAACTAAGCAGCTTATTATCACTTGGCAGATCAGAGCATCCGCTCCACTAACAATTAATCCTGTGGAAGAAGCTTTCTAGCTCTGAAATGCAGTTTCAACGCTCTCAAAGAAAACAGATGCCTTAACCAATTGTCGTGCAGCAGGAGGACGGAGGACCACCCTGTCTTATTTGTTGCATCACACGAACTATTGATTAGTGAGGAATAGAAAGAAAAAAATAAGGTGGACGATACCATTACACCGGCTTTTCTGTCCTCCTGCGGAACAAATCCAAAAAGGAGATACTAATGACGGAAAAATAGGTTTTTTTTTTTTTGAGTGATATGCAGCAGCCATCATCTGTCGGTATGTGAATGGTAGGTTATTTCATGGAATATGGGTCATATGATCAGAAAAAGCAATCAAGGAGTTAAGAAACATGTTTGGTCCATCCAAGCCTTTCACTAAAGGCCATCACTACTCTCATCTTAAGAACATCAAAGCAGAGTCATCACATCTCTACTCTGTCGCCTGGTGTTCTTTTCTTGAAGTCCAATTCATCACATGTGCTCTCCTGAAAAGGAGTAGAAGGATGAAAATGCAATGGATCAATCCAGACTTCCTAGACAATTGAGCTAATTTTTTCCTAATAGATTTAGCAGAGAAAGTAATACTGGCCGGGTGCTAGATCAATTTTTGCACGTAGGAGCTAATAAAACGAAAGGGACAGGAAGAGTTAACAATTAAGTTAAGGTTAGGTGTGATTGACATCAGAACTTCACACCTCTTTTCCCTTTCACTTTTTGTGGGTCTTACAAGAACAGACAAGAATATAATAATGGCCTTTTGAGTAATTCCATTCACTACTACGAAGTTTAATACGAAGTTCTACCCCCCAACAGTCCTCCAAATCCCAATTTATATATTATTGCATTTTCTTCCGCACAAAACAGTTCTTTCACTCTAACCACTCCACTCGAAAGCCCGCGTGACGCGCGCACGCACAGCAGTCAGTTTCTTTTTTCAAGTAAGCAAAGCCCAATCATTTCCATTTCCCTGCCCAAATAGAGTGAACCAAGCACTAATGTAAGGTTCGATTCCAGATTACATAAAATCCTTAAAAGAGCAATCCTCCGACATCATAAGCCAGTCTAACCAGGTGCAGAGTGTGCAGATGATAAGTTCTTGTGTGTGTGTATATATATATAGTGCTAATAGAGAGTGAACGTTAGAAGTTTTTTCCATAGTGCTAATATTTTTATGTGGCTATATATATATATACAATTATACATGTATGTAGATGTGAATTACTCCATAGTAAGTAAGTAAGTACGGATGGGAGAGAGTGTCGGGAACACCCCTGCGCAGAAAGTAGGGAAAACAAGAAGAAGGAAACGTTCCCCCGTCCATCCATCCATCCATAACTCCATTTTCTCCTCCCTTCCAAAGTTAATACGAAACGGACCCACAAGAAAAAGGAGCTAAACCGCCATGTATGTCTGTAGTGCCCAATGTATGGATGGCTGAGTAGTAGTGGAGTCACATTTCTCGCTGCATGTGAATTTTAACTGACAAAACCACTCGTGTGATGTCGGCGCCAATTTCCTCTCTTCTCCCCTTAACCTTTTCTCTGTTCTCTTCCATCTTCTCCCCCCGTGACTTAATAGTTGAGTTGAGATACCACATCCACATCCAATTAAGAAACCCACGTTCCAAGGACGGTTCGCTTGTTCGCCACTCTTAAATTAAATTCGTTTCCTAGATAGCACATAGCAGCAGCTGCTCTAGTATGCTACTACTACTATAAAACATCCTCCCTCGATCGGGGGATTAACTTTTTAATTCCCCAGAAAAAAGACTCCCAACAATGAAGTTGTCATCTTCACCGTATTGCCGCCAATCCCTCTGCCCAATATTGGCAGCTCTTTCTTTTCTTGGGCTATTGCCGGTCTACAAAGCGAGCTACCATGAGTACGGAGAGGCATTGTCGAAATGCATACTGTTTTTCGAGGGACAGCGTTCCGGGTTCTTACCTCAGGACCAGAGGATGAGTTGGAGGGGACATTCGGGGCTGGGTGATGGGTGGATGGTAAAAACCGACTTGACCGGGGGCTACTACGACGCCGGTGACAACGTCAAGTTTGGTTTTCCCATGGCTTTCACCACCACAATGCTGGCCTGGAGCGTCGTTGAATTCGGCGGCTACATGCCTCCCGCTGAATTAAGGAACGCTCTGGTCGCCATTAAGTGGTCCACCGACTATCTTCTCAAGACTGTTTCTCAACCCAATCGTATTTTCGTGCAGGTTAATATTATTATATTTACCGCTATACTACTTCTGCTATATACCACACACATGGCTCTACTAAGTATTTGGATTCGCAAGTAACACTTACTACTGATTAATCTTAATGCTACTGGCTACCTAGTATTTGGATTTGTACTTAGTAGCTTGCTACTAGTAATTAAGTGATCATGTTGCTGCACTATTCTAATGTTTCCGGCGTAATGTGGACAATAATGACTATAGTGTTGATATAGTAATGGTAGTAGCAACTAGCAAGTCCGTATTGGATTGGTTTTTTGAGTGGTAGAGGAACTATTGATGCCGTGAAAGCATGGTTAGTAGCAGTAGCAGTAGTGTTGCCTGGCCTGACCGCATATGACTCGGGAGGCGCGGGGAAGATGTGTGGCTGAGAGAGTCGTGGATATCACTCACTTCTATGTGGCTGGCGCCCACTCTTCTTGTCTCTTTTTTCAGTTTTTTGACTCTGGCGTTTGGGAGTTGGGAGTTGGGACCTCCAAGTCTTCTGCCCAAATCTAGCAAGTAAACCCACAATTTCCAACACCTGCTCCCCGGAGTGCGTGCAGCTCAACCTTTTTTTTTTTTTTTTTACATTATAGTACTAGAATATCTGCTTCATGGGTACACTACAGTCTTGCATGTATAATCTCCATGATCCCCATCTATATATGGCTCTTCCCTAAAGGAAAACAGCATCCTGGATTTGAGATTGTTCTGAAGCAAAATATGAATGAGCTTAATTTTCTATCTTTTTTCAATTTACACTAATGGTGACAGATAAGCCCAGAATTATTCGACTTGAAGATGCTTTTTTAACGTTTCCTCAGGGACGTTTAAGAAAAATTAAAAGACAAATGCAGGTTCCAGTATGAGACCAAGTACTTGGTAGCTAATTATGCTTGTACTTAGCTTAGGTTGTTACTTGAGTTTCCCAGTTTCGACCCAAATACTTACTAATAAGTTCGTTCGTCTGATCATGCCGGAGTCAAGTTGTTGGCAAAATCTTCTTGATTTTCCCGGAGACTGCAGAACTTAGTAAATAAACTTGTGCGGGGTCGATTATATAAATGATGCGAAGTGGGTAATTGAAATCTTCCCAAGGTCTCAATAGTCGTAAAGAATCCACCAAACATGTTTGGTGAGTGTCTGATAATTTATTTTTCTGTACTGATATTACAATAATTATATTCTTCTAGCCATATGAGGTCTAGTAATTCAGTTGCACAGAACGCAATGTTAAATCCGGGAGTCTATGTTTTAATTGGCCGAACTAAAGGCAGCAACTACTGGACCACTTTTACATCGGACTCAAGTTTTCATTCAGTTTTTTTTTTTTTGTTTGTCTGACAGACAATCTACGTACACTACTCCTATTTTACGGGGCAGGGGGAGTCTAAATGAGTTTGTATGGCATTGGAGGATGAACAATGGAAGCATAATATATATTTCCTTGTAATGCGTTAGGTGGGATTTGAACTCCCATCGACTTTGTGCCAGGAGAGTTCTAAGAGACTCTTCCAGATAATTATTGGATCAAAGCTCAATATTTCAAGTTTTCATTAGCCACTAGATTTGAATCTTCACTCAGTTCAAAGGGGGGAAAACATGTTGAATATGAAAATTAAAACATGTTGAATATGGTTAATTTTTGTTTCGAAAATTGATGACAGGTCGGGGACCCAATTTTGGACCACAATTGCTGGGAAAGACCAGAAGATATGGACACTGCTAGGACTGTCTACACAGTTGATGCTCCAAATCCGGCCTCTGATGTAGCCGCCGAGACAGCGGCTGCTCTGGCTGCCTCATCCATTGCATTTAGGTCGTCAGATTCCGGTTATGCTGACAAACTTTTGGGCACTGCCACTAGGGTATTTGATTTTGCAGACACGTACCGAGGGGCTTACAGCGATAACGCAAATATTCGGGATGGAGTCTGCCCATTTTACTGTGATTTTGATGGATATCAGGCAAGCAATATTGGCAGTCTTTTCAATCACCATATAAGCTTATTATCATTCCCCAAGTTATGTCACAAAAATTTTCCTAGGAATATGACTAAGACGCAAGTTCTATATATTTAATCAAATCATAAAACTCTCTGAAATTTGGTTGGTTGAATTAATCCAACTGACCATTTGTCAATGATGATTCGTATGCAGTCACTTAATTGATTGTTCTACACATTGGCAGGACGAATTGTTATGGGGAGCGGCCTGGTTAAGGAGGGCATCTCAAGGTGATTCTTACCTCAGTTACATTCAAAACAATGGCAAAACACTTGGTGCTGATGACAACATCAACGAGTTTGGATGGGACAATAAGCATGCTGGCCTAAATGTTCTTGTTTCTAAGGTAAATATCAGACAAATTAATGAACCTTTTCCCCCCACCCGGTGAATGATTCTTTTCTGAGTTAACAATATACACTACACCTATTCAGGAGGTATTGGAGGGGAGCACGTACAGTCTTCAATCTTATAAAGCATCAGCAGATAGTTTCATGTGCACACTCATCCCGGAATCTTCATACTCCCACATTGAGTACACTCCCGGAGGCCTTATATACAAGCCTGGCGGGAGCAACTTGCAGCACGCCACTACAATCGCTTTCCTCTTGCTGGTTTACGCCAATTATCTGGAAAAATCATCCCAGACTGTAAATTGTGGAAGCGTCAGCGCAAGTCCAGCCATGCTCCGCGCAATCGCCAAGAGGCAGGTGGACTACATCTTAGGCGATAATCCTAAAGGAATGTCATACATGGTTGGTTACAGTTATGTTTTTCCGCAACGCATACACCATCGTGGCTCCTCACTTCCTTCCGTCAAGGATCATCCCCAGTTCATCGCTTGTACAGAGGGTTCCATTTATTTTAACTCCTCCAGCCCCAACCCCAACGTATTAGTCGGGGCAGTGGTGGGTGGTCCTGGGGAAGATGATGCCTACGAAGACGATCGAGTCGCATTTCGGCAATCGGAGCCAACGACTTACATCAATGCCCCATTTGTAGGTGCACTTGCATATTTTGTTGCAAACCCCAGTTAGCATTAGTAGAACGAAGTTGATTACCATGATTTGTACATAGTCCATTTAAATCAGGGAAAAGATGGTCTCTCATCTTGTGCCAAGCAAAAAGAGGGAAGAGGCCACGGGTGAGTTTTTCCACTTCTTTAGATTGGTAATCATGATTACTTACCGTGTCATCATGGACTGACGGTTGCTGAGATTCGAATTGTAACATGCTGCATCATTTTCATTCAATTCTGAGTTGAAAAAGTTCAAACTCAGTTCAAGAATTTCATTTGTTTGTTCAACGGCATTTTCTTTTCTTCTTCCCCTTTTTCTTTTTTTTTTTTCCTTCGGTGAATAGTCACATTTGCTCCGAACTGATATCAGCCAGCATTATATTATGTTCCCTTAAATGACAATTTAATGACATGTGATGAGGAATAGACAGAATTTTGGCAATTATTTAGGTCAAACTATAGATTTCCTTTTGATATTTGGACGTACCTCAAGGGAGGGACACGCATTTAAAGCAGAGGGCACTGAGTCATTTCCTGTCGCTGTAAGCTAGTTTTGGATAATTGGATGTCGTTACAGATGAGGAAGCTGATATAATTTAGCTAAATTTAAGGGACTAATTTGTAATTTGACAAAACCTCAGGGAATGGTGAATCAATGTAATTAACCCAAAATGAAAATGTAGGATTTGTGGTTGAGTAGTTGAAGAATAAATTTCGCATTTATTTGAAAGGGTGAAGTACTGATGATGATGATGATAGGGGGTGAATTCTTAGTTTATGATGGAAAAAAAAAAGAATTCTACAACGAGGGCGGTTCTTGGCGCGTGCTCTGCAAATAGGGGTCTTCGCATTCCCCGAATGCGAAGACAAGGAGGAAATCATGCAAATATTGAAAATACTTCATGCAAGATGGTTCGGCAGCAGGCTCGCGGCACAGCCTTTATGGTGTCTGATGTAGTTTCCTTTCATCCAACTGCAACTAATGACTTGAACAGTCAACACTTAGACTATAGTAATAAAAATTCCAAACATTTTCCATCTTTTAGCCGCAAAAATCCTTATGTTTAAGCACAAAACAAATTAGATGAAAGGATCATGCGAGCATCAAAGGACAGTTTTTTCTTCAACAACAATGCTTCTGCAAATTTCGATGCAGAAAAATCATGCAAAGCTTCAAACAAAACTAGTGAACCTATCACCCCAAATACCCCTTAACACTGAACACTTCAAATGAAACCAGGGTTATTGATTATAAACACAAATCTCAGCAGATCAGAACTTGCGGCCAAACAAAGACAACCAAACAGCAACTGAAGTAGATAAAGTTTCAAAGCCGCAAGTCTGAACCAGCAAACTAGGAGTTCGCGGAATGCGAGCTCAATAAGTAGAGCTCGCATTTCGCGAATGCGAGCTCTATTCTAATCTCGCATTCGTGAAATGCGAGCTCTACTGAGTTCGCATTTCACGAATGCGAAGACCCCCGGACGGAATCCATTACCAAAATCACCCCTTTTGTAGAATTTTTTTAAAATTCATCACAAAATTAGAAATTTATCTGATGATGGGATTCTAAGTGATTCCCCTTCCTATGCTCCTGTTTGATGTTCTAAAGTTGAATCTTCTTGTTGTTTGGTTGTAACATGTCAAAATTAGATTTACCTGCAATTCCTGCTGCCAATGATTCACAGCTTGGGCTCCAGATAGGCGACCGACGGATACGTCTTTAGCAGGTGGACATTGATTTCACATTATACCAACCCCGACTTAGTGGTTGATTGCCTTCTCACTTTTGTTTTGTTACAAGAAAAAGGGAAAAATATGCTGCACCTGAGGAAACATCCAACTCACGATATGCTGGTAGTATCATTTATTTGGAGAGGGACTTGTCTCACAAATGTCTAGTCCGATGGTAGGATTCGAAGGCTAATTATGATAACTTATCATCTTAAGATCTTATTGCATTGTATTATTTTGGCAAACACTACCACATTTATGTTAGAGTGGACAGAAGTCTATGATCTCTATGTTAGCTCGACTTGAACTCAGTCAATATCGAGTTCAAGTTCATCAAGTCGAACTCGAGATCAAAAATACTAAATTCCGCTCGCAAGTTCGATTATATATATTTTTTATTTTTTATTTTAATAGTAAAATTACATATATATTCCTAATATTTTATTATTTGTTAAGAAAAATTATCATTTGTATTTATATTTTAAAAATAAAATAATTATTTTTTATTTTTTAATAAAAATAAATTATTTTTTATTTTTTAAAATTCGAGCTCGAGCTCGATATTTTGAGCTCGTTGAGTTCAAATTCGATTTCGAGTTTTGTAAAGCTAAGTTGAGTTTCGACTCGATTAAGTCAAAACTCAACTCGACTCGACTCGTTAGGTGCAAACGCTTGAACTCTCTTGTGGGAGTAATTCGAGTTTAGATAATGGATAGCTGGCACATTAAGTATCTCACTTTGTGCTGGTGGTAGCTTTCATTGCATTTTCTATTCACCTCACCTGTGAAATTACTGTTGTGACAGCTTGAGTATTCTCTATATATCACTCACTTAAATTGAATAATAAATTAAACTACTCGACTCAAACTCGTTTGATTAGAATTCGTTCAAACTTAGTTTATTAATTAATCAAATCAACCACTACTAATATTTTGTATTTGATAAAATTTCAAGTTCACCTCAAGTTTTGCTTTATTAGCCTAATATTGAAATTTGCAACTATTTAAACTCGACTTGAACCTGGATTCAATGAAAATCCGATTCCATTCGGCTCTATATAAAAACAAGTTAAATCTAAATATAATTTTAAACTTTTTTTTGGATAATCAAGGAAGAAATCTAAATTTAAACTTATTACAGCAAACAAATAAACTTAGTAATATTATAGTATTCGACTTGATCAGATTCATTTACCTCTGATCCGTAAGGGCAACATTCGACTTCGTGTGTGGCCGCCAACTCAGGGTTCTACCTGGGCTAAAGCTTTGAGAATTGTACACGGGTCCAAAGATTAGAGCGCCCACAGGTAAAAGTAATTTCTCTTTTGTTTTCTATCCTAAACTCTCAAAGCAAGCCCTAAGGGGTGCGAGTAAAATATCAAGCTTTGAGGGGCTCAACTGAAACTGTCGAGTCCTGGCTAATCTTTTGAACCTGGAAGCTTAAACTGAAACAAACTCCTAGGAATAAGCTTCTCCAGTTACCTTCAAAACCTGAGCTTAAAGCGGATTTTGGAAGCCATTTAAAATTGAAAACCCTAAATTCCTCACCGGCAAAAGCCTGGTGCTCTGTTCCACCAGTAAATTGCTCCGGTTAGCAATCTGAGGTGATTATTAATTTCTTTTTTTTTCTCTTTTTAGAGTTTCGTTTTTGTTAATTTGGGTTTTTTTTTGTCCTGGCTCTTGTTGGGACTTCGGACCTGCATGCAATCCATAGCTCCAGCGAATAATATGTGCCCCAAAAGAGAATTTTTTAAATCTTATGCCAATTCACATTGCAAAGACCAAAGTCTTGTGAAAATGGATTTCTAAATGGTAGTATGAAAGAAGATTAGGCGGACAATATTATCTGCTTTCTCTACCTTTTGGAGTTTGAAGGATTTAGGGTTTAGTAGATGAAATTATCTGTTTTCTGTTTAATTTACGTTTATCAGTTTATTGAATCAGGAGTTTATATGGTAATGCAATTTTGACTTGCAAAATGTGGATGTTTTGGAAAAACCAGCTCATTCAATGTGGCATATTATTTATTGGCTTAACAAACAAGTATTTGCCATGCATTCACTCCTTGTTAGTTCCTTAACTGGGAAACTGTTATCCTCTGTTAGAGCCCAATTAGTTTAGTATTGATGCAAGTACGCTTGGCAGGCAGAACATTTTCCATTTATGTTTCCAGCGTGTCATAGCTAGACGTTAAAACTTTTTATAGTGAATACTTGCCTGAATAAGTAGCAGAGGAATTCTTTGGACAAACTTTTCTAATTGTATACCTAGACTGAGATTATTTTCTGATTGATTTCTTTTCAAAGATTCACCAGTTGTTAAAACTTTTTCACTTAACTGGCTCAGCGACTTTCTTAAAATCCAGCTGTCTTGTAAAGTGATTGAGCAAATCCTAGTGTTCGGATTATGGAGTTCTTTTGATTATAGAAATTTGCCTTTGATCACAATCTCTCCTTGTAAGCTGATTTGTTAAGTTGAAATTCTCATATAGACTTTTGCAATATAGGGACTTTATAGATGCTCCACGATTTTAATGAAGTTCACAGATTGTAGGCTGAGGCAGACAAACAACTTGAAATTTACATGTAGCTTTTCCTCAGGAAGGTTTTTAGTTGTGCTTTTCCTATGATAAAAAGATGTATGTTAGTGAGATTCTAAATTGTTTTGGTGGCTTGAAAAATATATAGTTTCTGAAGGCAAACAGGAAGAAAACAAATGTCTTCTGGCAGTAATGGTGATGCTACCCACAATTGCCTATGATTTAACTGTCTATTACAAGAAATTACTAGCAAAGAAGAATTAGTGTGTGGTATTATTGTTTGATCTTTGCGTATGATTTCAACTTAAATATTACAACCTGGAGGTGTTTTTCCTAGCCCTTGAGATTGCTTAGACTGAGGAGGTGTTGGGAATGAGCTTTTTTAAAATCATTGGTTCCTGTAAAAGTCCATTAGATTTGCAAACAATTTCTCTTGGCCAGTGGTGACCTTTGAGTCTTTGGCTTACTTTCAAGTTAAGGTTTTAGCTGCTTTGGAAATTGATTCATTGAGATTGGAAAGTTTAGGATGCAACCCCTGTCTCTTTTCTCTATTGACAGCAGAAAGATTAAGAGGACAAGTTAGTTATGTGCATTAGGTTGTTGATGAGAAAATTACATCCACATGCAGTTTAATTTGGAAATATGCATCTTTAAGACCACTGTCTTGGTCAAACTTCGTTATACCTTCTAAACCAGAAAGAAGAGTTACTGGGTTCGCAAATGAATAGTCTAAATATTTACTTGAAGCACCTCATGTTGCTGATTCCAACTTTTCCTCTTTGATAAATTTTTGCAGCATTCTAGCAGGAATATACATGGAAGTTGACATTTCTTCACTACGTCTGAATTCTTTGGAATCTAACCAGGTTACAACTGTGCATTCTGATGTGGTTTCACCAGAAGATGTAGCTTGGGCAGATTCCTGCCTAATAAAAGATGAAATCTCTGAAAATGGCTGTAATTCTCATCAAGATACTTTGATCACGAGACTTGGTTCAAAATCCAACTCTTCTGCTGCCATATGGGAAGATATTTGTCCTTACGACACAGATATGGAAACTTCACAGATTCTGGATGCAAGAGTTGATGATATTTCTTTGTCTGATGAAGAAGCACAAAACTTAAGTGGAGATCGACTGATCGATGAGAATAATAATATTTCCATATCCACATTTAACTTGAACAATGTTTTTCTTCCAACATACAATGAGAAACTCAGGGATTTGGGGACTAAAGAATCTGAGGATTTCAAATTTCCAGGCCTTGTGACAGAACAATTGACCGGGGACATCTTCAAGGTTTGGAATCTGGAAATGCCAACTGAGGAGGATGAATTTGTCAAACAGTTAAAGAAAGCCATATCTGAAAGTTCCTTGGAGCTTACACCTTTTGTTTCTGATGAGGCTGAACATTTGAAACGATTGGAAGATGGAGATATTGATGATATCATTTCTGGAATTGCGGACCTCTCTTTGAATTTTTTTTCCCTATGAAGTTCCTTAGAATTTGAAACGATGTCAATGTGGCAAATTATTGTGTGGCATATGTTTTTTGTCTGTGTATTTGAGGTAGTAACAGGAGTTGGCTTGTATAAGGTGATGAAAACAAAAGCTGCTCAGCTTTCAGCTTGCCACATAGAAGGGGGCTTCGAGTCCGGCTGCTCTCTTGGGCTTGGTTACGGTAATGAAGATGTAGAAGCCCCAACTTGTATCCGTGCATGTTGTGTTTGTTAACCGTTTTGTTCAATGGCATTAAGCCTGATGCAGGCATGCCTGCATTGTTCAACAACGTAGCAATTTTTTTTTGAAAATTTGCAATCCAAACACACCTGCATTCGATCTCTCAATAACATAGGACGGTTTCCCAGCGTGGCAACAGCTGTCGGTTTCCAGGTGGTGATGGATGTGCCGATGGGCTATCATTTCTACGAGCATAAATGTATTTCAACCACAAATTTTTTCAGGTTAAGTTGGTCCGATCCACTGTAGAACTTTTAACCTTTTGGCTTTTTCTAGGGGCTCCAACTCATGTACTTGGCTCAAATTGGTGAGGTAATGGCAACTTGACCTTGCCAGCCATCTAATCTTGTAGGGTTAACCTGCATATCTGAGTCACGCCAAATCCTGACTTAAAATTATGACCATTAGAAAAGAAAAGATCTTGGCCTCATATTTAGTTCCTAGTAGAAATTTAGAACCTCTCTCCCACTTCTGAATCTCTGATTGCACTCTCTGCAATGAGTGTGGTGCCTACTCTCCTAGCATACGAGAAAATATCACAAACAGTTTTTCACTTCATTTTTCTGACATATTTGCAGTTTTTCTACACGAGGTGGGAAGTATTCCATGTATTTGAACCACATCTAGAATCTGCCTAGTAGACAAATCATCGCGTGCAGATGTCATCCTATAATTGGTTGAGGCATGACAGCCTCAAATGAGACATCTCTGAGTTCATGATAATATCCTAAGCAATTATAAATACAGTAGCCAAAGGAGAACGCGTGTGGCAAAGAGAGACAGTGCTGGAGAGGAGATAAAGAGTTTGGAGCTTGAATTGCTGCTGCTATCTGTGTCAGAGGTCACAAATTCTTGGTATTGAAAAAAATAGCAATGGCCTCAGCATCTCTTCTCAAGTCATCGCCAGTTCTTGACAAGTCTGAGTTTGTCAAGGGCTCGCAGACCCTTCGCCAGCCCTCTGTCTCAGTTGTCCGCTGCCACCCTACTGCTCCATCTTCTCATACTATCCGGGCATCCTCATATGCTGATGAACTAGTCAAGACAGCGGTACGCCTCTGATTGCATAAGATTATCAAATAAACATCTAATAGACCTTATGTGAAGCTAGAAGATCATTGTAGTATTGAATCCTGCATGACATTTTGCTAACATAGGCATGGTGTGACTTGAGACATGATGCATTATTTCATAATTGTGCCAAAACCACTTGAATCTTGAGCCCCACTGTAAACATGTTCATGGCTGAGTTTCTTTTGCATAAGTTGCTTGAATGTTCTGAATGGGCTAAGAAACCAATAGAACAATGTGTGTCATGCATGAATTTAGTAACATGGGACTTGCTACTAATTGGTATGTAGAAAACTGTTGCATCCCCTGGTCGTGGTATATTGGCCATGGATGAGTCAAACGCCACCTGTGGAAAACGTCTAGCTTCCATTGGGCTTGAGAACACAGAGGCTAACCGCCAAGCTTACCGTACCCTTCTCGTGACCGCCCCTGGCCTTGGCCAATACATCTCTGGGGCTATCCTTTTTGAGGAGACTCTCTACCAATCCACAACCGATGGCAAAAAGATGGTTGATGTCCTTGTTGGGCAGAACATTGTTCCTGGTATCAAAGTTGACAAGGTTGGCACTTTTTATAAATTTCCTTTGTAAAATAGACATCCTTTAGATGCATTTTTGTCCGTAGATATGAATTTGATGACACCGTATGGGTTCGGCCAGGGTTTGGTTCCGCTTGTTGGTTCAAATAATGAATCCTGGTGCCAAGGTCTTGATGGCCTTGCTTCCCGCTCTGCTGCTTATTACCAACAGGGAGCTCGTTTTGCCAAATGGTGAGTTTAGCTTCATTAGATAGCTGCCCACAGATAATACTCACACTTGAGATTTGTGATGATAACATGCTGCCAATTTTCATTAATCAGGCGTACTGTTGTGAGCATTCCCAATGGCCCATCAGCATTGGCTGTGAAGGAAGCCGCCTGGGGTTTGGCTCGCTATGCTGCCATTTCTCAAGTAAGTTCTTTAAGCTTTGAATTAGACTGCAGTTTGGGTTAGACACTGTGAAACTGGGATTTCATTTGTTCGACCTTAAAAAAATTTTCACTTGTCTCCTCAGGACAATGGATTGGTCCCCATTGTGGAGCCAGAAATCCTGCTCGATGGCGAACATGGCATTGACAGGACCTTTGAGGTGGCTCTAAAAGTTTGGGCTGAGGTCTTCTTTTACCTTGCTGAGAACAATGTTCTGTTCGAGGGTATACTTCTCAAGCCAAGCATGGTTACTCCAGGAGCTGAATGCAAGGAGAAGGCTACCCCTGAGCAAGTGGCTGCCTACACTCTCAGTTTCCTCAAGAGGAGAATCCCGCCAGCTGTGCCTGGAATCATGGCAAGAATCTAAATCATCACTATTTAATGAATCATTTCAGAATATGTAGCCCACATTGCGTTCTGATTTCGCATAAATTTGTTTGGATTTTGCAGTTCTTGTCTGGTGGGCAATCTGAAGTTGAAGCTACCTTGAACTTGAACGCCATGAATCAAGCTCCCAACCCATGGCATGTCTCCTTCTCATACGCCAGGGCACTTCAGAATACCTGCTTGAAGACATGGGGTGGACGCCCTGAGAACGTTAAGACAGCTCAAGAAACTTTGCTTATCAGGGCCCAAGCCAACTCTCTTGCTCAGCTCGGAAAGTACACTGGTGAAGGCGAATCAGAGGAAGCGAAAAAGGGAATGTTCGTCAAGGGCTATGTCTACTAAGCTATATGTGCTAAGTCAATGGAAGCAAGGGATGTCCGATGTTGATAATGTCAAAGCCAAGAACTGAAACAAAAATCCTTAAAAATGCTGATAGTAGTGGCACCTATTTTTTGTTTACTACGTGTACTTTGAACCGCTTAATCAATAATCTTCTTGCTAATGAGATTAGTTAGTATGTATCGATGCATCACAGAACAAAATGTTTCACACAGGGAGCTCAAGACTATTGGCATTTCAGCTAATTTATTCCCAGCATAGGTGCATCCATTTTTTTACCCTGTTTGAGTGACAGATTCTACTAGAGCCAGCCCATTTTTTCCAGCACCCTTCCCACCTCCAACAACCAAAAAAAAAAAAAAATCCCAAAAGGAAAAAAAGATTTTAACTTTTTTTTTTAACTAGTTTACTTATGCTCCTCTATTCTTTCAAAAATTCACAGCCTCTACTTACAGTTGCGGCGAAAGACCATGGGCCTGTTTGGAAGTGAGTTTTTTGCCCAAGTTTTTTACCTACTAGTTTTTTAACAACTTTTGCTACAGGAACCTTAAAAAACTTCTCAAAACTTTTTACCTACACACTTCAAAAAATACACAAAAAAACTTTCCCTTCAAACTTTTTTTCTTTTTCCTCCCCCACCCAACCCACCACATCCTCCGCCGGCGGCCACCACCTCCACCACCACTTCCGGCACCAGTTACTATTCCGGCGGCCAGTTCCGGCCATACACAAAGTTTTTTTTTTCTTTCCCTCCCCCCTCCCCTCTGCCTCCCCTGCCCCCTTCCCCCTCCCCCTTTCAGACGGTTTTTAAATCCTTCATTTTCAAACACAAAAAATGAACATAGAACCCCAAGAACCGAACAAGCAAAATCATAGCCCAGAAAAAGCAAAAAAGTCCAGAATGGAGGAATTTGACATCAAATTCAACGTGATGGTTTCCTTATTCAATTGGATGCAGAAGAGCAAATCCTCCTCGACGAAGCGTTCCAAGTTCCGTAAATTCCTCGATGCTTTTTGCCGGAAACCTGGGGACTATTTTAGCGCCTGTCCGCGGGGTGGCGGGAGGAGGGGGTCGCGCAGGGGAAAGGGCAGGGGATGGGCGGGGGGAGGGAGAGTGGCGGGAGAAGCTGGGGAAAAGGCAGAGGGTGGGGGGGAAAAGCTGGGGAGAAGCTGGGGAAAAGGCAGGAGGTGGCGGGGGGGGGGGAGGGGAGGGGAGTGGCGGGAGAAGTTGGGGAAAAGACAGGGGGTGGCGGGGGTCATGCTGGCAGAGGAAAGGGCAGGGGGTGGCGGGGGAAAGGGCAGGGGGTTGACGGGGGGAGGGGGTCGCGGTGGCAGAGGGGGAAGGGGCATAGGTGGCAGGGGGTGGCGGGGGGGAGGAGGTCACGGTGGCGGGAGGAGAAGGGGAAAGGGAGGAGAGGGGTGGCGAGCGTGACTGCTGCTGGGAGGTAACGGGGAGGAAAGAAAGAAAGAAGAAGAAGAAAAAAGAAGAAGAAAAAAGAAGAAGAAGAAGAAGGAGAAGAGAAGAAAGAAAAGAAAAAGGAAAGAAAGAAAAGAAAAAAAAAGAAAAAAAAAAGGAAAAAAGTTTTTCACTCTACAAAAATTTCTACAAAATTTTTTCAAAAACTTCTACAGTGCACTACAGTAAAGTTTTAGACAAACTCCCAAAAAACTCCGGTTCCAAACAGGCTCCATAACATATACCCTTGCCATCTCTTTTTTTTTTTTGGGTCAAAAGTATACTTAGTTGTCGGAAAGCAAAAATGAGCCGAACAATGCTACGATTCTCTGGATCTGATTGTTTGTTGCTTAAGCTCTACGAAGTTGTCCATGGTGATAATTCTTGCAGCGGGATAGAGCCTACAGGGTAATGATACCATTTAATTAAAACTTACAGTCATCGATTTAACAGTTTAGACAATACAAGTTTACAGCACGTAAATATTTTCTGAGCGGTTTACTGAACAGCTAAACTGCGATAGAATAACCCATTTCTGTCATCTTTCAGGCGGCCATCACTTCTGCGAATGCAAGCATCAGATGTTTTACACTCTTAAATCTGGGCGTCCAGTACGTGTCCGTTAAAGCTGCATATCTTCTTTTCAAAGTTCTCCGCTTTCCATTCCAGGTATGAAAGCAGAAAACAAAAATACTAAACTACTCAACCAAAAGAAAAATAATAATAATTACTCAATAATAAGAGATGCGGCAACATCCTTATACTATATAAGAATGAGTTTGGGTCAAAGAATGGTTTTGAATTTCAACAGCAAGAATAGGGGTATTTTGGGATTGTGAGGTTGTTTTGAGTGTAGTTATAGTATTGGGTACTACTTTAGATAGCATGTGTATTATTGTGTTTACTGAAATGTCCTTGTATTCTAAAAGATGCAGTGATGATTTGTTCAAAGGTTTGGGTAGTTTGGGAATGTGAGATTATTTGATCATCTTTTCTACAATGGGTACAACCCATAATAGCTTCTTTATTGGTGTCATTACTTAAATGCCCTTGCAGAGACATTTATTTTGGTTTGTATCAATTATTACTGTTACTTTGCTATTATAACTTGAAGAACTTCAAACGTTATTTTCATCTCAATTAAAGCAAGGATAATGTGGTTTATTAAGGAATTTATGATTGAGCATTAGTTTCAACTTCAATTCTTCAAATGTCTGCCCCTTCACATTCTTCTGTTATGTTCCTTTCGTCTTTCGATAAATACTTATTTGTATTGCCATTGTACTCTGGATTTCAATTAGGTGTGTGCATTCGGTGCAAAAGCGGTAATTCGATGCAATGAATTCGGTGAATTCGGTTATTTGACCTATAGAAATCTAAACCGTTTTCAATTTCGAATTGGTCATAACCGAATTCATTCTTCAACCGATTTCAAATTCGAAAACGGTAATGAATTCGGTCTAACCGAATTCATCTATTAAAAAAAACTGATTTTTTAAAAAATTATTACTAATTTGATCCCCAAATTTATTCATAAATTCACACATTACTTATGTTCTAATCATTTTGTGGTTAAATTTAATTGGCATTTATTTGATCACTTATACCTAGAATCCTTAGTCTATGATTTAAGGAACACATAAAAAGTGATTAATTTAAACTAGAATAAACCTTAGACTGTACAATAATTAGTGATAATTTATGAATTTATAATTTACAATGATTAATAATAAGTAATAGTAGTTACAAACTTACAAATTACAATGACTAGTGATAAGTTATATTAGTTACAAACTTATAATTTATTTCAAATCAAAATAAAACTTATTTACTTACATATGTTATTGTGAAAGTCAATACGCTAATACATTGATTTGCAATTCACATGCATTCACTTACACTGCTTAGTTGTCTTGTTTATACTTAAAACCTTAAGATTAGTAAATAGATAATATGAATTTTTATGTTAAATATGTAATATAAATTTTGAGCACACTAATACTTGCAAGTTACAGATTATGCATTCAAATATTCAATAATTCAAACATGAATGATCAATGATGTATCAAATTACCAATATCTAAATTCTAATTACTAATTATGTTTATTGTTTAATATTTAGTATTATACATATATGTGTTAATTATTATCTAATTCTAGTCATGTTACTCATGTAAAAAATAATAAGTAGTTATCTTATATTGTTATGTATTACTATATATTTGTATTATTATAGTCATATAACAATTAACAAATACTAAAATAATATATTGTACATTATTATATATTATTATTATTATAAGTACATGATATGATGATAATACCATATACTAATTATTATTAATAGTATTTACTTATATAATATAATAATATATTAGTAGTATATACTAATACTAAATAGCATTTATCTATATATTATATAATTTTATATACCAATTTGGTATTCGAATGCGGTACCCTATTTCAATTACCGAATTTGAATGCGAAATCAGTTATTACCAAATTCATAATCTCATTACCTATTTCATACCATATTAGAATTCGGTGAATTCGGTATATACCGAATTTGTACGAAATTACCAAATACTCGATTTCAAATTATCGAATTGAATTTGAATTCGGTTATGAATTCGGTATGAACCGAATTTGCTCACCCCTAATTTCAATATGGTTCTCTGGTGAAGTTATTCTTGGTGGTTCAACTTGAGGTGAGGTTTCATTCTTTTTTTTAATGGTATGATTTGCGTTGTAAAATCGTAATTTTTATTGTTAGCTAAATGCTTTCATTCCAAAATTGGATACTCTGTTAGCGCAATTTAATGTTGATATTATTGTTTCTCCACAAAGTTGGTTGTTCTATACAATTTAAATGATGTGGTTTTGTTGGAATAGGTTTGGAGATACAAAACTTCGTCTTTTGGTCTACTTACATGGTGGAGGCTTTTTGATCAAATCTGTCTTCTCTCCTACATATCACGTGCACCTTAATGTAGTAGTTGCAGAAGGTGGTGTTGTAGCAGTTTCAATTAACTATCAGCTCGCCCCTGAGCATTCTTTGCCTATTGCTTATGAAGATTATTAGATTGCAGTCAAATGGATTGCCCCTCATTCAAATGGCGAGGGTCCTGAGGTATGGCTTAGGGATTATGCTAGCTTTGATAGGGTGTTTTTTGGTGGGGATAGTGCTGGTGGCAATTTAGCACATAACATGGCATCAAGGGTTTGGCTGGAGATACTAGACGGCTTCGATCTTGATGTAATTTTTCTCAATTGTCCTTATTTTTGGGGGAAAGATCTAATTAGTATTGAATTAATGAAATTACAGGTAAAGGCCTATGTTAAGGGCATTTGACATTATATTCACCCAAAATCTACGGGGGTTGATGATCCATTGCTGAATCCTCGGATGAAACCAAACCTTTTGATGCTAGGCTTTGTCGTTGCTAAAAAAGTTGACTACTTTCATCAACAAGAATGTTATGTAAATGCATCTTTAAGTGGATAATCACTTTGTTTATTGCCATTAATCATTTGGGTATCTGTTTAAAGTTCATTTAGTCTTGTTAATAAAAAGCTCGTATACAAGTGTTTGTTTCAAAATATATGAACTGAGCAAGATAGCATGCATAATTTTCTTCTCCATCTTCCAGTATACATTAGATATTTTGTTACTTCATATTATTACTCAATGTGCGTGAGTTTTTTGATATTCGCTTGAACTACTGTAAAATCTTCTTTAAACACAGGCACCAAACACCCGCGCGTCGCGCGGGCATTTCCTCCTAGTAATATCAAGCGAAAGGAGTAGTCTGACAAGCGTAATAATAAAAGTACCCCACGGCAAAGCAAGGGTGACAAAGAAAAATCTGATGAAATTCCTATCTGATCGATGCCCCCAAACTTTGTCTAAACATTTCTTACAAACACAATGTGAACTCAGATTTTGCATGCTTCTGGGCACCTTGGATTCTGATATAAGCCTTAGGATCTCATACAATTGATATGGGCTACTGCTGCCTCGTTTATGGCTCCAACCAGAGGAGGAGAATCCAATCCAAAGTGCCAGCCTCTGGAAAGGGGGCTCATTCTTGATCTTACGAGTTGAGAAGGGTTGAACCAGTCCAATCAAAAAATGCGCAATCTCTAACAGTATTCCGGTCAATAATCGCATTTCGATGGTTCTCCAGTCAACCCGGACAATCTACTTACTTCCTGGATGTAAACTGTGCCCCACAAAGCATTCTGGGAACAGTGACCAAAAGCTAAAGAATCAATGGAAACTTAAACCAAATCAGATAACACTCTTCCAACTACCTGTGTCTGAATCACTTGTCATTCTCTCTTTTAAAGGATGCAACTGGAACAACACTAACAGATTCATGATTGCTGCCACTTAACATTCCCATTCCTTGTTCCTTCAAAATAAAATTCATGGATGATTGTCCAAGTTAGCAAAATTATGCGTTTAAAATATAATCTGGAAAAAAAACAGAGAAGTCCAGATTGTCCTCTTTTATATGAAAACCTGATTACTTGAAGCTTGTCCATGTAACCGTTGAGGTCTAGCATTCAGATCAATCAATTTACTCTCCATTTTATCTCCAACATGATTGTCATTTTCTAGCATTGGAATGGGACATGTATTGTGATTTTGTTGGTTCTCATTTGTCGCAAGCTTAGATGGCTGAAGAGCTTCCCTCCTTGCTTCTCCTGGACTCATAGGCTGCAATCCCAGCTCGTCCGAGCGACCAGGTTTGCTCCCTGGAAACTACAATAGCATACCAATGAAAAAGTAATATTTCACTTGTGATCCGTGGATCCAACAGTTTCAGAAAACCACAAACCTCAACTCTCTGCCTCAATAGGAGATATCGCCCATGGGTTCTTTTTCCCCCAACATGGACTAACATGTCACATTGCAGACAGAGGGAACTTCCATCGACCTCACAATAAAAGAAAGCTACATAAAGATGTCAAGGTAGAAAACTCTTAGTTATGTGGCAGCATTGCAAACAGAGAAGGAGAAGGGGGAGAAGTAAAATCCACATACCAGGTGCATTTTCGCATATATCACAGTGTGGAACTTCACTGGGCTCAGCAAGCCCAACTCTAACATGTCGGCTAGCGAGCTTGTTACACATGTGGACCTGCCACACCATTTTCATTCATAATGAGGCTGAATAGATTCGACCAAAAATTAAGCAATTAAGAAAGGTAATATTTCTGTATGTCGAATCCCCAAGAACTTCGGTATAAAAATTTCGACTTTGTAACACGCTCATTGCCGTGATTGTGTATCCAACAATGGTGTTACACCTCACAGTACATGAAGCTATTCCTCGTCTAATTTGTCCATGTGGCACTCAGCAATCCACTTCTCTAAATTCACAGAACAACCAAAACCATGGGTATCTTCTTTTGAATCATCATAGGTGAAAGGCAAAAGTTCAAAATCAGAGCTCCCATTTAATTCTACATTACAATATCTTTCGTGTTGATTTAATTATATGTGCACCTTCAGATTGTAGAAAATTTACTTTAAGAATGATGATCATCTAAGAGAGATGGATTCATGTGACACCCTAGTTTTTGTATAAATTTCAAACAATTTTGGTATGCACTCAAGTTGGGCTTGATAATTAGCAGTCTTGCACAAGTGTGGGGTACATCTGCTTCTTATTTCTTCTTCTACTTCTTCTTTTCAGTTTGTTATGAGCTCCAAATTCACCTATAGCTTGGCTGAAACGTGTGCAAAAGGCTCAAGTTTGTGTTCAAGTTAGAGGAAAATCCGAGAAACGCCTCTTAGGATCAAATAATTATCGTTTCCAGGGTACTCCCTGGAAACAAGTACCCAATAGAATATCATCAACCCAAAGCACAAGTAGGTTTATGGGAGATTGATGCCAACTCTGTCCGACTTGTAAGTAGAGAGAAACTAGTAACAATGGACTAGAGAAACCCAGATTCCAGAGATTTCTCCAATTGCAGGATCTTAGCAAAACCCAATCATGAAATTCCCGGTCAAAGTTTGATTCGGCAAACAAACAAGCCTAAAAGCTAAAAGCTCAATCAAGCGGGGCTTGCCAAATGGAAAAAGAATGAACAAACTTGAACCAAATAACATCAAGCTGCCGACCCAAGGTTCTTAACCCAATTTACAGCTCCAGTGCAGGTATAAATGTAGTAACAGAAGGCAGAACAGAAATGCAAATAGTATATAAAATTAGAGATATCTAAAACATGAAAAGCCAGA
Source organism: Coffea eugenioides (assembly GCF_003713205.1). NCBI lineage: Eukaryota > Viridiplantae > Streptophyta > Magnoliopsida > Gentianales > Rubiaceae > Coffea > Coffea eugenioides. The sequence goes on from NC_040036.1 coordinate 17,840,894, forward strand.
GATTCCATTCATGCGAATTTTGGACCCCAGAATCTTATCCACCTTAATCTCTTTCCAAACTTTATCGTAGGTACGACACAAGCTTTTATGATCCATCAAGGAAAGATAAAGGGACCAGAAAATAAATTTCCGCTTCAATCCTCAATATCTTAAGAAATACCAATAAAAACACTCTTCAGTTTTCAATCTGCTGCATAAATCATCATCCAATAATCCAACAAGTATGTTGCCCAAAGAATAATTCATCATCTTTATCCAATGCCTTTTTTTCCAGTCCTTATTTCCTCTACATTATGGCCAGAAAATCAATAAGGTGTGCATTCGAATATTATAGGGGTTAGTAGTAGTAGTAATAGAAATCCCAGTAGGAGCACCAGCAGACTAGTACCTTTTCATCGCAAGAAGGGCAAAGAGCAGCCTCGTCGGCGGCACAGAAAACGATGGCGGCAGCGCTCTCGCATACGTCACAAATCGTTCTCATTCTCTACCCGATTGTTTTACTACACTGCTCAGCTAAGACTACAAGGAGTACTTTCTTGTCTTGTGCATCTCAGGCTTCTTTCTCATTTCACCTCACTCCGCTCCTTCCACGCCCCATAATTGATTGGCCGTTGCCGATTGGATTGTCTATCCTGTTTTTCCCCCACCGAAAGGAAGGGAATCAAGAATGCAAAAGCAGTACTCCGTACCAGTGCTAGTACTATAGTTTATTTTGTTTTTTTTTTTTTTGTCAAACTAGTACCATAGTTTATTAAGATGGTGAAGCATGCAAGTGCAACAGCAGCAGAAGACGAGGAGGAGAGATAACATGTATAGAGAGCTAGACAAAGTATTAATACTCCTCCACTACCAAGTTAGCTTTGGCCGTATCTAATTATGGATATACGCAAGCTACTGTGGTATATACACGCTATAGAATTTAGATTAGAGGAAGAAGACGGAAGCACTTGGTAATTTTTGGTCTTTTGAAGCTTACGAGGAAAAGTACTCATAAATGAGTACGAGTCTTTACACGCGGCAGTACGATTTACGGCACACATCGCATCACTCTTCTGGACACGTCTTAGGTGGTACCCCACTCCCTTCGGCTGCGTTTGGGACCTTTGGGAAATTGGGAGGACGGAAGGTATACCGGTACCCGTACAACCCACCCAGACGGTCCCAGTGGAAAAGAAAGGGAGTGACGGTACCAGGACATGTGGTACTAACTAGGGTGTTTCACCAATCGAGCCATCTCGAATACGAGCTCGAACTAATTAAGTCGATCTCGAACTCGAGTTTGAGTTCAAAAATATTAAGCTCGTTGGCTTGCGAACTCAATTATATATTTTTTTTTATTTTTTATTTTAATAATAAAATTACATATATATCCCTAATATTTTATTATTTATTAAAAAAATTATTATTTTATTCATTTTTAAAAATAAATAATTATTTTTTTATTTTTTAAACTCGAGCTCGAGCTCGAGTTTGATATTTTGAGCTCGTCGAGCTCGAGCTCAAGTTCGAGCTTCACAAAATTAACTCGAGCTCGGCTCGATTAGCCAAAACTCGACTCGAGCTCGACTCGTTTGCACCCTAGTACTAACTAATCGGACACATGCCTATTGAACTCTAATTATACACACACGCATACAATCAAGCAAGCAATTATACCATAGCACCAAAAAAAAAAAAGGAGTAAGCAATTTTAGGCCTCGTTTGGACAACCATTTTTTTCAAAAAATTGTGTCGTTTTCCGTGATCACATTTTCTTATTATTTTTTTTCCTCAAATACATTTATAGTCTTTTTTTCTACAAAAAATTTAAGAAAATGCAATGCATAGAAAAAAGAATGAATTGGATGGTTTGAAACAAAAAGTATAAATGAACTCCCGATTTCGATACTTTCACCTACAATTAAAAAAAAAAAAAAAAAGTTATACGCGCTTATACACATCTATTCGGTCCCTTTTTTTTTAATGGACAAGTTAGCAAGCACTGGTAGCTTAGTCGGGTCCATGCATCAAAGGCATAGATTCGAGAAGGCTTGACGGAACAACAAAAGCCAAAAGAAAGAAGAAAACAGATGATGCACAAAAACAGAAACCAGAATTTCAAAAAAGTTAGTCAAAGGGATTTTGGCATGGCATCTGACTTGGCTTTTTTGTCGGTTCAATTTCAACCCTTCCTTAACATATCTAGTCTATGCGGGAATGGGGAGCTTTTCAATTGAGTTCTGATTGCTGACGTGGCAGGCTTCCATTGGCCAATTGATGGTCGTCTGCTTCGTGTGAATTCCCTCGCGTGAATTGGTTGTCATCCAGCCGATTGTTTCTTTTTTTCTTTGTTTTGCTTGGACGTCTGGCTTGGAAGTCTGCAGCTAAATTCTGGTCCCACGTGGCTTTGGTTGGCTTTGCTTTGTTTCTTTTGGTTTTTTTCGACCCCCAACATCATTTCTCGGGGACTACTGGGAAAGTAATACAAGAGTTGCTGCTGCTTATGTCATCTGTTGTCCTGCTGCTTCCATTAGAAATCGACAGCTCACCTATCTACTCTTATCAATCGAGTGGCTCGAGGAGTCCTATGAGGCTATGATCACTTCCTTTCTTTTTTCTTCTCTGATCAGGACTGCTCCTCTTCCATTCTCCACCGATAATTCTCTCAAAACTCTTCTCGTTAGAACCAAGAAGAGGTGAATAAAGTAAAATGATGAAGAGAAAGCTCAATTATGCACTTCCATAGATGCTGTATTTTTTTCAAATGTTTATTTTTCAGTTTATTATTGTGGGTTTTTTCCCCTTGTTCAGCTCCTTATTTTCTTGTCATCGTCAGCAATAATTTGTCCTTTGTATATCTCTTGTCCCGCAAAACCAATAACCAAACATTCGGATTTTACAATTGTACAAAACTTTGTGCCTAAAATATTGACTATATTTTCCTTATACTGTTCTTTGTTAGTTTTCCTTTTCGAGTGTTACACCCTTGGTGTTTTTGTCTATTTGATTTAATTTTGTTCATTTTCTCGGATTATTCTGCCTTGGATTCCAGAGTTGAGAGTTACAACGAAATGTAAAGGTATGGATTCTTTGGTTCTTTTTCAAATGTTAATGTCTATATTTCTTTCCGAGTCCTTTTAAGTTTTTATGTTAAGTTGATGATATTTTCCCCCCTTATTCGCAGTTACTATGGATCCTTATTTTGGGTTGCTTCTAACGGTTCTTTGATTTTTTTTTTTGGATGTTTGATGCATGAACTTGCTTTGCAGGATATTCTATTATATTGGTTGTGTTGTTTCTTCTAAGGTATCTTCTTATCCTTTTGGTTTCAAAATGCTATATTCCATGAGGTTACAGTCCTTATATTTAGAATGCTTGAAGTTTTCTGTCTATCTCTATTGATAGAAGTTATTATTTTTCACCCGTTGAAATGTTTAAATTTGGTAGATAGAGTAGCTGAGTTTTGGTTAATTATTCGATTAATTGCATTAATTTCAGTGCTCAGTCTAGAGAAATTTTTAATAAATTGGTGATATTGATAATAGGTGGATATAATGAGTGGTAGTAGTGCTGATGTGTTAGTCTAGAGAAATTTTTAATAAATTGGTGATATTGATAGTAGGTGGATATAATGAGTGATAGTAGTACTGAAGTGTTATATTTATTGTGGTAATTCAGTATTCACTGATAAGCATTCAGTTAATTGAGTTTTTCTTCAAGGAAGGTAGGAGAGAGCGAAGAATGTTAATTTGGGAGGGATGGAAGAAAATTTTTTTTAAACAAGAGCAAAATGTTTTATGCAATAAAAAATGTTTATGTTTAATTATTCTTAAAACTATATCTATGTATCATTTCTGTTTCTTTCATAACGAAAAAATAGAACAAGTGTTTCATTCTATTTATGTGAAAGAACACCAATTGAAGAACATGAACGTTACATAATGGTCCTTAATTTAAATGGTTTTAGTTTTTCTAGGTAAAAAGACGTTTGCCCAAGAATAAGACGTCTTGGCTACTAGATTCTGAGCACATTTTAGAATTGGGGAGTGAATTGTCATTTTGTTTAAAAACTTTAAATAACCTTTTATATTTATGTATCTGTATAAGAAATGGTTTTGTTTTTGTTTTCAAGTTGTGTTTTTGCTCGACTAACCTATTTAATATTATTCCCTTTTAGGTTAATCGAAATGGATCGTGATGAAGCTTGAAGCATTGGTGATGGTAATTCTGCTAGAAACTTTAAGATTTATTTACGCCACTCAAAATGGGTTCGAATTGAACAGCAAGAGGTAACATGTTTAGATTTGATTGTTTAATCTAAGATATATAATTTTGTCAACATACACAGTGAAAGCAGATTTTTCCTTTCTTTCAAATTTTTTTGTTCTTTCATAAATAGCTAAATGTGAAAAATCTTCTTCATGTAGTTCATTTTTTCTTTTCTTTCACATTTTCTGAATTCGTTGTCTCATGCTTTGCCAGTCAATTTCTTGATATTCAAGGCATACATGGCATAGAAGATTATTAACCATGTGGCTGAAATTGTTGGAGACAAATAAAATGCCTAAATGGCAATTTGTTTGGATAGAGTATGCAATCATAGTGGTTTGTTTTAATAAGTTCTCATTTGATGGGATTATCATGGATGTAGGATAATGCTTGACTGCCATCAGCAGATTTTGATAATAATTTTGCTTTGATGAAAATCTAAATTCTTTTCCCTTTCCCTTTTTTTCTGGTTTTGTCAGCTGTTTTTTTTTTAATGAATTTTAACTGTTCCTTTTTCCCCTGGGATTTTTTGTTTCTGGTTCTCCGTAATTGCTTTCTACATTTATTTCATATATGTTTTAACTTTTCAATTCCCCAGACTAGAAACTTGCACAATGTTCTCTGGAAGTTCTTTTTCTTCTTGTATCTGACTTGATCAGAACTAAGGATTACAGGCGAAGTTTAGTCTCTTAGTTTCATTGGAGTATTGTTGATTGCATGTTGATATTGGAGTATTTTGTGGCGAAAACCTTCTGGCAGAAGAAGTTATTTGAGAATTTGAGGTGTCCAAAAAGCACTACGGAACAAGAGTATAGTTAGCTGTTCAAAGTATAGGTAATAGAGTACTTTTGGATCAATGTAACTTTTATTGTATATCTTGTTTCCTCCAAACATGATTGAAATTTACATTACTAATGTACTTTTGGATCAATATAACTTTAGTTCTATATCTTATTTCCTTTGGACAAGATTGAAATTTACATTCATAGAGCCAATTTCAATGTGACTTTTCTGTTATTTATTTTGTTATTTATCTTTCATTATACACTACTGGGCATCATCGAGCAGACTCTGCAATTAAACACCGCGCATAGCGCGGTGATCCTCTCCTAGTTAGGACTAATACGCGGCCACAATGCTTCGGAGTTAATAATTTTTTCTGCCATGACAGCAACCATCAAACCATCCTCATCCATCAGTTTCCCGGACTCTTCTGGACTTGTTTCATTCTGCATGTGGATGTCTCTTTTATTTTCTTTTGAGGAGAAGTAAAAGAAAATTGCAGCAAAGTAAATTGTGACTTCGTGCGGCTGTTTTCTTAAAGTTCCTTTCTTTTTTTTTAATAAATATTTCTTTTGTTATTTTTATGTTGTCTTGGAGAGCATATGTGCTTAAAAGAAAATTTTATATACATAAATTTCAATCACTTTTTTTTATCTCTCTAATTATATTTTTATTTTATATACATCACATCATAAAAAGTAGTTCAGTAATTATTTTAAATAAATCATTCAAATAAACTCCTAACCAAACAAACCCAGTATTTGTTGTAACGGTAGAATTCTTATAATCTAATCTAACATAATTTAAGGGGATGGAGAGGAGTACTCAATATGAGTAGAGACGCCATCGGAAAAAATCAATTAAAGCGATCACATGTTATGACATAATTTGGTGAGAGGCAAAAGTTGTTTATGATCTTGGTGGTGACCACAAGCCAAGGCCTAGTGGCCATTAAATGTGTGTAGGTAGAAGAAGTTGTTTATGAAGCACGTCAAAACTCTGTGCAAACTACAAATGACAAGGCGAAAAAAATAGCTTTGTTTGAAAATACGTGTGATCACGATGGCCGGAAATATCGCGCACGAATGGCGGATTCTCAGGTGTTCATCAGATTTTGGTCCACTTCGTACCAAAGTCTTGGGGTAGTTTAAGATGGGGAAAAAGAAAAAAAAAATTCAACCAAGTCGGATGTGATTTTCCCAACCTTTATGCTTGAGGCTTTAATGAATCGATTCTTCTTAATAAATTGATCCCATCGCAACTTTGAATATGGAATTCAAATTCAAAGGATCAAATAGGGAAAAATACTAGTGTGTTTGAACAGTTTTTTCAAAAACTATTTTTATCATTCATACCTATAATAATAAATTTTAAAAACAGCTCAAAAAATACAATACAACTGTTAACTAATATTTGCCGAATTTTTTTTAAAAAAAAACTGAGAAAAAATGACTCGATCCTCTTACCTGAATTTCTCGACCAAGAGATCCATGAATCGGCATGGTGATGCACATTCTCAAAACTCGAAACCAAGTTTATTAAGACCGAAATGAGCTAATGGAGTGAGAAACGCTGGTCTGGGCCTTCAAGTTTGGGCTAAACGTCGGAGCTCTGATGGGATTATTCGTAGCGGACAAAACATCATGTACTGGTGAATTGGGCAATATGTTGCATCGCATGGCCCAACAAAATAGGTTTGGTTCTGTAGGTCAGAATCGGATGGCTGAATTTTTTCATGAATTTTTCGTTTTTTTAACTTTCTATTGTGCAAACTTTTTCATGGACTACCTGACACAAATATTTCCAATAAAATGCCATCATTGGTTGCTCAAAATTTTAGTCATTGACTATATTACAAAGCTTCTTCGTTCTTACAATTCAAAGTGTGAGCCTTGGGATATGAATATATCCAATAAAATGCCATCACTTGTTGCTCAAAATTTTAGTCATTGACTATATAACAAAGCTTCTTCGTTCTTACAATTCAAAGTGTGATGCTTGGGATACTTCATATCGCTTTCCTTTTTTTAATAATAAATTGTTCCAGTAGTTGGGGTTTCCAAACGTACGATGTCACGATAAAGCGATAAAGTTAAAAAAGCCCTTCACCCATGACCCAACCAATTTAATATTGTCTGAAATGTCTTTGTTCCGTCCCAAAATGAACAAAATTTAGTATCCATCTCGTATATGGGAAGAGCGCAATCAGCGTGCGTTTTTTATAAAATTGAAGTCTAAAAACTGAAATTTGAAATCTGAATTCATTAAATTATTAAATTGTTAAATATTAAATCTAATACATTTAAGTATATGTCATATTCAGTGATAAATGGATAGTTTATTACTTAATTTTGGGAGCAAGTTTTGCTTAGATTCAGTGATAAGTGGATAGTTTATAAATGACAAGTCAGTGCTACTTAATTAATTCAAATGTTCAATTTTTTGGTTATCAAACGGCCTAAATATGTTAAGATTTGAATCCATTAAGTTTAAGTGCTGAAATAAGTTATCAAACAGGGTCAAAGATAGATTTTTTTTTCTTTTTATTAAAAAAAAAGGTAAATATACCTAAATTTAAAAAATTCTCCCCAATCAATCCATCACCCTGGCATAAACTCGTAGGTTGGGCCAACTCAGAACAGCAACTCCCAGTTTTGTCGTACCATATATGAACATCTTATTTTCTGCCAAGTTCGTTAAATTTGTTGAAGTACGGTACCTAACCTGCTCTGCCCCAAAAAATAAAACACAGGGAAAAGAATCACCGAAAAAAAAAAAGGCCCTTTTTGCTAACACGTTCAGTTATCCACCTTTTCTAATTCGTTTTTTGGTGGTAAGATCCAAGAAGAAGCAAGGCAAAGGGCCAACTTACGAATCAAGAAGTTAGATACGTGAAAGGGATACGTGTCCTTGAATAATAAATGTTGAATGAAAAACAGGCACTAAAGTCAGATGACTTTTTTTTTAAAAAAAAACCACAAAGCTTGGATCTTTGCAATTGTCGTCTACCAGGATTGCAAACCTTTGCGGTCTGTGTTGTTGGTAAGGCAGCGTGCATTAGAAGTATCTTTTTCGTTGGGGGTTCAGTTCACCCACTTAGTCGATGGTTGCATCTATTGGTTCTTTGATCTTTTTATATATATGGTATTCTCAATGGAGATCAATAATGATTTTGCATATATATATATATATATATATTTAAGACTTGAACCGAAAGTCTTTTCAGTCAGGGCTCTCTTTCTTTGAAAATTTGACTAAAAAAAATGAGCTTACATATCATGGGCTATATATATATAAAAGCATTTTTCTTGTGGGAAATCCTGAGCTGCCTTTCAAGAGGTGAAGTTTGGTGTTATGGTCTAGTTAAGACAAATTAAGAACACTAGTCTTGGACAATGCAGATTGTGGTCTCCTCCTGGAAGCAAATTACAATTTTGACATTAATGGATAATCAATATTTTCAAACGGGCTCTCGCCAGGCATACTATACTATATTTGAGCTGAAGAACATTTTGGCTTTGACTAATTAATTAATAATAATAATACTGATGCATGTCACCAATAGCCTTCCCAGTATTTGCGACAATAGCAATCTAAAGCTTCGTTGCAACCGTGCAAATTTTGTTGCCTGTTACATTTTTAAAGCTTTTTTTTTTTTTTTTTTTTTTTGCGGAACGGCACATCTAATCTATTATTGCTTCTATTTGAACTTACTAAGGGAGTGGCCCAAACTAAATTGAGATAATTGACGGAGACTGAAACTACCATCAGACCAAATGGATGCGCCACGCTCCCGTTTTGATTTAGAAAAAATCACATATAATAACACATTGATGTGAGATAAGATTTGAATCATTCACCTCTCACCCCACAATTCATGTTGTGGTCAACTCCTCTCCGGAAAGTTGGTTATCCTCAAAGCTTTGTTTGGATTGCTATTTTTCCTCAAAAAATTTTTACAATTTTTGTGATTAAAATTTTTTTATCTTGCATACATCAAATTATTACGATATATATATATATATATTACAAAAATTCTAAAAATAACAATCCAATCGGACTCAGTAGTAGTCTTTTGATCCCGGGATTGATCTTTTGACTTTTAAGACACAAATTTTGCATTCCACTATTTTATAATTTGTTTTGTCCTGATGCTGACACCAATGATTCCACTGATGTCTAGCAGTCCTAATTAATAGTGGTAATTACCATCTGACCGCCTTATTTCTTCACTCATCATGGTCCAAAGTGGTGGGGTGCAATAATAATTATTCACCCACGTTCGCCTTCCAATTTCTTCGCCTTTTGCCACCTCTTTACGATTTTCTTCAGCCCACGGTGAAAAGGTACCCATTAAACTCTGATAAGCGTAATCGAATGAATTCGTGATTTGCTTGTAGTATTTGGTTTAAATTCAAATGTGCTTGAATTCGAAATTGAGTCATTCAAATTCTTCTCACAAGGACTGGGGCGTGGGTTTGTTTATCACACCATGAATGACTTGATTCTATCTTTGGAAATGTCGGGCATGATATTAACGAGAAAGGTTAGTGGTGATGTTCTAAAACTAAAAAGCTTACTTTTTAATGCTAGTCACGAAAACTTTAGTGTCATAAATTCCCAAAATCACATATATATGAACAAGAATTGAGCTCCAACTAAAATTATTTATCCTCGACGTTGAATAACATTTCTTTGGGGTAAAACCTATACTCAGTATCCTCGTCCTGGCGCACGGAAGTAGTTAAAGCCCTTGAGTTGGGGAGTTGATTCAACCGACAAAACGGCACGGGTACTGGTACCATAAAGCAGAGATTGATCCGTGATCAACGCCACCCTCTGGAATGCACGTTAATTTGGTAAGGGGTACCCTCTGCAGTAGGCACTAGGCGGCCATTGATTTCGGTTGCATATTGTACCGTTCAATTTTGCATGGATGCACAATGCTCGATTGCCTTTTTGAGTTCATCTGTCTTGTAGATTTATAGTATATGTTTTATAAACGCCTCTGACTATATACTAATAAACAATTATCTATATTAATCTTTAATCCGTCTACGCAATATTTAATCACCTTTTTGAGTTAATCTATTTTGTAGATTTACAGAGTTTTATAAACACTTTTGACTGGATACTAATAAAGAACAATCTAGCGTTGATCTTTAACCTATGACTCATTGGGAGGAGAAGTCCTTGGCATGGACGATATAGGCGTGCGTAAGTTTTCTTTTTCTGTGGCTTTCCAATGAAAAGACAAGGGAAGTTGGGTTGTGATTACAACTCTAGAGTCAATACACATTCTAGATCAATGTCAAGAATTTCGAAGATAAGCAATAGATTTTATGAAGGGTATCCAAAACATAGAATTCGAAAAATGGAGAAATTCCATTTTGTCTACTGCGGTAACTAGTAAGTGAACTTGAAAATGGGACAAAACTTGTTATAAGCTCATAAAATCACATAAAAAAAAATTAAATGACAAGTACTTGAATATCAAGCATATTTTGTATAGACTTTTTTAAACTAATTTGAGAAGTACATTTGTCGAATAAGGCGCTTATGTTCAACTAGTGTTAAAAATGTGTATACAGTCAATTACAAATATATTTATCAAATTTATTTTTTTACCACATTTTCTTGATTGGTAAGATTCGTTTCTAATCTACATAATTATATAAAAAGCTCTGTTTTTAAACTCGAACTGGATCGGTCGGTTCGATCGATCGAACCGAAAATCGGTCAATTGGCCGGTCTGAGTTAATCCTAAAAACCGAAAAATCAAAAATTCGATCAAACCAGGTTAAAACCCGGGTTTGACCGGAAAGATGAACCCGGTCTCTTTTTTTTTCTTTACTTTTTTTGAAAGGTCAGAATATTTTTAATATGATGTTTTGATCCTTAAGTTGTTAAAAATTATTAACATACCTCAAATATTTCATACTTTATAAATGTTGTCTTAAAGTTTGGTGTTATTTTTTAATTAAATCCATAATTTTAATTCTAAACTTGTTAATGCTTATTAAATAATATAAATTGCTACTTGATTGCTCTAATTTATTTGTATTTCTTATTAAATATATTTGAAACATCAAATATATATGAATATACCTTTATTAATATTAACATGTTATTAAGTATTTTACATATAATATTTTAATTTTAAATAAATTTTATTTATGACGTCATCCGGTTCAACCCCTATCGAATCCGGTTGAACCCATTAACCCCTGATCCCTGAGCTCGACCGAGTCGATATCTGGTCTGGTTCTGAAAACATAGATAAAAAGGTAATAGAAGTTGAGAGGAATATGTGGGAGTTGTTATAAGTTGTAATTAGTGGGTAATTTCAATGGATAACTATGTGTTGATTGTATTTAAATAGACGAAGACCAATTTGACCTTATGATTAGGGTAGATCAAGAATTTTATAAAGTGCTACGGTGTATTTTTACTACAATAGTACTCAAGACACACCCTAATATGTGTAGTTAACAAAAGATATATTTATCAAAATTATCTTTTAAAAAAAGTTTTATTCGTCATATCACTTTATAATATATGTAATTATATAGAAAGATGATGGAAGTTAAGGAGAATATGTCGGATTTCGTGTGAGAAAGTTGCAGTTAATGAGTTATCTACTAATTGCGGGAATTTTTTTTGGATTTCATTGAGACATTTTACCCTTGTAATTAAAGGTAAATTAGTAATTGGAACCTTAAAAAATAAGAATGCTTGTGGTGATTCTTTTTGTATATATTGTAGGATTTTGTAAGATAATTCCCCTTATATATTGTGAAGATAATCCTTGTGTTAACACATGGATCATGGATGACGATGGAATATCAATTTTGAAAAAAAATTTTGGGTGGAAATAGGAGGTTTGAATTGATCGAACTATCCTCGTCCGCAGCGTGGTTTTTGCGAAAATTTGCATGCTGTAGCCCCAGTGACGTAGCACCAGGCTAGTGATGGGTTGTGTAGTTTCCCAAATTCCAATCTCCGTCGCAGTCGTACTGGGCCGGGGCTGGCCTTGGCAGTGGCCAGTGGGCACCAGGAAAGTGGGGCGCTCCGCTCCGGTCCTGCGCCGCTGGCCACTTGGCATCTCATCCATCAACGGTTAAGCGGCATTTCGTCTGGTACGATATTCTACACCGACAAGCGGACCGCCACGTGGGCACGTGGCTATCGTCCAGGCTTTCCCCCATAAAAGGAAAGCCCAAACCCGTCATTTCCGCTCTTCCTGCCCAAAGGTGCGAATTTGGTAAAATTGCTAAAATAGAACCAGCATGCTCCTCTAAAATCTTTTTCCACCCTTATGTATAAGAAAAAAACCTATAAATATGGTCTCTGACATACTTCAGTTTCAAACCTATAAATATGGTCTCTGACATACTTCAGTTTCAAACACTATATTGATCATTGGTTAGGATACGAAGCATTTTATGTTCTTATCAAGTCTAATTGTTGGACTAAAATGTCCATGTTCACATCATCTATGCCACATGGAAGTGTCTTCTCTCTTTGAAAACAAAAGTGTTTATGTACAATTTTTTTTAAATAATATTTATTTATATCATAAATACATTTTCAATTTTTTTTATATTTTCAATCATCTTTTATATCACACATGTCCTAAATCACAAAACATATTACTCTCTTCCTCTCAATTATTTTGTCATGTTTTAAGAGTTTAACTTTTTAATAATAGTGGTTTGATTGTGATGCCTGTAATTTTCTTTTCAATCTTACGCTTATAAATTCTAAATTTGAATTTGAATGATAATATGTATATGATTAAAGGGAAAGACTATCGCTCCGTTTGGATTAGCTATTTTTGGGGGTGTTTTTGAAAAACTTAGCTGTAGCAGAGTTTTTAGAGTATATTTTTAGAAAATATTTTGAAATATTTTTTATTGGCACTTTATTATGAGATATTTGGTAAAATTTTTAAAAAAATTAAACTAATTTTTAGATTATCTTTTAGAGTACTTTGTTGTAACTTTTATTGAATTTGAAAAACTAGTTTTTGAAAAACACTCCAAAAACAGGAGATCCAAACAAAGCCATATATTAAAAGGAAGGACTAAAAAGTGGTTTGACTTTTTTAACATAACAAACATTTTTTGACATGCCAAAACTATCAAAAACAATCTCTATTGTTGGATATAACAACTCAAGCCGACTGAAGTGTTATAAATATATGTTTTAATTAGTTGGAAAAGTTAATACTATCAAAATGTCAATTTAATAATTGAAGGAGCAAAAGTTGATTTTTGTAATAGTTTGAAGGCTATTGGAGCATTTTGTCCAAAAAAAAAAGAAGGAAGATATCGATAATCTCATTCAAAAAGATTAAAGTTTAATTATATCAATTACAAATTAGTCTGCTTAGCAAAGCACCTCCTCTTATTTATGTCCTTCAAACTATGCGTTAAAGTGGCAAAAACGTAGCATATGTCCTTAGTTTGTGCATTAAAAATGGTAAAAAGAGTAACAATTTGGTCCGAGAAGACAAATTGTTCAAGATCAGACAGAAATCAAATTTTTGCATTTTAAATTCGAGGGAGTAATTTTTCTACTTTAGGATCTGAAGGACTATCTTATAAATTTCGTCATCCGAGAATACAGCCAGCATAGCAGCAGCCAAAGGCAAAGTTGAAAAAATTGGCAACAGCCCCTCCAAGTCCTCCCAAGTCCCTATCTGCAAAGTTGGGACTAACAGGAATGCGCTACCGAACCATTCCATCTTCTCAGCTCCGGCCTCTGTGAGTCCTTCCTTCTCCACTTATCTGGGCTTGCTAATTTTGTTCTGCGTGGAGTCGCCATTTTATTATTAGACAGCTGCAGTATTTTAGATCCACGGTGGGGGTGGGGGTGGTGGTGGGGAGGGCTGCGGTTGGCCGAAAGTCACTGTTCCATTTGGTCGCTGTCTCTGGATTTCTTTTTCAGTTTTGGAATTCAACCCCTCACAGTCTCATTCTCCTCCATTTTCATCTCTTTTTTGAGTAATATATACACATATACGCCTCTCACTCACTTTATTCGACGCGTAAAGGTTCCTTCTCTGTCGCTCTCTCTCTCTCTTACCTCTTCATTATCCCTTTGACAACTTCACATTCACACTTCTCCTCCATTTTCCCGGATGTTCAGAGTTTCTCAGACAACTTTTCCTCCCTACTAAATATTCGAAAAGAAAAGATAAGAAAAACTAACTATTTTTTTCCCAGCATTTTTTTCAAGTTCTAGCAATTTCACCGCTGAAGTGAATTTCACGTTATCCAATTTGCATGCTAGTTTTTCTCAAATGCGGAGGAATCGGCGCTGGCGGTTACGTGGTCAAGTGTGATATTACTTTTGAAAGCCCATGAATTATCTGATGCTTTTAGTGGAGATTTAATTTAATTTCAACGGTTACATTTTTGTTTATTTTTCTGCAAAAAATCGGCATTTTTAAATTTGCAGTTCTGAGCTTCTGGCCAGTCAGTTAGAGAGGAGCCCCTTCTCATCTGAAACCTCAGCTGTCGCTGCCGTTTCTCTGAAAACGACTCAAGGTGAAGGGGCCTCAACGCAATTCATTAATTTTACAGCTCTCTCTCTCTCTCTCTCTCTCTCTCTCTAAAGAAATGAAGAATTAGAAAATATGCTTTACAAGTTTATTTATTTGCACCAGGGTCCACCTACTGCGAGAACACCGAGCCTTTACAGAGCTCTATAAAGAAAAAAACCAGAAAAGGAAAGAGAAGAAACAATTTGTTCCTTGGTATTGAAGCATTGTTGGGTCCACATTAAGCAAAGCTGTGTCACGAATGGGCCATTAGATTTTTGGGGGAAAAAACTTGAGGCCTACGGTTAAGCAAAAGTGCTAATCACAACTAATCCCTCGTAAATAATCCTTTTCACATACTTTGTTAGATTGTCTAATGTTACTTTCTTTAATTAGCTTCTTCTGTTGCAGACAATGATGCAGTTATGAATTCTGGTTGGAGATGGCTGTTGTAATGCTGTTGAAGATGGGACAGCTTTGCTTCAACAGCCTAACTGCCTTACTTCTTTTGGGCAGTTATATGGAACAGTGAAATTTTGTGCATTTAATTTTTTCGATTGTTTGGGGAGTTCGTAACCATGGGTTATTGATTTTTGGTGATCTTGGAGCGAATTTTGGAAAAATTAGCGAGATAAAGAAGGAAGTGGGTTCTTGAGAGATGGGGGCTATTGGAGGAGAAGAGTTGATGAAGTGGGAGAAAATGCAAGGGATGGCAAATGGAAGTGAAGAAAAGATTCTGGTGTTGGTGAGGTTGAGACCTTTGAGCGACAGGGAGATTTTGAGGAATGATGTTTCGGATTGGGAATGTATTAATGAGACCACCATTTTGTACCGGAATAGCCTCCAGGAGCGGTCTGGGCTCCCAACTGCTTATTCATTTGGTAAGACACTGGATTTAGCTGTTCACTTTATAAGTGTCAATCTGAAATTGAAATGGGAATGTGTCTGAGCAGTCTTTCTTAGCTTAAATCCAGATATTGTGGCTCTTTACTGTACATTGTTTTCCATCTTCTTCAAACTTTGGTGTTCTAACCCTGTTTTTCAAGATAAATGCTTGTAATTGGCTCATCAAGGGATCTGATGCAACTTACTGCTGGTTGTTAATTGCAAGTGAATATGGAGTTAGGCTATTAAGCTATACTCTTGACATTTTTGCAATGTATTAACAACAATGATAGTTTGAGGTTTTGATGTTCTGCTGATTTTAACCGTCTGCTTAAGTTGTCTACAATTGCATTAGAAAATTTTCACAAAGTTTTTTAAGTAATTTTTTCCTTAACACCCCCCCCCTCCTCTTTGCTGCATGGATTACTTCTCTGAGAGTAGACAGAGTATTCAGAGGTGATTGTCCGACAAGGAAAGTGTATGATGATGGAACAAAGGAAATTGCTCTTTCGGCTGTTAGTGGTATCAACTGTAAGTATCATAAAGGTTTTATTGTTTGCTTATTGGTGCTGTAATTCACGCATACTTGACAAGCTCATGTTTTTCAATTTCCAAAATATTGTGGTTTAGCAACCATTTTCGCGTATGGGCAAACGAGCAGTGGAAAGACATACACCATGAATGGGATTACCGAGTATACAGTAGCAGATATTTATGATTACATACAAAAGGTAAAATACCAAGTCTGGTGCTGTTATTTTAGCTGTGATTGTCACAATGCATCTTCTACTTTGTCTGGCTATCTGCTTCGAATTATCTTTTGTGCCTTTTTTTCAGCATGAAGAAAGGGCATTTGTTTTAAAGTTTGCTGCAATGGAGATCTATAATGAAGTTGTAAGAGACCTGCTTAGCACAGATAATACTCCACTCAGGCTACTTGATGATCCAGAGGTGAATGCATGTCTCTTCTTGCATCCTGTAGGTTTATGAAATTGTCTAATCATATCAAATTTACAGAGAGGGACCATTATTGAGAGACTCACTGAAGAAACTCTGAGAGACTGGAATCATCTGAAGGAGCTCCTATCAATCTGTGAAGGTTAGGAAAACTTAATATACTGAATTGTCATTTCCATTGCCTATTTAAAAGAGGAAATGATGAGTTATTCAATTATGAATTTGGGGCAGCTCAAAGACAAATTGGCGAGACCTCTTTGAATGAAACAAGCTCTAGATCTCATCAAATACTTAGATTGGTATGCACATACCAGCACTCCCTCTCCTCTGTGAACATTTTTCTTGTGAGAACTGTGTATGGAGGACCCTAAAAATCTTATACACACCTACTTTTCATTTGATTCAGACGATTGAAAGTTCAGCTCGTGAGTTTATAGGGAAGGACAACTCCACCACTCTGGCAGCCAGTGTGGTACTGCTACATAATCTTCCCAAAAAATTTCTATTTCCCTAAGAATTTATGGGAGTAATTTGGTGAGTTTTTTTATAAAATAAGCTTAGTCATTCCAAGTTAATCTGTTTTTATCTGCAGAATTTTGTTGATCTGGCTGGGAGTGAGCGTGCATCTCAGGCATTATCCGTTGGTCAAAGGCTAAAAGAAGGTTGTCACATCAATCGGAGTTTACTTACCCTGGGAACTGTGATTCGTAAGCTAAGGTTGAGTAGTCTTTCTATCTTCCATGACAAATTCAGTTGGCTTCTTGACAATTATCATGTTTGATGGGTTTTTGGTTCTCTAAATCCATATAAACTTTTCCTGGAAAGTGCCTTTTAATTGGTTGGGAGTAACTACAATTGGATGTCCATCTTTAAATTCTCTTCTGTATATTCCGTGCTTCTGATTATTTCTCATACTATATTAGAGCTCAAAAGTTGTCATTTTAAGGTGCTCATTTCTCATTAACTTTGGTGTGTTAATCTAATGCAGCAAGGGAAGACATGGTCACGTCAACTACAGAGATTCTAAGCTAACACGAATACTACAACCCTCTTTGGGTGGGAATGCAAGAACTGCCATCATTTGCACCTTGAGCCCTGCACGAAGCCATGTTGAGCAATCTAGAAATACTCTACTATTTGCTAGTTGTGCTAAGGAAGTTTCCACAAATGCACAAGTCAATGTGGTGATGTCTGACAAGGCCTTGGTGAAGCATTTGCAAAGAGAAGTTGCTAGATTGGAAAGTGAACTAAGCACTCCAGGGTCAATCAATGATCATACAGCATTGCTGAGAAAGAAAGATTTGCAAATCGAAAAGGTTTTGCTGTTTTTTGAAAATTTTTTTATATTATAAGATGCAAAAAAGAATAAATAAAGAAAACAGAGACCAATAAAATGTGAATCTTTTGTTGTAGTCCTAGTTGACATTTGATTCTTGAATAGAATAGAAACACATTTAGGTGAATGATGTATTTGTGTTTCTATAACATCACAGAGACATTTATGATGTCTGTTTATTTCACTTGGAATATATGAGTCATAATATCCCCGACAACTAGTTGATATTTGTAACCCCATCCATAGGTATTTCAGTATTTGTTAGTAAAAGTGCTCTCTCTCTCTCTCTCTCTCTATATATATATATATATGTATGTGTGTGTGTGTGTGTTTGTGTCAGACTTATACTGAGGTTAAGGGCACAAAATGTTGGTCATTGCAATACTTTTCTACAGAGGATTGCTCGTAACATGGTTGTGTACCCTCTGCAGTTGGAAAGAGAGGTGAGGGAGCTCACAAAGCAACTGGATCTTGCACAATCACGGATTGAGGACTTGCAACAAATGGTTGGAAATCAAGCTTCCAGACTATTGGTAATTTCTCCTATTTGTTTTTTATCTTCTAAATGGTAAACAAGGTTTCAGAGTGCCAGCTTGCTATTTTCTGGACTTATGCTTCAGGATATGGAAGAAAAAAAGGCATGTGAAGATGAATGCTTGATATCAGAGTCATCTGGTGAAACTGTTCCTGCTATACGAATATTTAGGGCACCTCGATCTTGTGAAAGAGACAATGCAGGGGAAGAGCTTTCCCACAGACAGATTTCAGAACATAGTCTTGACCGCTCTCCATCCAATGTTGCTTCTACGTTGATGTCAAATGGAAGCAAGTTTCATTGCTCTGATGCTAGTTTGGGGGATGGCGAATTTGTGGCTGGAACTGGAGAGGATTCTGATGAGATCTGCAAGGAAGTTCAATGTATCGAGACAGGTAAGTCTGATGAGGATAACAGATTTGTAACGGTTGACAACACTGAGAATGGAGGGAGGTCTCCAATGCCAAGGGTACCTGGTAATCAAAACAGGGAAGATGGGGAACTCTTATCAACCATTTCTAGACGAGCGAGTGGCATTCAGAATGGCTTCACTTATGGAGCATTGGAGCAAAATATTCAAAGAGTTCAGAAGACCATAGATTCTCTTGGTACTCCTTACCCAGAGGAGCAGTCCCGTTGGGACTCGTCTACTACTGCATCTGGTTCTAGAAGTCTGAAGTTGACCAGAAGCAGGAGTTGTAGAGCTAATCTGATGGTTGGGTCATCTTCACCTGACTCTGAGACAGTACAAGATGGTGAAGCAACCCCACCGGATGGATTGGAGAAAAACTTCCCAGGAAGACCAGAAGGTCTGCGCAGAAAGCACTGGAAGATTCCTCCATTTACCTTTGGTGCAAATGGTGGAAGATTGTCAAGAAGCAACTCACAGTCCTCTAATGGTAGCGCCTTCGTGGATGACCTAAAATCTCAAAACAATGCTGCAGATGAGGATATCCCCAGTGTCAATACTTTTGTTGCTGGACTGAAAGAAATGGCCAAGCATCAGTATGAAAATAAAATGGATGATCAGGTAAGACTGATCATATTTGTTGTTTGTATTGAGCTTGTCTATGAGGTGTCATAATTTTCTATTGTAGTCTCTATTCATCTTATGGGATAACTGCCTGGCTGCCACTTTGCATTACTAATTTGTTATGGTTTTACTTTTGTTTGATATTTTGTAATTTCTAGATAACTTTCCTCCTTTTGTTGTGGAATCTAGATGCTCCCAGTAGAAAATGTTTGATATCAATGACTTTTTTCTTCTTGTCAAATGCTTATGAAAGCAGGTTTCATGCATAGGTTTTTTTTTTTAATTTAATATTGAACATCGTACTATAGGAAATTTCAATGGATGTGTTGTTTGAAACTGTGTGTAAATCTAAAGCAAAAATCTGAATGTCTTGTGCTATCCATGGCGTGAATCTAATAGAGTATAATTTGCGTGCATTTGACTGTAGTTTCTGATAAGTGGGCGTGGTTTGTAGATTCACAGTTTTGTGGTGGGGTATTCAATTTAGTAACTAGTTGTTTCTGGACATGCATTGGTTGTGGGGTGAATTAGTAACTTGAAACTGAGGCCTTTCTCACGATTTTGCCATCCTAACCTGTCGCTTTTCTGTGGAGGATAGGGTCAAGGAACTGATTGTGTGGCTGAAAGTCCAGGAAAGATTCTCAAAGATATTGGGCTCGATCCACTGCTGGAGTCTTCAGGTGATCCTTTGCAATGGCCACTGGAGTTTGAAAGATTACGGGGACTGATATTAGGGCATTGGCAAACTTGCAATGTTTCTTTGGTCCACAGGACATATTTCTTCCTGCTTTTTAGAGGTGAACCAATGGATTCTATTTATATGGAGGTGGAGCTACGAAGGCTCTTCTTCCTGAAGGAAACCTTTTCCAAAGGAAACCCAGTTGAACAAGATGGTCGGACATTAACTTTAGCTTCAAGGTATATCCTCTTTTTCCCCCTCTCCCCACTTTCACGCTAAAGCCAAATGAATTTGATGGCATCTTCAATATCGTAAACTTCATCTCCACCTATGTACAGCCTAAAGGCACTTTTGCGGGAGAGACGAATGCTAAGCAGGCTTGTCAACAAAAGATTGACTAGTGATGAAAGAAATAGAATATATCAGAAATGGGGTATAGGTTTGAACTCAAAGAAAAGGAGATTGCAGCTAGTCCAACGTTTGTGGAGCAACACCGAGGATATTGATCATGTTTCAGAGAGTGCTGCTATCGTTGCGAAGCTGATCAAGTTCTCCCAACAAGGTCAGGCGATCAAGGAGATGTTTGGGCTTAGCTTCACACCTCCACGCTTGAGTCGGAGGTCATTTGGCTGGAAAAATAGCACGGCTTCCCTTGTATGAGCTCTGCAGTGAATCTATATTGTGAAAATACACAGGCGAGTTGTTAGGTTAATTATCTTCACTGGAACTGTGATTTGTTATTGAAGGATTATCCAGACTTTATGATATTTCTTGAAGATTCCATATTAGAGTTTTTTTTTTAATTTGTCCATTTTTCCCTTCTTCATTGGCTTATGTTTTCACAGACATATGTACTTGATGTGTGAAGGGAGCAAGAAAGCCAATTAACAACTGCTAGGAGTAATCCTTTTCTTAAGCATGGCTAAAGACTTGGTTTACTTTATTGGATCGTTTTGGTCAAATTCTCGAAAAAAAGGGAAAAAAGAAAAGTAGGGAATTGTCTTTTTATAAATTTTGAATTCTAATACTCGATATCTATTATATATACTATATGGTTCTTGCTAAAAAGTAAAAGTAAAAGTAAAATCCCTGACCAAAAAATGAATAAATTAAATAAATGTAGTACGTGTTTTGCTAATCCATCCTTCAGATAAAAATGGTTTCTTAAACATTGCATCCATGCATTTGACCTAGGGTGATGTATGTGACAGAAAAGGGAAAAGGAAAAAAGTTAATTGCGCTCAATTCCATTTGTATCTATAAATCCAACAATTAATAGAAAGTTTCAACTAGATTCCAAGCTAAAGATTTTTTTTCTGAAGAGAATAAATAAAATTGTAACTATTTTTTTCTCTTGAAAATGATATATTAACCAAATGGGAAGCACAAAAAGAGAACGCATACTAGTTTAAGAGGCAAAGTGAAAAAAGAGAGCCCACTTACATTATTGTGAGTTTGTGACTAACCTCGATGATATTGACACGACAATAATTTTATAGTTGTAACAAATTTAAATTGAAAAGATTATAATATCATTTGTAATCAAAATGAAGTGATGATTGTTGGTGACAGATTTTTCCCCTTATGTAAAATGTTGTTGTGTAATTTAAAAACAATACTATGACAATCGCATAGATGTTGGTGGTAATTTTCCATAAAATTAAGCTAATTAAAGCCTTTTTTAACAAATAAATGAAAGGGATAATTTCATAAATTTCCTTTGAAGTTTGTGATAATTTCACTGAGCTCTCTAGATATTTCAAAAATTACACTGACCTCTCCTAATTTGACACTTTTGATAACTAAATCTTAGATTTGCCCAAAAATTTAAATGGATACCCTAAAATGCCCTTAGTTTACAAAGTTTATATTATCTTCCTAAACAATTGTAAAATACATTGCAAAAAATATAAAGAAAAAGCATCAAGTTTTCAATACCTATATTTATTATTTAATAAACAATTATTACAATAGTTTTATCACTATGATTGGCTATTGCACATGGTGCTTTACTTGCGATACATATTCCTTCTAAGTTGGACAAGAGAATATTGTCATAATTTTTTTTAGAGTTTGTGAATTTTTTATTTTTTGGAATTATCATAATTTAGTAGTAGTTTTGGATAGTTTCCTTTTAAGTTATTGTTGCTTTTGATACAAAAAAAAAAGATCAACAAAAAAATTGGACCACATGCAAATTTGTCAAAAAAAAAAATCATTACTTCAACATTTGGTAATGATAGTGACTAAAGTCAATATTTATAATTTATAGTTATACAATTTTACTCGCAAAATATAAAAAAGAGGAATAAGAAGAGAAAGGGAAAAGAAAAAATAATTATAAATCCCACTCTTTCTAAATGCATATCAAACAAGGGAGTTTTATTAAAATAGGAAGATTAATTGTCATTTTAGGTGGATAACAGAGGTAGGTGTCATTTCTAAAACTTTGAGGGAGCCTAATGAAATTATTAGAAACCTTAGGGGAGGTGTCTGAAATTATCCCTAAATGAAAAGAAGAAAAATGGAGAAAGGTTTCTTCAACTACAGAAATTTTAACAGAAAAAAAGAAAAAAGAATAAAAGATTGAAGGAAGATCACCAAAACGACGTCGGAGAAACTCCATTGGATCGGATTGACAAAAGGTATAATATCTGGAAGAAAGCAGAGAAAAAGACGAGGAGGAGAGGAGAGGAGAGGAGAGGAGACAGAGAGAGAGAAAGAAATGAGCTTAGGATCAGCATCGTACCTGGCTCGAAGAGCAGCGCAGAAGGAGAGAGTAAGGATCCTCTACAGACGAGCTCTCAAGGACACTCTCAATTGGGCTGTACATCGCCACCTCTTCTATCCTGATGTAAATAATTATTCTCTTCATTTCCTAGGGTTTATTTCCATCAATTCGATCTCAATCTGCATTTCATACTATGTTCAATCGCTGAAGATTTGATTAACCTATCAAAACTCTATCGTTTACATTCTTACAGGCCGATGCTCTTAGGGAGAAATTCGAGGCCAACAAAGATGTGGTATTCTATCTTAGACTTTCTCTTTTTATGTGTCGCAGTCTTTTAGTATTTATTATTATTATTATTATTATTATTATTATTGTATTAACCAAGAGGCTGGTGTTAGTAGTCTGATGAAAAGTAGGATTTTGCTTGGTTGTAACTCATTTGGTTTTATTTGTAGAAGATGAGAATTTAACTAAGTGAAGTTACTTAAGCCATTTCTGAATAGGGGATTTGTTTAACATAATTGTACATTTTTGGGGTTCTAATTAATTATGCGTTTGAGTTGGGTTCTTCCCCAGTGATTGGGTCTTGTGGTATCATTTTATGTATAATGCTTTATGATGGTGAAACTCAATCGATAATCGACTGATTGCTGATTTAGTGAATACTCAAAATGTGACTAATGTGTTCACATTTTGATGTTGTTCCCATCGTTTTAAAATCCTTTAAATTTTAGAGCACAGGAATCTTAACTGTTTGCTGTGGTTTTGTTATCTGTTCTGCTTTTTTAAAGAAATAAGTCATAACCCATTGAAATATGTCGTGGTAGCTGCAGCATGTTGCATTTCGTGGCATTACTTTCCTCATATCATGTTATACCATGAGTCATGTATATCTGGTAACATATTCTATTTGTGGATTATTTGCCGTCTATGAGGGTTAAGTGGAGTTCTGTATGCTATGTGATGTCAAGCTTTTCATTTACTGGTCTTTTAAGCTCTGGTGTGTATTTGTTCCATTGACCATGATCTTTCTTATTGGCTGTAGTAATTGTGTAATACAGTACAGTGTCAGATAGCTTGATCTTCAACAGTGGGTTTGGAGTAATGTAGATGAACTTAAAATTTTAGTGTTTCTTGGATGAAGTCTGCTGTTTGCTCATCCTAATTGATGATATGTGCTCTACAGCCTAATGAGAGTTTGTTATATTGCTTCTGCTACATAGATGAACTGGGTTGGTTAATCAGATTTCTGTACAGAAAGTCATGCTGTGTTTTCTGATTCAGCACATTACATATGATCTTATATTGGATTTTTCTTTTAATTTTTAAATGTCATGCTTTTCCAGCAAGATCTTGAAACTATTGATAGGATGATAGCTGCTGGTGAAGTGACCTACAATAAGTGGCGCCATCCTGATCCTTATGTGGGTAAGTGTTTGCTTGAAGGTTTATTTATTAATATTTATGTTTAACCTTTTCTCTGATTTCATGAAGTATAGAAATTTCTGCCTATAGTTTACTTGCTTTAAGGTCATTAAAGACATAATGTACTCCATCCCCATTTAACTATGAGTTATCTTAATGCAAGAAAATTTAGTCATGTGCAGTGCGATAATGTATAAAAGATAGTCCCTTTTCTCCCTTTTGAGAACTGATTAATCGTATCCCTTCAACCAAGCTATGTTTGCATTATATATTGTGGATCTCTATAAAGTATTCGTATACTTTGCATGACCCAAGTCAATGTGACATCGAAAAAAAGTTGCAAGCATTTTGTAACTCATATCACGGATGTTTTATCTGGTTTCAATCTTGCTTTTGCTCCGCTTGTCTTTCTTGTAAGGCTGAGTCTCCTGAACAAATCAGCTTTTTGAATTTTGGTTTCTGAAAGTATTTCTCATCTTTTGTTTAATGAACAGTTCCATGGGCTCCTGGTGGCTCGAAGTTCCACCGAAATCCGACACCTCCTTCTGGGGTAAGTTGCTTTGATGTCCGTATTGGTTCTTTTCTTGTGACTAATTGAGTGTATGTTTTGTTTTATTCTCTTTGCCCCCCTTTTTATGAACTTAATGGTCCACTCTACTTCAACAGAACAGCCCCTTGGCAATTATGGTTCAAACAGGAATGCAATTAGATTTTTCATTTTCCCTTCTATTCTTGACCTGTTTTAAAGTAGCAAATTATGCATCGCATGTTCTGTTAGCTACTGTCTCTGATGCTGAATTATTTATTCAGTTGTGTGTTATTAGGCAGTTAATTATTGGATGAAAATATTCTCTCTCTATTTTTCAATGGGTTCGCTGGCTTGCAAAAACCAGTTATAAGAGGAGAAACGTGACTGTGTAATACTCTGATGTTAGTATGCTGTACCTATTTTTGTTGGTTATGCTTCTTGTCAACGCTTGACAACCTTTTTTGTTGTATTGCAATAATTTGAACTTTTGGCTGCTTATGCAGATTGAGATATTATATGACTATGGTAGGGAAGACAATGACTAACGCCCGATCTTCCTTCCGCAAAAATAACTGAAGGTTAGGGTCATACTTGTCATTAATCTTTTACATTTATTGCTGCAATGGAGTGGTTACAGTTACAAATCTACTCAAAGCAAATGTTGCATTGACATCATCCTTATTTATGGGATTAAGCAAAATTCATCCTAATCTATGGCATTAAGCAGAATTCGTCCTCAATTATGGCATTAAGCAAAGGTTAATTTCGCTCTTGCTCATGTTCATTGACATGTTTTTGGCACAAACTGTTGTTCTTCTTTGGCAAACATGGTCCGTGCATTCTTATCATTCATAAGTTGACCGAAGGATATAGGGCAATCATTTCTCCTGCACAATATCTGATGTGTATATCACATTCATTGGGAATTCCTAGCAAATTTGTTTTGTTTTGCTGAAAAATTGCTGTTGATGCAGATTAACTGGGCATCAAGGATGTGCAGAAAGAAGGTTCCCAGCCTGTGCATGTTTGTTCATGGCGGTGTTTTGAAAATCTGGAAGACATGCAGTTGGTTAATTTGTATTCTCTGAGCATTTTGACTTGGATTAGACAGTTTCCAGATGATGTGCCAATCTCTCAGAATAGTTGGATTTTGAATTTTGTCCCATTTGCTTGGACCTTCTATCATCCAACACGCTTTTTAAAATAAATCAGGCATTGAATCCTTGACTTCTGCGCATGCATTCTGCTGATTTCAAGTAGTATGTACTGAGTTATAACCGTTCGGTACTTGCACACTTGGCAAAGTGAGCCAATATCAGCTGTCAGTATCTGGTTTAAAATGAGCCGGTAAACCATCCCCAGGTGCTTATGTCTGCCAATTTGTTCCTGTTAATCCATGTACCATTTTGCTCGCTACAGTAGTTAACAGCAAACTAGAGCAACAAGATGAGTAAGTCGACTTATTATGGGTTCTCGTGTAGGTATAACGTCGGGTAGGAAAACAAAGGCAAGAAAAAAAAGCTACTTTTATCAAATATGACGGACAAATTAATGCACGATCACAATAACGCAGCTCCAGGAGGGCCTATTTTCCAAACCTAAAAACTTCATCAGCACTGCAATATCATAAACGATTGAGAAACCTAGTTCGCGTTAACCCTTGTCCTTCCCAAGAAAGCAAAGGAAATGAAGCTGAATAGAGGTTTGCCATTGTCGCGTCCAATTTCTGGTTAATAGGCTATCCCTTAAAATCAAGGAATAAACATGGAAGGAATGACATTGATTGAATTTCTTAATGACGAGCTTAAGCAATACAATTTTTGCGTGAAAGCTTCTGTGGCATTTTAGGTTTGCTAGGAAAATGATGTTTATTTGGTAAGGGCAAAGGACATATGAAGCGTACTTTATCATTGCAAGTGGTGCGCTGTTTGTAATCGCAAGATAGATTTTAGCTTCAAGACCGAGCAAATAGAGCAACTAAAACCCAAGTTAGCCTATGAAAGTCTTTTATTGACATATTTGTGTTGGAAGAGAGAAATAAAGGCCTACAAACAAAAAGCACACAGAAGGCTACATCCTTCGCATCTCTCAATTCCTCACTCTCCTCACACCGAAAACCAGCATGCCAGGCAACCCTCCTACCTCAGAATATTCGCTCGAGGGAGTTCCCCATTGACCTGATTGACGTTGTAAAATACCATTCAAGAGGTTCAAACATATAATCCTTCGTTCTATATTTTCTCATACAGGCTTTTAATTCCTGGACTTGGCCGGCCTCAGAATATCTGTACACCTATTATCATAGTTTAAGATAGAAAGCCTGCAGTAGTCATAGTCAATACTGCTATTACATGACCAGGACTAGCATTCAAAACAGCTGCATTAATGTATAACAGACCCATCATATCTTGCTTATTAATCAGTTTCTAAAAACTGAAACGATGAAATTCGATGATCTTTTCTTGCAAATCCTACAAAGAAATTAGGAAAGTTTGTAACTGTGTATCTGTGGATTATCTACATCAATTCCAGAGAGTAGGTTATCTACGTCAGGTGGAATCAAGGAGCAATCCCCAAAATTAGACCAATTCCTATCAAATATTCATTCAACCGTAAGTTCAAGTGAATGGTGAAGTCATACACACAGGAAAAAACATTAGAAAGTTGCAAAATCAAAATGAAGAATTACCTGGTGATACCAAGTCTCTTTAGCTCCCACTTATTAAGTTATTTTCAACACATCCCCCGGATTCCACACTAATTGTAAGAGAGAGATTTCATACTAATACTCAAAAGAGAACAGATAAGCATTCACGGGCTCTCAACAGATTTTGAGCACTAGAGAATGTCACAAGGACAGGCCAGTTGTCAACATTTTGGAAAGGATTCATGCCTTAGTCACTTGATAATTTACAGCCTGCATCTTTTATTGCAACTTATCCAAAAGGAATTGAAGTTCTATTCACTATAAGAAACAAGAATTACAGCCCAATGCCAAAAAGGACACATTACATACCAGTAGATGCCTGGTACATTGTACGCCTAAACATGGATTTACCAACTTCAGCTCCATCCAGTGGAAAAGCAAGAGCAATGGCTCTTAATATGACCAATACAGGATAACTTCAAAAACCGGCTAGTTCATATACATCCTGAACAAAAGTTAATCAAGTTTCCATCTCCCTCTTGGTCTGTGTGTTTACCCATACGAGCACGAGCATACTCCGACTAATGGCAGATTGTCAATGTGACTTCTACAAACTGCGTAGCTTAAGGATAGCCAACAGGCCAAATATACTGCGTAGCTTAATCATAGTCAACAGGGAAAACTAAGAATGCTTAACACCTTGTGTTATAGTTCATAACCAGATGAGGATAACAGCTTTCTACGAGAAAACGAACGCTCGCAAAAGCAACACTTCGATCCAGTAAATAAACCATAAATCACCATTATTGCATAAAGCAAAAAATACCCGATATTCTGATGTACGCATAATATCCCATAGAAAATGTACACATTTCCCTCCAAACGGAAATACCAAATTTGTATTACTTTTTTTTCCCCACAAAATACAGCAGAAAACTGCTATATCTAACCCCGGCTTTAATTATTTAATATTGCAAAATCAGATGAGCTTGAAAGGAAGAGGCCAAGGGGTAGACCTGGGGACCTCAACCCTATCCTTGATGCGTTCGATTTTTTTCTCTCTCTTGGGTCTGGCGTTGCCATATGATCCCTTGAATATCTTCCCTTTCTTCGTCCTCTTGTCCCCTCGGCCACACAGAATCGGTGATGATGTCATTGATGAAGACGATAACGATGACAACGACGATGAAGATGACGATGGTGAAAATGACAGGCGTTGCTCGGTTGCCTTCAGCATCCTCCTCGCTGCGGAGCCGCACCACTGTATCATCGCCATTTTCAGATTTCGTAAACCCTAAAACCCAAAATGACCAGATTTTACTAGCTCTGCGTTGGCTATTTGCAAAATTATCATAGGAGGATCCATATTTTAGATTTATTAAAAACCAAACCCACTATTGTTGGGTATTGTTTTTTTTACCCCGTACACTTTAACATATTACAGAGTTTTTTTTTATAATTATAATTAGTACAAAGTTTGTACATAAGAATTAAGAATTATAGCTTTCTCTTGACTTTAAAATTTTATTTTTTTTCCTGTTTTTCCCATGGGCCAAGTCAGAAAATATTAGCTAGAAACTCTCTTCAACTTAAAGTAAAAAAATTAGATAGTAGGTCAAATATTCGATTTTATCATTTGATACAATATAGTAGCATCGGCTTGCAAATAGAATGATGCAACTTTGAATTTGAAACAAAGTTATGACATACAACAATAAAATGTATCTAAAAAGTTTAAGTAGGTATTTAAAAAATCACTAAATTTATTTAAATAACCTGATGTAATTATTCAATAGAATTTAATGCTTAGAATCATTTTGGTTTAAAAATAATTTAAAAATGTTATAAGTTCCACATCAATAGGTTCTTTTAGAAATGGAAGTAACACAGCAACTTTGCAACATTTGGGAAATCAAGCATGTTATTGTTTTAGCAAAAACATTAGAGTCTTGACTTATGAAAGGTCTCATGTACCCCTAGACTTGTAACTTTGTAATGGGTCATAGATTTAAGAAATAGGGGCTTGCATTTCCATCAGCTAATAATAACAAATGAATAAATACAATTTTATTTAACTACAATGATAGTAGAAAATGAGGTTAAACTAGTGCTCAGCCACTACTTCTTCTTGAAGTTCTTTATTCGTTCGATCTAACTTTCTTAATGAAATTTTGAACTATTGTGCAAGTCCCATCCATCCTTTAAATCTTTTGTTTGAATTATCATTTTTTTCAAAATTTTTTTATATTTTCTGTAAACGCATTTTTTAATTACCTTTTTACTTCACATATATCAAATTATTACAATACATTTTTCTTAAAAAAAAAAACTCCGAAAATAGAAATCCAAAAGGGCTTGCCTTTTTCCGTAAACATATTTAAAATATGGAATAATTTCATAAACCTCCCTTGAGGTTTCTAGTAATTTCAAATAGCTACCCTCACATTTTGAAAATTACACATACCTCCCCTAGAACATAGGTTTGGGTTTTACCTTGATGATATAAGACCAAAAAAGTATATGAATGTCCAAAATTGCCCTCATCTAAATTTCCTTAGTATGAATAATCATTAAAAATTTTTAAAAGTCAAGAATACACTTGTATACTACCAAAATTATGAGTTTTATTGCTTAGTCAATGTCTTGATAGTTTCCATCCCCACGATTTTCTACATCCACTCAAAGTTTCAAACTCTTATCACTTCTTTTTCTTTTTCCGAACAAACTCTTTGTCTTAGATGCCAAAATGCACCGTCGTAATTCTTGCCTTCACAATCTTTACCTTTCTATAGGTTTCTTCCATATATTGTCTACCAAATCGTTAGTCATAAAACTCACAATCCTTACATTTTGCATACTCAAATGGCCAAGCGCTCAGTTACCAAAATGCTTCTAACCTCTGCACTCAACATTTGGGTTGGTCATCCTAAATTAGCCCACATTTTTTTTCTCTGAATTGACACAATTTTATTGAGAACAAGTTTGATGTCTATTAAGAGGAACTAGGAAAAACATCAACAAAGTGCAAGTTTGGAGTAGTAGTTTTAGTACAATCTATCAAATTATATTTTCTCGTAATTCAGTAGTTTTTTTGTGCTCAATGATATGAACAATTGGGTTGTTGGCAGTGATGATTTCTTCCATCATCATCAACAGCAGTAGCATGACAATAAGCTTAGTGAGGTAAAGGCTTTTAATGGGTTTTCTATGTGAAATGGATTTTTTGTGTGAAAATTTTAGATTTCTATTCTATTTCAATTCACAAATAGAATTACCAAGGTTTTAATAAGTAGAGTGGCAAAATAAAAAAGAGTTATAAGTTTTGGATTAGCATTTAGGAGATCAAGAATTCAAAAGACACTTTGAGAAAGGTGATAGGGATGGCGATGGTATGATAATGATAAAGAAGGAGACATCTACCTTGGTTAGTATATTTGAGTGATAGAAGGTTGCAATTTAATGGTCACAATATATAACCTAATAAAGAAGAATTGTTTTCCTTTTTTCTGTTATCTTTTCCCTTTTTTTTATCAATGGCTTGTCTTTTGAAAAATTATGAAGGTTATTATAGTCATTGTCTATCATTAAGGGAGGTAAGTGTAATATTGAAAACTTTAAGGGAGCTCAGTGAAATCACTAGAAACCTCAGGGGAGGTTTCTGAAATTATCCCTTAAAATATTTAAGGTGATGGATATGTGGGGAGTGGGGACGCATCATTTATAAGTCGGTGGCTCAAAATAAAACACGACAGCGGACGCCCAAGAAAACAAAACGACTTACCACGAGCAAGAAAATATAGAGGATTGGAGACATCCTTCGATTCTCTTGTCAGTTTGATAACTACATATCAAATTTGAGAGCTCAGGAGGAATGGAAACCCGTGGAGCTATTGCTGCTGCTGCTGCATTCACCTGGTCAAACTCCATTTCTTCCGCCCATCATCTTTCCCCGCAGCCCTTCTCTGTCAGTTCCATTTTTACCTTCTGCACGTTGTCGTTCATCTCAATTGATGAATAATCTCTTTTGTGCTCTATTGCATGGTACTGACAGCAGCCCATTCCTTGCTTGGAATGTATTCTTGGATAATTTGTGTAGGCCTATGGGTGTAGGACTCCAAAAATTCGGTGCCTGCATGACTCTGCTCCATCTCAAAAAAGGGTACTTATTGCCAAGCCATAAGATCTTCACATTATTTTTCTTACATTTGCAGAACTCCAAAATGTAAGTTGAATGTGATGCTTGACCAGCTAAATTACTAGTACTGCTGCAACCTTTTAGTTATTGCTGCAATTTTACCACCCAAACTGCAAAATAAAGAAAGGAACGAGAAATGGTTTTTATGACTGTGATTCTTAGAAGTTGTCGTCTACTTTATTGTGTGAATTCATATATCATATCGAGTTGGAGCTGCATTTAAGTTCTGCCCCCACTGAATTGATAACATTCTGTGATAGCCAAGTAAGGAATTGGAGTGGCTAAATAGGTATGTGTAATTGAAACAGTTCGGGGCATGGTACGGTGTAGTAAAATTATTTGGATTGGGTGATTTACTCATTTAACTTTGGGCAGGCAGATCAAATGATCGTTTCTGTGACTGGGGCAACAGGGTTCATTGGTAAAAGACTGGTCCAAAGGTTACATTCAGGTAGCTTCAAACTAGCCAGAACGATGTAATCGATTTTACAGATATCTACCCCTGAAAATCTGAAAATATATTTTGAAATCATCAACTTGGTATTAACAGTATAAACCTTAACATGATGACTCACCTTCCTGCCTCATTACTTTTGAATGTAGATAGCCATTATGTTCGTGTCTTGACGAGATCTAAATCCAATGCGCAAGCAATTTTCCCCGGTAAGAAGGTAATGATTACCTAAAATATGTGTTATAGTCTAAGCAATGTAATTGCTTTCTTGGTTGTTAAGGTAGCTAATAAGTACGAGGACAAATGGTTACAAGAATAATGGAATGGAACTCTTTGGTTGATTCTTTCTTCTTCCTCTCCTCTCTTGGTCATTTCTTTGCTTTGCATATATTTTTTATTTTCCTGTTTTTTTTCTCTGACCTTCTGATAACCTTAATATTTAGCCAAGCAATTTCCTGGAATTGTATTTGCTGAGGAGTCTGAGTGGAAAGATTGCATTCGGGGCTCAACAGCTGTGGTAAATTTGGCTGGAATGCCCATTAGTACGAGATGGTCTCCAGAGGTGCAGTTCTTATTTTCTAACTAATCTTATGAATTTTTCAAATGTCTCACATCACAAATATTCAATTACACAATTTGATATTTGGAGAATAGTGTGTAGAATTCCAGATGTAACATGCATGCAAGTATAATTAATAGAATAAAATCTGTCCATGCTCTTCAAATTCTAGCTTCATTAATTTGTTAACCTGAGTAGTCTTAATGGTGATATTTATTGATCTGTGTGTGAAAGTTTGGTTATGGTGTCTACAATGGAGAATTCTAGCTGTCTTAATGTCTGCATTGGATGAGCATCAGCTAAAGTTCTTCATTTGGTTACTTTTGCTGGCTAGTTGTGAATGGGAATCTTTTTGTTAATACTATGTACTTCTTGTTATTGGTTTTTGTTTCTTAGCACCTTCTCAGCATTGATCTACAAATTGGTAAACCAAATATATTAAGATCCTACCGTTATGCAGGGATTTGTTAGGTACAATTTGTGGAGTAAATATGTGATTTAAATTGGGTGATCATACACCTATATGCCTTTAACATACATCACCTCCATATTTGAATGTGAATAAATTCCTAATTTGGGACCTCTAGTATATTCTGGACCTGTTCTTTCCTGTTTATTTCAACTTTCTTTTTCAGGGCCGTCAACGTGTACATTAAATTCTCAGTATGTGGTAACGTGTTCTCTTAACATGATACTGCAGATCAAGAAAGAGATCAAGCAAAGCAGGATTAGAGTCACCTCAAAGGTTTTCTTATGCCTTGAGTCAATTAACTTCTTTAGAGTCACCTCAAAGGTTTTCTGATCCCTGCCTTTGTTGAGCTTGAGTATATGAACATTTTCTGCAGGTTGTAGATTTGATAAATGATTCAACAAGTGATGTTCGCCCTGAAGTTCTGATTAGTGCAACTGCTGTTGGTTTTTATGGTATTAGTCCAATTTCTACTCTGTGCTGAAAGCACTTGTCTATCAGAAAAGGAAGTGTAATTGTGCTCAGCTTCATTTTGAAAGCTTGCATATTACTGAAGAATATATTATGTCACCATTTTTGTCTGATTCCTTACTTTTAACGTAGAAACTGTTGTACTGAGGAAATTGGGCGTATATGTACCTAAAATGTGCTGCTTGTTCCATTTTCACTTTGACTTATTTTAATACTCAGGGACCAGTGAGACTCAAGTTTTTGATGAAAAGAGTCCATCAGGGAATGATTATTTGGCTGAGGTAAAACTTTGATTATGTTGCCGATGAACAAAGGCTGGTGAATGATAATAATTTCTACTCTTGTGGTGGACTGTTTGACCTTAATAATTATGTTACCCATCAACAGATTTTTGTCTAATCTGGCACCTTCTTTCCTGATATTCAATGTGCATCCCAGGTTTGTAGAGAATGGGAAGGAACTGCCCTCAAAGTCCAAAAAGATGTCAGGCTAGCCTTGATTCGCATTGGAGTTGTCCTTGGGAAAGATGGTGGTGCTTTGGGTAGGATTTCATGCTGTGAATTATTTGTCTAAGTTGTACATTCTGAAGCTCCTATACTGCTTCTAAGTCAATCAACCTGTTTTCTAGTATATTGATTGGTCCGTGTCATATTACCTGAATCTGGTATTCATTGCTATGTTTGTTACTTTGTACTTGCATATGATTATTTAGCTCATAAATGGTGACATCTATGCAAAACATTTATAGAACATTAAAAAACCAGGTATCCGATTAAATGTAAGCGTGTCATAGGTTGCATTGTAGATCTGTAAATAGCCCAATTAGAGCGATTGTGACATAATTGCAAGATGAAGTTGGTTTGCACATCTTTGTTTATCTTCAGATTTTACTTGTGGAAATGTGTTTATAGGTGTAGCAAGTTCAACCAGATAACATGTCTACTGTCATGATTCTGTTTGTAATTGAAGTTAATTGATGCTGATCATTACAAGCATTTTTATTTGCACGGTCCCTGCAGCTAAAATGATCCCCCTTTTTATGATGTTTGCTGGTGGACCTCTGGGCTCTGGAAGACAATGGTACTGCACTTTTACTTTAGTACTCAAAAGAACTCCCTTAGCTCTCTCTGTTTCCTGTGTAGTAAATGGTTATTAGCTCTCCGCAAGCAAGGAATTGAGACAATTTACATTGAAATGTTTTAAATGATAGTTCAACTTGGAACTATTCCATAAATTACACTAAGAATAAGAAGGGCAAAGTTTCCTTTTTTAAGCACCAGGCTTTAATGAATGGTACCTTCAAGACCTCAAGGGTCAAGGTGGAATTTTCCTTGATCATATGCTAAGATTGTTTACTATTATGGTTTTTTAAATTGTTTTTCTTTTATGTTCTGCATTAGCTTAATACATTTTTGTGTTGCCTTTTTCTGTAGGTTTTCATGGATTCATGTGGATGATCTAGTTAATCTGATATGTGAAGCTTTATCCAACCCATCTTACAAAGGCAAATCTCTTCTGACTTACCCCA
The DNA here is from genome assembly GCF_003713205.1 of Coffea eugenioides. Lineage (NCBI taxonomy): Eukaryota > Viridiplantae > Streptophyta > Magnoliopsida > Gentianales > Rubiaceae > Coffea > Coffea eugenioides. The sequence continues at coordinate 17,875,908 of NC_040036.1, forward strand.
TATAGAGTTCTGGTGAAAATTTTGTTTATGTGCTCATGAAAATTAGATTGTCAATATTTGTAAAAAAGGAAATCTAGATGGCCAGTTTGATAGTCATTAACTTCTTTGACTCATGATACCTTTTGGAGATAAAATTGAGATACCTCTTTCTACCATATGACACAGTGAACAGTAATTAAGGATGAATGTTGTATAGATTAACAATTCTTTCCTATCATCCTTCCTTGCAGTTCTGAAATCGGAAAGCTTAATTTGGCCTTATGTAATCAGTTAATGAACACCGTCTTATTTCCACCTGTATAGAATACATCACCTGCCTATAGTGCTCCAGTTTTGTTTGAGAGTCAAGTATCTGCATTTTTCAACATACTTCCAATATTTAGATCGTCTTAAGTTGGTGTTCGTATAATGATTCTAAATTTCTAACATTGGACAGCTGATTGGTTGGTGTTACAGGGGTCATCAATGGCACTGCACCAAATCCTGTCAGGCTGGGGGAGATGTGTGAACAACTGGGATCTGTTTTAAGCCGGCCTTCATGGTTGCCAGTGCCAGATATTGCACTAAAGGCGGTTCTTGGAGAAGGTGCTTCAGTGGTAAGATCCCCTGCCTCCTGACTCTTAAAATTATGCCCTTCCCTCTTTAGTCACTAAGAAAGGTAACGTGGTTATCCTAGGTTTTGGAAGGACAGAAGGTGCTTCCCGCTAGAGCAGAGGAACTAGGTTTTCCGTTCAAGTATCGTTATGTGAAAGACGCACTGAAAGCCATAATGCCATGACTACGCTGAAGCATGATATGCTGCTGGACAACGCATAATCAACACCTTCAATTTTTTTCATTTGTTAGGCCGGGAACTGAGGTAAGTTCTCAGGTCTAGTTCTTAAGGTTGCGAGCTACCTCAACTGAGAAAAGCTTAATACATCACAGAGAGAAGTATCTCCTTCTTCACTTTTTCCTTTGAACTGTTGTCTCCTTGATGAAGCTCTGCTGAATTACTTTGCTAAAAATTACGTGGACTTGTGTTAGTCACTCTTTAGATCCCAAATCACACGTACAAGAAAAAAATGTAGAAGATACAGAAGAGGAAAAGGTTCAAATTTTGTCATGGCTCTGCAAAACCCGGAAATTACCCACAGTCTGTTTTTGGATACAAAAATAAAATTGGTAGTCTTCGAATGGTACAAACAAATCTATACATACATGATTACACACACTGACACACACATGTAAAAGCTCTACCAGTTGGTTGCTTAATTGAGGCTTACTCATTTACCTTTCAACTTTGCTTCCAACTAACCACTTGAAACAACTTTTATCTCTTCATTTGAATTGTTTGCTTTTCCGACTATATAAAGTGACTTAGTTTGATAAACATATATGGAGAAATCGGGCATTCATATATAAAATAACTTACTTTGATAAACATCTATGAGTAATTGGATATTAATACATAAACTAATTTAAAACAATCACAGAGATGATTATTCACTAAACTTATATTTTTAACTCTAAAAAATTTTAAAATATTAAAATTTGACACAGATAAATTTTTTAAAATGCATAAACATTACTAGATGTAGCCAATATCATGACCATTTATTAAGTATAGTATGAATTTCATTTATAAATTTCTTCCACACCTGGTAAACTTTCATTTCAAAATCTCAAAGACCATTAATTGCTTTTTTTATTTTGGGTTACAAAAAAGCACGAAATATAAAGAGACGTATATCTTTGTGTAACATCGTGTATCTATTTTCCTTCTATAAAAGACCAAATTACTGTGATCATACGAGCATGGAAAGTCAATGGTGGGGGCAGGGCTGGGAAACAGAGCTAAAGAGTAAGGCGGGAGCTGAGGGAGTTTTCTGATGACGATCCCTATTCAAAATTCATATATCATCCTCTTATGTTTGAATTAAGTGCCAAAGTATCATGAATCATACTGCAATTAGAAATCAAAATGACCAAAATATATAAATTTAATACAGATTTTGCATGGGATTTAGCATTTTTTTTATATAATTCTCTCATAGTTTTTAAAATTTATACACAATTCCTTCATAATTAATAAATAATTTGCATGTTGACATTGAGGGTTTTTTTTTTTGACATTTTAGTTATTTTCGTTATGTCTGGAAAGTTTCGTAATTTTGACACTTTATTCTATAGTATGAAGTGGACATATACGTGAAAAAAAAAGTCACAAGAGGTAAAATGTAATTTACCAAAAAAAAAAAAAAGTAAAAAGAGAAACTGATTCCTTCATCACCCCTTTTGGATAATCTCAGCAATTTAAGGTAATTTTATTTCGCTGACTTTTTTCTTTACGAGTTGATATTTTTAACCTCCACTGATCTTTACAGATGGTAAAATACATTATTTGAAAGCTTAAGGGTGGTAAAGTGCAATAAGCTCGTCATCCAAACTAAATTATAATGTATGCGGATAAATTTTTGTAAATAATTTGTCTTGCCATCCAAACACGCTGGCACCTCTATTTCATTTTTCTACATGTTTATGGTTCTCATGAAAATGGTTCCATAAATATACTTTAAAGAATTTCCAAGCATTCCTACAACGACTAATCTTCATTTTCATAGCGTTCTTCTAGACTAGGACATGTATACGTTTTCTACCCATCTTAATTTGTTGAATCTTGTATAGGAAAGCAATTAATTAACCTTTCTTGATCTCCCATTTTCTCATCCTCACAAGAATCAATTTTCGAAGGAAAAAGAAAAAGAAATTCTAGGAATGACGCATTTAATGCCACGCACACAATTCTCCAAAGCTCAATTGTGTGTGTTGCAAGGGAAGATAAGAAATATAGAACATTGCCAATTAGCTATTAGCACCACTCTCACATGAGAAATTACGCATTTAACGCCTTTGGCCTTTCACTTGTTCTTCCTTCGCTACTAAAACGCAAAACGAGAGGTGGATGACAATAAAAGAGGAACAGGTTGTTGCCCCAAACCACAATCCACGCCCGCAGGGCATATACCACTCGATACTGCGTATCAACTCAAGTGAATATCTTGACTTGTACTTAGAGATTGAATGCAGAGAGAGACTTAGTCTTGCAGATTAAAACATCGAAGCTTTACAGATATTTCTTTAACAAATTAAGTTCTACTTCCCATTATACTTAAAAATATTAACCTGGAAGTCAATGATACTACAATAATTCGGTTGAATATGTTGAGTTTGAGTTCTAACCCAGATTGAGAGTTGATTTAACAATAAATTGAAGGCCCTCAATCAAGAACCACACAAGTTAAAGACCTTGAGCAGTATGACATTATCCCTTCAGTGAATATTTCTTCCCTGTGAAAGCCTGGAACTTTGGCTCTTCTTTCTTTTCAGGTTCTTCTGGTTTAGTCTCTTTCGAAGGTTCCTACAGAAAGAGACGTCAATGGTTGGAATCACATGAACATATGCTCAGCTTCAGGTTATACATGAGAGAGAGACAGACAGACAGACAGACCTTTTGTGTTTCGCGTGTACGGTTTTGGTTTGAGCCAAAGACGAGCTTTCCCTGAGACTGTCGACTAGCACCCTGTGAACTTGAACCTGAAGAAGGCTGTGCGCCACCAGAGACCTCAGGTCGCTTATCATTGGAACCGGACGAAGAAGCTGGTGAAGGTTGGTATTTCATGGGTTTCCCATCTAAGCGTCTTCCAACACCACTAAATGGGTTAAATTTTGGTTGTGCATTTTCTGAAGCCTCTGGACCTTCATGAATGACAACAAAGTTAATCAACAGCGTTTCATCCCAATTCAGGATTCTTATACCCAAAGAAAAATCAGCAACAGTCCATAAGATAATTAGTTTTGGAAGGTGCGCCAAGGAACACTAATCAAAAGTCCAACAAAAATTTTATTATGAACACAGTAATATGAAAAGACAGGAGGATTAATCTTTCCTACACTGTCAGCGTTGGATGAATGACAACTATATAAAATTTGAATTTGAAATTTAACTTTTGCACACATATCATGAATCAAATGGTGATAGTGTATACACTGTCAGTGTATATAAGATTTACTCTTTCTTGAATAGCCTCACTTATAAGCTTTTCTTGAGTGTTATTATTTTACTCTACTGCCCCATATTGTTCAACAAGCTATCTTCATATTAAATGCTGCAGATTTTATACAGATCTAGATGAGAGATTCACATTAAGAATATAGAAACATAAGATCTCAGTGTCAAACAGAAGAAAATCTAACACTAATAATTTTTTTTTTCCAAGGAACACGATATGCTAATTAAAAGGCATAAAATTTGTGTCTTCCTAAAGGCCCCTTACCAATTGACCTTACCATTACTACTGGTTATCAGCTAGTGCAAGTTCTGAAGGAGCTCATTAGACAGAGCACTTTATACTAAGTTAACACAGATGGTCACTTAAGTCTCGTGCTCTGATAAGAGAAATGCTATATATCCAACTTTAATGGTAATGTAAAAGAAAAAAAAAAAGCACGGAAAAAATTACACCTCCTAATGCGTTGCTTGATGCAGGAGAAGGGGTGGGTTTTTCAGGTTCCTTGTAATCCAGTGGAGGAGCAAAGTCCACTTCACAGTCCGTTTCAATAATGCTTATGGCATTAGAGGGTTTTGTCTCTATAATATCAATGTAGTACTTCTTGTTGTTGTAGGCCACCATAATACTGTCACCCGTTGTTAAGCAGGAAAAGTTTCTTAGTGTTGTCTCCAAGCTGCACCAGCAAAAACAAAAGTCAAACATGGACCTCTACCACCCTAAATCCATATCAAATCCACTACTTATTTATCAAATATTCTGCAAATGACGATCAATAAAATGGAAAATCTCAAGATTTCGACAAACCAGCTGCCATCCTGAAGACAACTTCTCCAACTCCAAGAAAAGTACATCAATGGTCAAAAGTAGGTAGTGATCATGCAGAATGTTCTATTAAATTCTAGAAAAAACTTCCAGATGAAAATGAGGAAAAGGCAGCGACTAGTTCAGAACAGCTATAGCCATTTAAACAATGAAGACAATGCGAAGCCGTGCTGCAGAAATTAAATTGCATTATGTAATCCTCTAAGATAACAAACTGATAAATTCTCTAAGGGGAAGCACCTTGGTTTCTAAACTGATTTGGAGGCAGTCTGCAATATTAAGGGCCACATGATCCAGGAAAAACACCAAAAGCACCAAGTCCTGAATTATGTTTCATGCAGCTTTTTCCAATAAATGAAAATAATGCTTACAAATGAAGCAGGAGACAGCAAAACAAGTTGGAATTTCTAAAACTGGGCAAGACCTTGTGTTTGCCAATGGTTAACTCATATATACGCCTAAACAGAATTCATGAATGCTTGAGTGCCAAAACACCATCCATTAATGCACCCCCCCCCCTGCGGGCCCCCCCTCCTCTGATAAGCATCAAAGAAAGCATTTGCAAGAGTTGACAAGACAGGCAAGAACCATAAAATTTATTCCGAAACTGCATGACTGTACATCACCAAGCATACTAGAATCAGTCTGTGAAAGAAAATATCATAATCTGACCTACACCATAATGAAACATTACGTAGTAGAGAAGAAACAACAAAGATACTTTAGCAAACTTACATGGCTTTGGGGTTGGAAATTTCCAAGAAGTCCTTAGTGTGTGGTTGCAACTTAACATATGTACCCTTAGGAAGAGTCACATTTTTCACACGTACAATATCTCCTTCTTGTAACAACAAATTCTCCATCATCTACATGAATAATTTGCATTAAATGATGGCTGTACCAATTCAAATGACATATATGCTAGAAGACTTCATGATGCATACCCAATATGGCATATATATCATGCCCTCTTCTGCAATGAACTCTAGAACCCCACAATGAGATACCCGCTCTGTTGCAGCATTTCGAAGCTCAAACAACATTGGATAATCAATATGAAGAGATGCTGCATAGGCAAAGCCATATATTTTCAATGCCAATTGCTAGGAAAGACGTGAAATATTGGCACAAGATGACTGGAAAAAAATTAAAGCTACTAACCGAGACGGTCAAGAGCTGAAGGAGGCATTATAACTGTCAAAGCATTACAAACAAGGAAGAATAAGATCACGCAGCAACCATAACAATGAACACCATCAAAGCTCAAAGAGAAAATATAACTTACTTTTATCACCATTTTCTATCTGTGGCTGCATGATTAAGAGGGGAATAATAGCATCAGAGATAATAAGTCAAGGGCAAACTAACAGAAGGAAGATACTTTAAAAGAATGGTGTTGGTGTACAAGTTGACGTGCTACCATGAAGAGCGCATAACCCAGAAATACAATAAAGAAATTCAAAAATCTTCTAAACAAAAAAAAAGGCAAAATTCAGAAAGTTAAATGTGTCTGATTTCAAAGGTTCAAACAAAAAGTATCCATTTCTAAAGACAAAGAAAACAATAACAGTAGGATTCAACATTACTTTTGTCGATTTCAAAATGACTGAAGAAATTGTGTTGACCCAAGCTCAGATTCCAATAATATTATACTAGATGACACAAACAAATCTATTTGCTAACAAATGCCTCCAACCTTATCGATAAAAGATGCAGGGTAGCATCGATACGTTTGCTCGAATGATGTTCCATGATACCCATACCCGTCAAAGAACTGCACAATCCAAACCAATGCAATGAGAACAGTAACAACAGTAAAATAACTAAAAGAAATAACAACAATAATGACAATATAACTCTTGATGGCTTTGAAAAAACCAAGTCCTGTTTGAAAAAGCAAATGGCATGGATGACATGTTAGGCAAGTGATGTTAGATTACAATTTTCTTTTTCTACCTCTTTTTCGACTAAAACAAAAGGCAATCAAGTCCAGGTCAATAGGAATGGAGTTACATTCTTAATTATGTACCATTGGCCAGTTCCCATATGCAATCTGAAATTCCCCACTACTTACAACAGCTAAGCATGATGGGAAACAAGAAGTTCACTACCAACCATGTGGTCGAGAAAGGTCATATTATCTTAGAATGGAACAACTCCATTCAGGTTAGACTTCATAAAATTACAGCTATATTGAAAGGGCAAAAAAGAAGAAAAGTCTATGACAAGATACTACCAAAGAATGACACAATTTTCAACATGATGCATGTAAAAATGAGAAAGAGCTATAATTATTTTTCAAAGGAAATCTCTTCTGTTTCCTTGCATTATTAAATGGTGTTTTAAGAATACAAAGCAATCCAACTATGATCCTATTTGGAAATGAAAATTGGCGTCCAAGACTAAACAACTCTAGCTTACTGTCACAAAAGTGTTCCAACAAGCACAATTGAGAAAGCAGGTCTAGAAAACAGGTGCTACAACAGCCCCACATTGGCAGGAGCAAGGACGACCTAGGTGAGGTATGTTTCCCTGATGAAAGGATTGGTTATAGTCAAAGGCAATTCAAGGCTTGTTATTTTTCAACTTTACTCCAGCTACTGGCTTATCCAAACCACTCGTGCTATTAGTTATGCATCAACTCCCCCCCCCCCCCCAAAACAAAAAAAAAAAAAAAAAACCCAAAAAAAAAGTGAGCTACTTCAAAAACACTTTCACTATGATTGGTAATTTCATTTACTGTATGCAGTCAGCGCAATCAATCCTCACAATTTTAGTCAGGCAATTCCAAGAAAGTCTCTTCTTTTTTCAGTTCCGCAAGCACATTCTAATTGAAGAATCACGAAACTCAACTACAACTTCAAATTGAAAAACTAAAAGAAACCATAATTAGGGTCAAAAGTAAATAGTGAAGTAGCATCACTTCACAATAGAAGCAGCTCAAGAAATCACAATGATACGATCAATCATAAAACATATCATGAAAGCCTATAAGTAGCCAAACAATCATATTACCATAGTTACAAATCTTTGAGCTAACTCAGCAACTGCTCACTGTCTTAGGCAAACCTAATTAAGGGGCAAAAATATAATATCAATTAATTTACGAAGCCAAAAGAAAAGATACAGACAAAATTCAAAATACAAAATTCACGGGTATTTAAGATCTAGATATTTTTAAAAATTCCAAAATTTGACGGTACGAACTTCGATGACAAAAGATAGGGCAGAACTTTTGAATGATCAAAAATTGTGACAGAAAAAGTGAACCTGAGAGAGAGAATTAGGGTGACTTGCAGTGACGATTGTCGGAAGTTTAATCGGGGAACAAGCAAAACTCTCCTGAAGAAGAAGGGAAGGGAAGGGAAAGAAAAAGGCTAAGATGCGCCTGCTGCGTGTTGTGCACGCCTGGTTGCCTGGCACCACGTGTAATTTTCTTGGAGATTCTTGGGCTTTTCCTTTGGTAAGTTCATTAGGCCCAATACAGTTGATCTAGAGTTGGGGAAGCCGAGACCGTATCGCCATGGAACAATTTTGCCTGTCATTCTGCCCAGATTTTCTTGTTCTAAATGCTTTGTTTATTCTTTTCAGTTAATCATTGCTTGTAAACGGGTTTTTCCTTTTTTCGGTTACACTGAGTGTTGTTTTGGCATATAGGTGTTCATAAATTCCGAGATCTGTCCAAAAGAATCAGGCCTAACGACAAAGTGTTCTAGGTTAGTTGGTCTGTTCTCAGTACTACACTAAAATGAAAGGCCTGGCCCAAGTTTTCTCTCCCGTTTCTATTTTGGGTCAGGAAAGCTGTAGTGATCCAGTTAAATCTTTACTAGTTTAGAAGTCAAACGGGACATTCTATCCATTATGTCTGTTCACTTTTCTGTTCAATACAAAATTACATAGTTCCACCTAATAATATTACTAATATGGCACATAACAAAACTTCAGCCGTTTGGCTGCCACATGCTTCTTCTTCTTTTTCTTCTTTGTTTTTTTTTCAGAAACACCATTTAATTTAGATTACTACAACGACAGTTTTCTACTTTCATCTTTGACAATCCGTTATCAATTGCATCAATTGAAGGAGAGACTAGCATGTCTCCATGGAAAATCATGCTTTGGTCTATATTTTTTTTTCTGTAGGATATATCCAATTCATTTGCAATTATATGGTTGTGTGATTGGATTCATACTGTGGGTCAATTTCAATATTTTATGGAAAAGAATTCAATGTTCATGCAAAAGAATTTTAAGTATTGGTGGACTCCAATGCAAAACAGGTATGTGGTAATTATTTTTTTAAGCCTTATCCCAACCCTTGTAAAAGTTGTCTTACCATCTATTTGATATTATTTCTCTAAGAAATTCTCATACCTTGCTTTTATTCATTTTTCGTGAAAACAGTAGCAACAGGTTTTGGGAATTGTAACGGTAGCAATAGGGTTTTGGGAATTGTAACTAAGTTGTGTAAACAAAGGAAACAAAAAAAAAATGAAGAAGAAACATAACGCAACTAAACATCTAAAGTTTTGTTATATGCCACATCAACAATATTAGTAAGTGGAACTACGTAGTTTTGCTTCAGACAGAAAATTGAACAAACAAAATGGATAGAGGATCCCATCTGCGATATTGCATGATTCTTGTGCCATATTAACACTGGTGGAACTATGTAATTTTGCATTGAACATAAAAAGTGAACAGACATAATAGACAGACCGCCTGATAATATGGGGGTTCCTACATAGCCATATTTATTTAAAAATGCAAATCGACTCAAATATTGGAAACAAAAATGATTTGCTGAAGGGCTTGTGCCATAATTCTCACGCATTTGCACCCTATTATTCTCACCCAAGAAATCTCGTGTTGCATATTGTTTCAGTTTCAGGAAAGGTTAAGGGAAGGTCTCCTAACATCTCAATAAGGATGTTTCATGCGCCAAAAGGGAGGGAAGCAAATTAAAGAAACCGAAAAAGTGAGCACACATTATGCAACCTTTTTATTGAATATATGTAATTGTATGTAGTTGAAAAATCAACAGCCAAAATTAAAACAGGAAAGTTAGAAAACTGAAATGTAGCCGCTTCCTCCCCCATCCCAGAACATAGGAATACCCAAAATGAAAAGATCTTCCCACCCAGAACACATTCCTACCTAGAATGGTAGGAAAAAAATTTTATTGTTCTAGAGTTTGATTGACAAGTTAAAATGTAATGTTCAATCAATCACCAATATTTTATATAATCAATATTTAAATCTTAGAATAGAATATACAAAATATGAATTTGACTTAATTGCCCTAGATTAGTTTATAAGACATAATATCTCTTATTTTTTTATTTATTTATTCTACAATAGTATTTGACTATTTACGTGAAATTTTGATATTTTTATTTTAAAAATGAATAAGGACTGATATCAAAATTCTTTAATTTTAATATTTGATTCATTCTAATATATATTTTTTTAAGCTAAATTTTTGCATTCACTAGCAATATAATTAGCAATGTAAAATATAAATTACATGAAATTGAATAATTATACTTATTTTAATTCCATTTTCAATCTTGATATGAGATTCATAAAAAAATCTTGCATAATTGTTCAAAAGTCAAAGAATAAAGTATCTTAAAGTAGTTATTTTTTAGTAACAAAAAATATTTTATATATAAAAAATTTAATTCTAATGAAGAATTACATTTAAATATTAATTTAGCTTACAAATAGGCTAAAATATGTTGAAGCAATATAAAAATTACAAGGATAAATTTGACGTCCTTTTATTTAGACATTCTAGGATAAAGGTCAAAAAAGCTTCTCTTCAATATTTTTAAGGAATTAGGTTATAAGAAAAAGTCGGAATGAGTATTCGAAAAAGAAAGGACTTTTCTCATTTAAATGAACCATAACAAAGGAAATGCACAAGTTGGAAAGATCTTTTCTTTCCTAACCATTCCTACGTACCAAATGAGAAGTAAGAATAGGACCGTGAACTACAACCATATTCTTTTTTTTTTCCTCTTTCTTCTTTTTTGGTTTTGGTTTCTATGACCATACAGTCCTTACAGACTTGACATTTGCAAAAGATGACATGAAAAAGAAAAGTAGAAAACCTAGGGAGCCTCTAAACTATCATCGTTATTCACTTTTGGCCCCTGATCTATTTTTTATCTTCAACTGGCCTTTGAACAATTAAAAGTGCATAGTTTAAGGACTTCTGCCCATTTTAGGCATAAATCCAAATGAAATCGAAGGGTATTTTTATCCAACAATAATCAAAAGTATCGAGAACCTAATCAAAAGTATTAAGGGCAGGAGTAGAAGTTCTGAAAAAAAAAAAGAAAATCCTTCATTTTCCTTAAACTTTTGATCAAATTTCTCCATAAAATTTCCAAATTCATTGATTTCATACTTGAGTAGTCAAAAGTTTCATCAGATTACTTAAGTAGAGAAATATGATGAAGAGTTCAAGGAAAATGAAGGGTTTTCTCTTTTCAGGGCTTCTACTCCTACTCTCAATGCTTTTTATTAAGTTCTCAATACTTTTGATTATGGTTGGACAAAAATGCCCTTGAATTATGACAAAATTTATGTTTAAAATGGCTATAAGTCCTTAAACTATTCACTTTTAATTGTTCAAGAACCAATTGGAGACAAAAAATATATTAATGGCAAAAAAGGGACAACAATGATAATTTAGGGGCTCCCTTGATTTTTTTACTTTGAAAAAGAAAAACAAGAACTAGATAAGCACTTAAATTTACATTCCTCGTTTGGTACACTAGAAAGGTCTGAAATGGAAAGGTTTTTCTAACTTATTCATTTCATTCTAATGTTTGATATACAACTTTTGTTTTTGGAAAGGCCTTTACTTCTAAAATGCCTATTCAAACATTTTCTCGAAATCTCATTCCACACAAAAATCTAGGGAAAACTCATTCTCAATCTGTTCACGAAACGCGTAAATTCTATGAAGAAACACCTAAATTGCAGAGGTCAAGTTTACCTTTTTATATATCTCTATCTTCGATATGCATGTCAAATGTTAAGTTATTTGTGAGTTTAATAATGTCTCTTACATTTTAGTCATAAATAATTCTAGTTTTATTAATTAATAACATTTTTTTCTCTTTTTACTATCTAAAAAAAGACATTTAATTAAAATTTTTAACATCTTTTATTTACAAAACTGGATTATGTGATGACATTTGTCCATTCAAAAGAAGTAATAATGTGTCAAAATACATTCATATGCACTCTAGAAAAAGAGAAAAATGTCACTAGACCATTTGCTAAGTCACAAATATATATATATATATATATATTGTTTTTGTTTGTAAATAGTTCTAAGGAATAGATAGAAGCAAATCAAGGGGACATAGGATTTGACATGTATGCAATTTGAATATTCGGTTTGGCTAAATTAGTATTCAATTATTACAGTTTTTTGTTAGTAAAAAGTTGTTGTTGTTATTATTATTATTATTATTAAGTTATATATCTCTAAATCAAATATCTATGGAATGTGTTCTTACTTAGTAGTGTAGTTAAAAGTCAAATTCAAAAAAACTGACCATTTACCTTAGGATGCTTATATCAAATAAAATAAAAGAAGAAATGTTTTATGTTATATTTAGGATAATTAAGTTAACACAATAATTTTTTTCATCCCATTTTGCTTTCTCAATATGATTATATCAAACGTTGGAAAAGAAATACATATTCCATTTTGACTTCGTTTACGTAACACTAAAATGGTAAATAGTTTTCTGCCCATTTTGGCAGAAAAATTTTGGGTAAAAAGACCTTTTCATTCTAGATCATTCCTACACACCAAACCAGGAGAGGGTGTGCACTTATGTATAACCACTTAGAGAAATAAAAATACCACTTTACTCACTTAAACTATATCACTACTATCAGTTTACCCCTTTATATATAACCACTTATGTATTATCACTTTACCCCCTTAAACTATATCACTACTATCAATTTACCCCCTAACATTATCTTTTAATCACTTTACCTCCATAAGTAATTCAACTCAACATGTTAAGAATTGTGAACAAAAATACCCTTTTATTTTATAACATTATTATATTGTTATTATCAATTTATTCGTTTAGATTATTGTAATACAATCATTTTAGTTCCTAATACTATTTTCTAGACATTTTACCTCATCGTTAATCTAACTAGTATGGTCAAAAAATTTTAAATATATTTACCCTTTTATATATAATTAAATACAAAAAAGTTGGAATGGTTATTCTTCTTTTTTTCATTTTAAGAGATTGAAAAACATAAAAATAAAAGGATTTTCTCAAATTTCTTTTTTGCACACTTATTAATACTAGGAAAAGAAAAAAGGATAGAAAAGAAGAAGAAAGAAATTAGATTTTGCAAAGAAAGAAAATAAAGAAAAGTCTAACATTATCGTATTACATTAAGGTTGTTGGGATTAGAATTGAAATTTGGTAATAAACAGAAAAGTGAAATAATTTTAAAATAATAAAAGTATTTAATTTTTTCTTATTTGTAATTTTTAAAAAAAGAATTGAGCTCTCTCCTTCGCCCCCTCCTTCTCTTCATCTTTCTATTCTTTTTTTATATTAATAAGATTGTCAAGAATAAAGAAATTAGTACTTTGACTTTTTTTCTTAATATTAAAAAGGAGAAGAACCACTCTAAAATTTTTTATTATGCAAAGAGGAGAGTATTTTCTTCTAAAATTTTTTAACTTGTTAAGTTGGTTTAATGGTAGGATAAATTGCCTAAAAAATAACTCTAGAAGGTAAATTGATAATGAAACTATAGTTTATGGGAGTAAAGTGATAATAATTTTAAGGGTTAAACATGTCTTTTTATTTTAATTAACAAACTCCATTAAGTTTGACTATTAGTCTTGGGGGTAAAGTGACTAAAAGATAACGTTAAGGGGGAAATTGATAGTGACACCAAACATTAAGGGGATAAAGTGGTAATAACCCTAAAAATAACGAACTAATCTAGATTTTGACAATTTCTAAAATTCGTTTATTCCAGTCAAAAGTTATTTCTTTCCCCGTACTAAGTTGAAATAGTCTTTGGATCATATATTAATTTTCCATTACAAGAAACATTTCTTACTCCAATTTAGGTATCCAACAAATATAAAAGGCTATAGTGGACTTAAAATATTTTGTGAAAATAAATTCCAATAAGAGTTGCCAAATAGAACTTTTTTTTTTTAAAACCAAATATAACTTCAACGTTCATAATTTAGTGAAACATTTTTTTCTTTGAACATGCCATCAGTATTATTAGTAGGTACACAAACAATGTACCTAGATGAGAACAAAATATTATCTGAATGGCAAAATTATAGCCACTTGCATTATCCATGAGCATATATGTGTCGGTACACACATATGTACATATACCTATATATACACACACACATTATTCTTGAGCATATGTGTGTGTGTGTGACAACTTCCAATTTTTTATGAGTTTATTTTTTACCCTAACTTAAAAAAAAAAAAAAAAATTTCAAATTGCTCGAGTCTTCGCTAGAAAAAGCTCTCCTGCCTTAACGTGCCAAAAAGCTAATGACGGGGCCCAAAACACAGCGCAGTTGGTATGACGTAGAGATCTTCACTTTCTATATGTATTCAATGCACAAACAAAAGCGCGAATGCTCGTGTGGAGCTCTAAAAATAGAGTAGTATTTTTTACAACCACAATCTTGAGATGGTTTGATTCCACAATCCACATTTATGCAATCCTGTACTCTTCTTGGCCGCGAGATGCCAATCTGGACTCATTCAGAGGGAAGACATGACCGTAAATTGTGGCTGAGAAAACGTCTTCTTGTTGCCCATGCTGTGCAAAATGAAGGAATTCAATTCCTGGATCTTTCCAACCTAGGGAACGGAATAGCCGCTAGCAATCAGTTATCAGCGTTCACGCTTCCTATGCCATTTCACGCAAGAATACGACCCTTGGGACAGCGAAAGACGTGGGAGAAAAAATTAATATGACATTTTGATGAGAGATTCTGACTGTTTCCTCTGAGCATCGTAGTGTAAATAACTACTACTATGGACGGAAGAAAGTACTAACAGGAAATGTAAAGCAACTCATTTTCCTGTCCCATTGTCTACTCCCCACGTAAAGGTGATGCAGTAGTAGATGATGAATCTAAACTCTGCAAACCTATAAATCTTGTAAGTTATATTATTGTTTTCTTCTTTTCAATTTTGGTAATAAATAGTTTAGGATGAGCGGAAGATCACCTGATTTTAAAGTCATGATAGGTCACCCATGCATTTTTCAGCTAACTTTAAACAGCTCATCTTATCCATAAATCATCTCTATCAACTATGGCTAGTGTTTTACCCAATTGGTGTCACCATTGCTTGCTTGTCTCCATGATTCATTCAGGTGCGTTCGCCCAATAATCCCATTGGCTCCGTTACTCAAATGGTGGATTAGTCATTTGCACTAGTTTTTTGCTCAAAATGGGGTGTCACGACTCAAGAGACCAAGGACGTCACTTTGTACCCCCAAAGAAATAAATTTTCGAATAAATAAGCTTGATACTTGCGGTACATTACCCAAGGCAACCAGATCTCTACTCTTGCGATAAAGCGCGAACGAAGAACTTACAGCCATTTTCGGCATTTACAGCTTGGAATCTAATCAGAATTAGTTAACCACTTTTGACCAGCAATCAGGTGCCCGGATCGTTGGACAAGGGGCACAAACGATTGCAGGTGCAACCGTTTGTTGCGGTTTGTGCATTTTCTAACAGCGCGTAACATTTTTTACACGTCGCGTAACTTTCTTTACACAATGAGTAACTTTAGAACAAATTTTTGTGGGCCCCATACATGGCGCGAAAATCGAGTTACATGCTGTAATCTGAGCCGCACAAATTTCTGAGGCCACGTCGTGACCGTGAACCTTCAGGAACTGTTGTCAGAGACAACCGTTCCTGCCCCATTTCCCCGGATCGTTTTGGCAATCGATGGAGTTCCGCTAAAGACATGAATTAAAAAACCAGTGAGGCCCCGCGACGAGAAGATTGTGCAATGAAGCCTTCGGCCCCGTTTGGATTGCATTTTTCATGATTTTTCATGAAAAAATTATTGTAACGATTTGATGTATGTGAGAGAAAAAAGTAATAGAAAAATGTGATCACGAAAAATGACACAATTCTCCGGCAGAAAATGACAATCAAAACAGGGCCGGCTTTTGCAGAACACCACATCCATCCCAATTCTTCTTTTTCTCCTTCGGCTCAGTTTAGATTAACTGTTTTTGGGAATATTTTTAAAAAATTTTAACTGGAGTAGAGTTTTTAGAATATATTTTTGAATATTTTTAAAAAATATTTTGAAATATTTAAGAATAGTATAATTTTTAAAATATTAAAAAAATATTAAAAAAATATTAAAAAAATATTAAAAAAATTTTAATTACTTTTTAGAGTACTTTTTAAAGTACTTTTTAAAAATTTTTGTACTATTTAAACAACTAGTTTTTCAAGAATATAAGGAAGGAAGAGAATCTAAGAAGAAAACAACGCCAAAAGGCCCTACACAGGATCCACTTACCATGAATGAAGTAAAAGGAACGATTTGAGAGGGGTCAATAAAATGGCCAATCAAAACGCTCCTTTTCGCCCAATGTACAATTGGCTGCAACCTCTCCGACAAGAATCCAAAGTCCGAGATCAAAATGGTCGAATATAAAATAATGCCCAAATACAGAACATCTTTACAAAGGTTGCCCATTAATTAAACTAAATTTATTAAAACCTAGATAAAGAGGTCAACTTAGATGGCATATGAAAATGACTACACAGAGAATTGGGCAACAGTTGAGACCGAATTTACATCAGCAGACTGATTCGGTCACATTCCCAGTTCTCCACAGTAGGGAGAATACAAAGGGCCTCCGTACATCTTGTTCATCAGGAACTAAGAAGAGGAAATGAACATATTTAAAACAGGAAAACGAGCAACAAAATTCCAAAAAACAGACGACCTCAACGACAAACTAGAGAGCAGAGTCCATCCACCGGACTGAAATGCTTAAAATGGAGATGCTACAATAGGGACTAGTACAAACTCAAGCAACACAGTAGGCAGTCCACTGCTCATCCTCACCAGCGGCAGACTCAATAGCAGCACCAAAAGATTCATCATCGCAATAATAGTAACCACTATTAGCAGTCAAGCAGCAAGAGGAAGGTGCCACAAGATAAGGCATGTTGTGGAAGTAACGGGCTAGGCCACTGGCCAAGGAAACATGGGCCATGCCATCATCATCTTCTTCATGCA